>NW_017305408.1:1709310-1772535 GCF_001594115.1 Trachymyrmex septentrionalis | reverse complement strand
CAAATAGTGAAAATGAAACGATACGTCAATTTTCTAATGCAGTATTCTCATAAGTATATGATATGATATGATATGATAGAAGTACTATTTGATTTGAATAAATAAATTATTCTTCCTTAAAAGATTTTGTGTTGTTGTGAACTTGGGTATCTTTTCATGCATCACTCATCACTTTTTTCTCGAATAAAAAGATCACATGACTGATAATTCGATCACATTAGCCTTTTTACTGCACTGAGAAAAATTTCTGGTTGAAAATGAATGAATTATTAGGTGACATCAATCAGAATTCTAATCAAGATAACTAAATATCTAATCGTAATGACTAGAAATCCGATTGATATGATCAGAATCTAACTGGTTCGTCCAACCAGAAATTTTTCTCAAACGATGAGCGATGTATGAAAAGTACCTTCAGGATTGAACCAGTGAAAGGAATTGCGGTCGGCCATAATTAAAATCTATTTTGCAGTAACTGTGAGATACGCGGTAAAGTGAGATATGCCGATGCAAATGACACGATGTGAAAGAACGGAATTAATTTCTGAATGTATTACAAGAACATGTCCGAGGATATTATCTGCATTTATGGATAGATTACGTCCGCTGCTTATCTCAGACATGATGCAATCAGAGATCCATTGGCGGTTCTCTCGTTCGATCGGCGATCCGGTTACACCCGCATGCAATTAAGCACGCATCGCCCTCGAGATTGTCGCAGCATTGCCGGCACGTTCTTTGACGATCGCTCGTACAATCGCCGTAAATTCAAGGTGAACACCGGTGCGTAGGTATCTCCTCTTCCTCGATCGCTCCTCGAGGGGGATCCGCACCTCCATATGAGGTCAGCCTCACGTAGTTTCCACCTCCTACGCTCGCCCGCTCGCGGCGCAAATATGTAGGAAGGCACGATAAAGGAATCGCGCATACTCGGTTTAGATACCAGTCGATCGATTGACCGAGTAATCAGTGAAAAAAGCATTCCATCCGAGGGAGAAGAAGCCGCGTCTCTGTCTTTTGTAATTACTTCGCAATTAACGTCCTTCGCAAACGTGATCGATCAACGGAGGAGACGAGAAGAACTTTTTTGAGAAGACTGTTCTTCGTGTTGAAGTATTACGTAGTTAATATTGTCTTCCTTTTTTTTTTTTTACAATTATATGGAATATTGTCGAACATAAAATAGATGGGTTAATCGATTCTGACGTTAATTACAGTGATCGTGTGTGAGATGATCATATAGTATGTGCGATGGTTTGGTGTAGTTGCAGTGCGTTTTGCGTTTAGAGTGTGATATTTTTTTCTTCCTTCACACATCGATCGCTATCTCGATTTATTTGATTGAAGTCTTCCAAACGTCGGGATCTTCCGACATTTTCTCGTCCCTGACTCGCGGTCTGTATTAAAATCATTGTTGGCGAGAGGGTGAGAGCGATCTCACGTAACAGAGATTTCGTAAGCGTGACAGCCGCAACAACAACACGTGGTGCCAGTACCTCCTGGTCCTGCCAGACATCCGCAGCCGATCGATCATCTCTCCGCGAATTATCTCGTCGTAGCTCCACACACGTGCTCGTGTTGCTCCACGTGTCCAGTTTTGGTAGTACGAGTCGTCGATATACACGGTTTTGCCGAAGTATTTAAAAAGCTAGATACAGGTCTGAAAACTTTGCTTTTTAACTCCTAACAAATATCGCGATCTCATTAAAAAGCATTTAACAAGGTGTTTTTCTAATGTAATACATCGGATACGCGTGGAAAGAATTCAGTAAGTCTCTTATAACTGTTGAACTACTAAAATAATTATGTAAATCACCCAAGCTGATTGCTAGAAGATCAAAACTTTTTGCAGCATTGCTCATATAATATTTGAGATCTCTTTGTAATTATTTCGATTGTCCAACAAAATTATTTTCAGACGTGTGTCTAGTTAAATTTTTAGATATTTTAGTAGAATCGTTTTTTTTTTTTTGTGTACGATCAACGTTGATAACGGGGTTTGATAAAGTTGAATGCTTATCGATTTCGTCTTCGCGACCGTGACTTCTTGACCTCGTGACGACAATCACATATATTTAGAGCACAATTACTCAATCAGTGTCGTTATTTCATTGTTCGTGGTTTCATTATTTGCAGCAGTCGAAGATCTAGTAGACGCGCGGTTCTTTTTGCTTCTTCGAGAACTTTATGGATTCAATTCTAAAATCAGAATAAATGCAATCGTATTTTTACTCCCTCCATCTGCAATCTAGATGTTTCTTTTTTTGGTCCAGTCCAAAGTTTTTACTATTCTAGGCTTTTGGAAAATATGGAAAAATTTACGGTTTATACCTTCTAACTTCTTTGTTACACCTAATAAGTATTGTAAGATATTTGAAAAAGGGGAAGAACCTCTCCTTTATTTCGAAAAAAATAAAATATCGCTCTTCTTTATTAACAAATAAAATTTTACTTAAAAAAACTCAGATAGAGGGTTAAGTCTAGACTAATATTTTGTTCGACTTATCAAGAAGATCGTTGTTAAATGCTGATTCATCAAATCGGATGTACACACCTTATCTGAGACACGCGACATTTCCGACACGCAATCACGGTCATGATCAATCAAGAAACACACACACACACACACACACACACACACACACACACACACACATTATGCGATTCACGAAAATGTGGCTGCGTATCTGGAATAGGATTAAAGTGTCCAGCTAGAGAACGGGTCTAGCTAGTTCTGCTCTAATTCGAGGTTTATTTTTATCTCACTGCCAGCTAGTTAGAGCACAACACAGACATCGTGCTGAATTCAGTTCTCGCGTGATTTACAGAGAATCCGGACGGGAACGGTTATCGTTACCGATAACGAACGGTAGATATTTTTGGCTTAATCTTTACGTCTGTTTACATCCTCGAGCTGCCATCTGTCGTTTCAGCTGTCTGTCGTATATTTCTCGTTGGTTTCCTCTCATTAATAATAATATTTCAAAATCTGATTGTCATCGATAAGAACGCAGGATGGCTCAGAAATCAGTACTACGAGAAACAGTTTATATAATATATTAATATAAGAAGTTTAATATCACAGATATTATAATATAGGGGGTTGATGTCGATTTGAGCATAAAAAAAATTTATGCGTTGATTGCAATTTCTGTAGGTTTTTTTTCTATATGTTGATGTGTATAGAACACACAATGAGACTTAATAGGTTGTCTATGAGTTTATGTTTTGAAGTAATGACTTCTTGGCCAGAGCCTGTAAACAACGTTGTAACATCTCGTTGTTCCTCGCGTAGAGAAAGTGCTGCGTGAGTTACTTGAAAACGCGTAAAAATGGCGGATGTGATGAGGCCTGCCTCGCCGATTTCACCGGTTCGCTTGGCGACGATTCGACGTCACGCACGGTGGGAGCAATACGTCAGTAAGTATTGAGAAATCGCCTGTAATTAAACCCTAATTCCGGCAATACATGTGGCAACGCGCGTATTGTGATTTATGCCTCTTATGATTTATCCTTATTTTTTAGTAGTACAGAAGTATTTTGTCAAAAGGTAAAGAAAAGATATATATATATTTGTTAAATAGAGATAAAAATATTGTTAAAAATAGAAGAACAATTAATTATGATGTTATAAAAGATAAATTTAATACAAATTTACTTTTTCATCATAATTATCTTTTATTTGACAATAGCTAAAATGAAGTTTTGGAAACTTCGAATTATATCGTATCTCTTCTTAATGTTTATACACCTTGATATATAATTTGAAGTTGGTCTCTTCAAATAAACACATAAATTCAAGTTGGCCTCTTCTTCGTTTTCGCCAAGTTTTGTATCAGCGCTTCGCATTTGGCCGCGATTAGGCTCGCGAGTAATTCAGACGGATGGGAATTCATATCGTGAATATATATCGCGGTAAGGAGGAAGATAGTGATGCTAGTGATGTAGCCTCACGGAGTTCTCCGTCCTTCTCTTCGCAGTTTACGCAAGATTACGTGCGTGCGTTACGCGCCCGCGGTACGCGCAATATTGATGTCCGGCTCGCGGTATGAATCAGTCGCACAAAATAGACCTCGATAAGCTCCGTAGGCTTCGTGCCAGTGTTGAAGTCCCATTCAGACGATTACCCAATGCCCGGCTCTCGCGGACGCACGCGAGGCGCGCAAAAAAAGATCGCGTTAGCGGCGCGCAAAAACGCAAACACATCGCGCGTGCAGCACGCAGGGAAGTACGCACGAATGCGTCTGAACGCGAAAGTCGAATCTAAATAATTCCGCGAATGTTCTTGAAAATTTTTACGTATTCGAAATACGTTCGCGCATTATCAAAATCTTATCAAGATTTTTTTTAATTTCATGTGGCAATAACTCGTTTTACTATAAATTATTTATTCTGACGTTACATTTTTAACGATGATATTTGAAAATCGATCATTTCAGAAATCTCATAAAAGTCTTACATTTTTGGAGAATTGGAAAGAACGTTCTAATTTTGACAATTTATAATATACTAAAAATAATTAAAAATGTGTAAAAGATGTCTCATTATCTATATTATACATTGAGTGGAACGTGACATTCTTAAAATTAGTTTTAAAAAATTAATTTTGAAAATATTGGCTTATGGTGTTTCTAAAATGATCGATTGATTTAATACATGCGTTTAATCGTGAAAGTAACAATTTTATCGAATTATTTTATGTCGAAGTTTGAGACGTTTAGTCTTCTCTTGCCATCTACGTTGTATTTATTTACGTTAACAGAATACCGCACGATTGTTCGTTTTATAGCACATTAAAGTGCTTTAAAAGACCGATCCACTTTAACTACTTGCAAAGACTTGTTCGTCTTTGAGTGTTCTCAAAATCATTTCAAACTTGCAATATTCACCATGAATTATTACTAAGTAATTAGAAATTAAAAAATTGATGAAGCAAAGTTAAATTAATCAAGCTTCCAAATAGTCTTCAATCAATTAAAGCTTAAAAATAATCAAGCTTAAAAATTGAGGTAAAAACTTTTTAGCAGAGAAAAAGCAGAAAGTAATATCGCAATGTATATTTGAATTTCGTTTCTAAATCATCAAACTCCTGTGATCGCTGAAGCTTCCCATATAATCTCTTCAGCTTTGCTTTAAAAAATTCAGAAGTTAAAAAATTAAATTTCCGCGACCCGAAAATTGAGGAATTTTATTTAAGTACACTTGAGATGAATATTTAAACTCTGGGTTTAAAATAGTTGAACTCTGCGAAAGTCAAGTTTTCAAATTCCTCTAAGAAGGCGAAATAGGACACCCTATGTATTTCTGCTCTCCTAGAACTCCCCGAACAGCTGGATATTTCCTCGAAGCTACGGCATGTTTGTACGCGGTGCAATCAGGTTCTTCGTAATCAGGCGGGGAGAGACATGTCGCCTAGGCGTCCGTTTCTTCTGAATACCGCAGCTTCCGTCCAACATATGGGAATGCCCCACTACCGATCGTCTTAATGCCTGCTTAATGTCCTTCCTCCTCTCCAGCTTCGCTCCTTCCTCCAGCGCGCGGTATCGCCTTCCTGCGCACTTCAATGACAATCAGTCCCGCCGACGTTCCCGTGTGCACCGCGTCGTTCGCACGCGTGCATCCATTTAAACACGTGTCGTCCCTCAGGAGTGCGTGGAAAAATCGGAGTGAAACCCTTTCGAAATCTCTCGCAAACGGAGGCGAGCGCGAGTTGTTCGGGGTGAAGGCGAAAAGAGACGTGGGAATGGCGATATAAAGCACTCGGACTTCGACTTTATCATCTTCGAGAATTGTTTTTTTGTGCAGGAATTACAGTTTGGATCTTGGTATCGGCACTCAATTAACTTTCGTTCCTCGTAATTGTCTCGCATGAATTCGTTTCGCATTCTGAAGCGAACATACAGAAAAATATATATTGTGCGCAAATAATAATTACTTGTTCCAAGTATTTCAAAAGTTTGCATACCCACAAATCTATCATTCACAAGCATCAAATTTGTTCAAAATATATTCTATAAATCCTAGTGAGTTTAATACTTCATCAATCAAGATTGCTAAATTAAAACAAATTCGATTTGCTTGTTATATAAAATTGATTGCTTCTTCGATCAATTTCATAATTTTCTTCAAAAGAAAATGAATTTTTATTTTGAGTACATAACAATGAATTTTTAAAAAATTTGTAATAAGTATATTTTAAGATATATTATCAAGAAAATATTCTTTGTTAATCATTAAAAGGAGGAAATTAAATTGAGCAATTACTTTTTTAGCGACAGAATATTTTTCTGTATGTATACGGAAAGAACGATTTTGTTGAAGTATTTAAAAATGTAATTATAGATACACACAGAGCTAAAAATAATCTTGTTGGACTATTAAAATAATTATGTAGGATACTCAAGTTAGTTGCTAGAATGTCAAAATTTTTTGCAGCATTGCTATTATGCTTGAGTTTTCTACATAATTTAACAAAATTATTCTTAGATCTATATCTACCTAAACTTTTTTATATTTCAGTAACATTGTTTTTTCCTTGTAGATGACGAGATAATAACAATAACGACAATAATAATCTCAGAATATGTACTCAATTAGCGCGATACGCTACAATTTGCGATAAATTTGCAGATTAAAACGCTCGATAAATATATATTTTTCTTATCAGCGCCAAGTCTTTAACGCGATAGAGCGTCACGATGTCTCAGTTCGCTTCGCTTTTCTCATATTTCGCTTCGGTGAACTAATTCACCGCTGTATTTCTCGGTATAGCATCTCAGAATTACGTATGCATTCTTTCTTAACTCAAATTTTTTGTTAAACTATTTATCGGGTCCTCCGGGAGTTTTTAATATTTTTAATGATTATTTTTCATCTCTTACATTTTTACTTTTTTTTTTTTATATTATTATTTGGTATATTAATATTTGGTACGCAGGAGGCAAAACCGCTGACGTTTTGCTTGCGAGAAGAGTCGCGCCGGGATCCTGAGTTTCGTGATTTTTTCACTCGCGGATTTGTCCCCTCGGTTTCGCGCTTTCTCTGCATTTTTACGACGGACTCGCCAAAGTCGACCTGAAACCGCTCACGGGGTTCAACGTTCCTGAAATAGTGGGTGTGTCGGACCTCTCTCACGATGGAGACAACGCACGTGCCCGAAGAAGAGAACATGTACCAGGTGTACAATCATGAGAGAGCGACTAGTAACCTCGTTACTCTCGGTAAACGCATATTTCTCTAATAATTCTCTTCTAATAGTTAATCCTTATACGATTTCGTATTTCTTTTTTTTCGAAAAACTGGAAACATCAAACAATTAATCAGGGTTTCCACGGACCTGGAAAACCGGGAAAAGTCAGGGAAATTGAAATTGGTCATGAAAAACCGGAAGAAGTCAGGGGAAAATGAAAAAAAAGTTCGGAATTTTGAAATTTGCTCACAATTTTCTTAAACTGCTCCTATTCCAAATAATTGTTATAATTTTTAAATATTATATCTGACGTTTTTATAGTAAAAAATACGTTCAAAACTCGCGCACTTTAAACTTTAATAAAATAATTAAATTTTATATTTTATTCGGTATTTTTATTTGATCGTCCTTTTTTATCATAACTGCATTCTTTTTTCCAAAATTGAATTATTTTTTTATTGCATTTATACTTAAAATTTTACTATGCTACTAAGCTTTTTTGCATTGTTTTTAATATACAGACTAGCTTTCTTACAATCCTTGAGTCTAAATATTAAAATTTACGTATTTTATATTAGTAGAAAATTTTCCACTTTCATCTGGAAAATTTGGAAAAGTCAGGGAATTTTAAAATTCATTTTTTTTGTGGCAACCCTCTTAATTGAAACATTTATATACAATTTTTAAAAAATATTTAACCTCTTACAGATATTTTCCAAAGTATATGTAAGAATCACTTAATAATTTTTGTGTATTTGTTAAAATGAAAATTTACTTAGACACAAACAACCTATTTGTGTGTAGTAAAAGGTAGGAATATCATCATGTGTACTTAAGGATTAAACTCACAAGGAACAAACTTAACTATAACAAGTTTAAGGGAACAAACAACGAGTTAGTTCGAGTAGGACGAGCGAATTTCTGGAAGAAATTCTGAAGTTTCTAGTCTTTAAGGAATTTTCTTATAAACAAGAGAAAGTTCAGACTAGAAATCAATCTTTTGCCGTCGACATTTTACGCACGAGAAATTGTAACGTAGGTCAGAAAATGATGTGAATTTGCAACAATAGGAATTCACATAGCCTTCCTCGATCAATATTACAACGAATTTCTCACGCTGTTACGATAGTAAAATGTTTGTACCTCATTACAGCTTTTCCATGGTACCAATCAACTCTCCATATTTTTCTCCGTGTATTCAATATTAACCATAATTAAATATGTATAATTTTAATGTATAATTTTTGGCGTTTATATTTTGTTTTCACATTAAATTTATTGTTCATTATTCACATGATGAATTACGTATTCGCATAAATTATACGATATTATAGTGTTTAGCTAGTAAACAGATAGATGATGTCTCCTGATATTTTAAATTAAAAAAATTAAACGTGCTATAGCATTCACGCGCTTGCCAAGGACGGCAGCGAAGCGGTGGGCATGACGTCATCATGAAACAGTGTCGCAATATTTTTCCTTTTTTACACATGGTAGCTCGAAATTAAATGAATGAGTCCAATTGATCCAACGACGCGATATCAATTCATAGGATATGATTTTCTGCCTCATAAAGATACTTGTCAAATTATTACTTTTAAAAAGTTAACATATATATTGCATGGATTAAGAAGAAATTATTTGATAAAAATAGAAGTAGAAACAATTATATTTTGCTTCCTGTTCGTTTATACTGTGCTCTGAATAAAGATATACATTACAGCGATATAATCAAAGATCTGATAGATTGTTTACAATAATTAATTCTTCAATTGTTATTAATTTACTACGGAATAATAAACAGGGAATCAAGATGTAGGCTTTTAAATAAAAAAAAAAAAAAAAAAAAACCAAACGCGCGCTTCGGTTTAAAAATATTCACATTAAAAATTTCCAATTCTAATCTAAATGAGATAACCATGTGAGGGACCATGTGTTACTTTTTTTCTATGTGGATAAAAATTGCAAGGTAGATTAAAATTAATCTATCAATTTATTGATGTTTCTAGATGCGTTGCTGGCGGACCTACAGAATACCGTGTCATCGGAGGGAAATCACGTCGGCGGAGGTAATGCGACACCCGGTTATGGATCGCTGAATGGTGCGCGCGTTCACACGACCACCGCGTACAGATCTTATGACAATCGAACATCGCCACTGCCATCGCAATCGGTACGTCAATCCTTTACGCACTAGTCTCAATTAGATCGCTAATAGATCGACGAGGACGCGCCTTTTGCGTGTGTCCACCTAATTATGGAGGATTTACGTCGAAAACGTAGACCCCGCGTGTTCAGCTATCTCCTATGTTGATTATACGGCACAATTAAATCTATGACTGGTATTCTGTCGGTTCTTATGTTTAAAACTGTCTTAAGTATAGTCTTAAGATGTGAACAATCGAAGAACTGCATTGGTATCTCGTGATCTTATTTAAGACGATCTTAGAATAAGAATCGACTATGAGTACGGGTCTATATCTTTGCAGTGTACCAGCTGATTAAGTTAGATTTGCAAAGAGAATTTTATAAGGGTAGAGTTCTGTCTTTTGACACGCCGGAATTGCAAGAACGGTCCCGATGATAAGACGCAAGAACATCGCGGTGGTTTTATCGATGAACCAGGGATACTCGACCTGGTTGAAGAGACGTTGCTGAAGTCGTGGATGTGGTTCGCCAGATGGAGCCAAGTGGTTCGACGGCGGCTTCAACAGTCGCGGTTTTCCCACAAAGCAAATAATAAACTGCCAACGCAAAGCTACTTTGGTGCCAAACGCGTTTGACATATTTCAATATACGCGCGCAATCGTAAAAGATAAAGGAAACTCGACTATTTTCGACAGAACTGTGGCAGTAGAAATCCTTCATTTACTATACTGATGTAAATTCCTATTTTCCCTGTCATCTCTCTTTATTGAAATGTTAAAATATCATTCATTGTATCTTCGTTATTTATCACGTTTTTATTCTTTCGACGCTGGACTTGTATTTGCTCTATTTCGAGACGTTTTGTAGACTGGAATCGTAAAACGACATTAGTGCCAAAGAGTTAATTTTGTATAGCATCCGAAGAGTGTGCCGCATAGAAAAAAAAGGTACTAAACATTTGTTTGAATAATTCCATGCGAACATTTAATAAATGTAAACATATATTTATTTGACAAAAACAACAATTAATTTGACTATCGTTTTCTTATTTAGTATATATTTATTTACTATAAGTAAATGTTTGTTTGGTACTGTTCTTCAAAGAAATATTATATGTATTAAGATTGAGAGAGTAAATTTTTTCAACGCGCGTGTATACTAAAATTTACATTACATTGAAATTAAATTAAATTGAATTTCAAATAGATATTTACTAAATAAGAAAACGATAGTGAAATTAATTGTTGTTCTTGTCAAATAAATATATGTTTACATTTATTAAATGTTCGCATGGAATTATTCAAACAAATGTTTAGTACCTTTTTTTTCTATGCGGCACACTCTTCGGATGCTATACAAAATTAACTCTTTGGCACTAATGTCGTTTTACGATTCCAGTCTACAAAACGTCTCGAAATAGAGCAATCCGTCGTCATGGTCGCGAAAACGTGACACAGAGGGAATCCGTAAATAAACTTCTTCGCCGACGGTTAATAACTGTCGATACGATGTCTCGACGAGATACAGCGTGGTCTTGTCAATGTCGATCGCTCGCTAGCTTTCAGGGCCACAAACATCATTAATATACGGACATTCACGATTAAACGGGACCCAGTTAGAATCTCTGATCGAGGGACTTTACTCTCAAATGTGGATGCTTCTAAATGAAAATGTTTACATCTTTTTGGAGCCAATCTCACCTTTCTAACGTGAACTCTTATCGAAATGCAAAGTGCATAAAGTATTTAATATTAATTATGTAAATTTTAATTCGTTTATTTACCCTCTGCATAACATAACAATTCTGTTATTTTGCGGGCGGATAATATTGCGATCTTGCGTAACAATTTGATCGGCGGACGTTCTGAAATATTTTCAGAGCGTGGCCGCTTAAATTTGTTTAGACATGGAATCCATCCGTGTTGTAGTCGTGAAAATAGACCGCTAAAGAAGTCGAAGGGACCGAACTCTCGGTGTATTTCGCGCGTGACAAAATTCTGGTATCTCATGCGTTAACCATCAGTTGTTTTGAGAAGGGAAAAAAAGAGAAACTTGTAGAGTCATAAAACACGGTCGGAAATAACTGTGATGCAACGGGGCTAAAATTAGAATCAATATCGTGTCTAAAATTGACTGTCTGAAGCATCACTACAGGCAACAACGTTGAAACGCGATTCCGTTTGCGCGGCAAACGGAATCGCGTATCAGCCGGGAGAGAGAAATTCTCAAGTTACTCTCGTTAATCTTTATTTTAACTGGGAAGAACTTAAGCGAGGCTGAAGATACGCAGGTTACGCGCGCAAATTGAGTTGAATTTAATTAAGTATTTATCACGGACAAAATTGTGAATGAAGAAAATTCGATTTTGGATCGTTGATACGTCATACAAAAAAATTTCAAGAAATCAGCTTCTAATTAATCAGTTAAAAATGATTTTGAAGGAATATTAAATATGAAGAAGTAAATAAACTGTACTATACCGAGAGATATTTTTCTTGCTTGTTTTATGCTTTAAAATTGCGACATTAAGAAAAATATTAGCAATGTCATTAAATATTATTCTCAACGTTTGAGGTCGAGGAATAATGTGATACACAAATAAAAGTGTCGTACAATAATATTACGTACAATATCATTCTGTACATAGAAGACCAGTCGTATCGGTGCACTTCCGCGAGTTTTTCCGCGACAAAGAGATCCCCACCTGTTACGTTCCCTGCCGACTTTATCGATTCTTGCTCGGCCTAGGGCAGCGCGGTCTCTATTATTCATGATTCTCGACTCATGTCGCGCTCCGGTTGCAAAATTTGCGATCGAACGCGACTAAGAGCCGGCTACACACCGTATATTTGCTGACAGCGCCAGTTCTTGTTGAATCACGCTTTACTACAATACAAAAAAAAAATAAAATAAAATAAAACCATGTCCATTTGTAGTCCGGCGACGTAAAGTCGCGAATTGTGTATTTACACATTCAGGAGTGTGCAAATATTATGTATCTTTTCGCTGACTTTTGCACACCTCGACATTTTCCGTACAGCGAGAACTTGTACATATTGAAAGTAGAATTGAGATACAGACAAGCACAGAATCGATTTCGATGCATTTTGCAGTGGAAATCGTACGATCAGTGGAAGTATTCGCAGTTTCTGCTTTTAACTTTTCTTACGAGATACTTAATTTTTTTAATCGAAAGAAAAGCTTATTACTGTCTTACCACTTTTTATCGGAAAAAGAATTTAAAAACAGTTTAAAAAAAAAAACAATTTCTCTTTAACACTCAGGAGAAACTGGATACATTCATTGTTTGGTTCTGCAAGTGTTTACTTGAGAAAATAGTAAATGATTTAAGCAAGATTAAAATGATTAAAAAGTAATAAATTTATTTATTACTTCTTGGCTGGTCATTCACTTATTCTACTTCGATTAGTATTGTTTGTATAGAAACAACGGAGGAGAACGACGTTAGGTCAATGACTTCTGAAAGTCCAGATAGTTGCACTGCAATTGTAATACTTTATTCGAATTACTTAAATAATAACTTAGATTAATTAGATTGCAACATTGACTGTGATATTTTTAAATTAATTATTATGAGAATTATACATTTGTACAAATATTAGTTTTATGATCATATTTATCAATCAATTATATTTTTAATTTATATTTAAATATTGTGTTAGATAATACATTTTTGTAACATTTATTTATTTGTAGTACAGTATAGCATTATATATTATTATAACAAATAATATATACTTTTAAATTAATAATTTTTCTGTTTTGTTCACAACATGAAACCTGTTTAAACTTGAAAAGGAGAGAAATTCGCGTGTTTAACCGATTGTTTTCCGACTAATGAATTAGGACAGCTAAGAAATTTCCGACAGCTGCATCCTCTGCGTGTTATAAATCGCTCTCACATAAATCGCACTAGACGTTACTCTTCTTGAAACGTGTCGTTATAGCATCTGTCATCAAGTTTGCACTGCAGTCGTCATACTCGGATGTAATCCAGTTTCGATAATAGTCCGAGACCTATTTTTGCGATGGCCAACTAGGTGGAATTGTCAGCAAACTTGTTTTTTGTAAAGCATTTTGATGCGGATATGTCACAATCTTCGATTTAAAAATCACATTTCGCAGAAAAATTAACCGTCATTAATTATTAATTACAAATAACAACAAATTATATTTGCATCTGTTGCCAATTTTTCATTTTTTAATACAGTTAATAATTAATTAATTTAATTTAAAAATTGATTTATTTAGTATCGTAAATTTTTTTTAATTATCAAGTCTTTGTCGCAGATAATCTTTAATAAAATAAAAATATTCTCAATGATAAATTTCTTATCGATTTTGAGATACCTCTCTCTAGGCTTTGCTATTTCAACATTGTCTTCCGCGATATTGTCCAACACGCAATTGTATGACGCTAAACAACGGCTCGGGTTACAAGACACGTCGATGATGGCAATAACCATTTTCCTGAATTACCGTGCCGGATGCCAAATCCTGCCGTCGTCGTGCCGAAGGTCGCGAGTTGTTTAAGCTTTCCCTTTCAAGCGCGAATTTAGCCCGCGCCAGCATGGTTCCAGAATGCGATTTGCGTTGCGGCTGCATCTGCCACAACCCGTTGCATAAACACTGAATGCGGTAACAACGCGAGCACGTGATCGCATACATGCTGGACGCATGTTATCTCAAATGGGTGGAGTGTACAAAGTGTCTTTCAAATGCCATTTCACTCCCGGGAGGGATTAACGACAAATTTTGAGAAAATCAGATTTTTAATTGAAAATAATAGACTTGGTAAAAAAATGGCGAAAATAATAGACTTATAATAAATTGGTTCTTCTTAGACTCGTTCTTGATCATAGTTACATATTAGTTATTGAAAAAAGTGTCTAATTGTATTAATTGAAATTCTGGTTGAAAATGGATGGAATCAGCATTTTCTGGTTGAAATAATCAAATTGATATGATCAGGATCTTTTTTCTGGTTCGTTATTTTTTAATCAGAAATCTTTCTCAGTGTAGATATCAATGTTAGGCGAAATTATTCAAAATTTATGGGGAAGGCGAAGGTATAATAGTTTTTTTAATTCTTATGAAAAAAATCCTAAATTAAAGAATTTATTAAAGAATCTTCTATCACGCAATAATTTGACAGTTGCAACGCATCATGCGATAATGCGAAGATTACACGAGAGATCCTACAGATGCTGCCTCGTGTTAATAACGATGTCGCCACCGAAATTGCCCACCAAGCGCCGATACGTCTTGCTGACATGTTTCTGCTGGCTTACCGCGGATATATTTTTAGATCGACAACTCATCGTGTAACCTAGTTTCCGTCCAGCAGGATGCGCTATAATGTTGCTTTATTGCAAAAAAAAAAAAAAAGTAGTCATGCGGGAGTTCGGCGATAAATCTTGTCTTTATTTGCTTTTCAGAAATTCGACTGCACACAATTTGTCTATTATTTTTGGAAATTATTTGAAAGAACGTAATTTATTTAATATCATAAAATCTTCAATATCATGAAAATCTTAAAAATCATTTGTTTCAATATAATGACGTGGTTTTACAATAATTGCGAAAAATATATTGAATTATAAATGTATACAACAATTACGTTAAACGCAAGAGAGAAAACTAAAGAGATTTTGTATATTTTAAGTAGAAATTATTATAAATAGACTTTTCATTACATTAACAATGATATTATTAATGTTCTGTGATTTAAATAGGGAGGACAATAACCGTTGTAAATTAGTGGCAATTTATTTTTATGCAGGGGGGGAGGGGGGGTCTATTAGTGATCGACCCCAATTGTACTAGTTTAGTTACGCATCATTTCTTCTTCAAAGATTCGTAACAGCTTCAATTTATCGTTACGGATGGTTGCAGTTCGCATTTGGCCATCGATTAGCCTGACGTCAAGCATCAAATTTAATTTTGGTAAACAGGTCTGAGCAACTTCTCGCGAGTCGCCAATTTTGT
This sequence comes from Trachymyrmex septentrionalis, assembly GCF_001594115.1. Taxonomy (NCBI): domain Eukaryota; kingdom Metazoa; phylum Arthropoda; class Insecta; order Hymenoptera; family Formicidae; genus Trachymyrmex; species Trachymyrmex septentrionalis. The sequence continues at coordinate 1,757,189 of NW_017305408.1, read as the reverse complement.
AATTGGAAATTGGAACATCTTTGATTTACTTATTAAAACGATATCTCTAACTTAGAATAGATGGACGTTGTACATAGAATAACATATTCAATTATCTAATAGTTTTTAAAAGACTATTATTGTTTAAAAAACCTATATTATAAAACTTTAATTCATATTATTGTGTAAATACGAATCTATTTTGTGCAATCATTGTAAATTATATTTGTATTGATTAAATTAGATGGCGCGCCAAAAATTTTATTACGTTTCCTAATCTTATTTAGTAATCTTATTCAATTAAATTTTATTCGATATTATTATCGGACATTTGTCTTTTTAAAAGAGAAGAGATGCGTGATGGCAATCCATATTTTTAGGACATTTTCTCTTGCGGCTAAAAGTGATCTAAAATTGACTTTGTCGGGACTAAAAACGCACATCGTCCTAAACGACAACGTTCCACACGCGCCGCATAATGATTCTAGTGACATCATAGTTCTAAATAATAACTGCACTTTGCGGAAAACTTGGCAGGACATTGCTTTTTGTCGATTAACAAGCCAAGAACACCTGGGTGAACGCAAAATGTCGCACAGCTGCCGTTCAAGTCGTCTTTGTACTGTCCATTCATCCGAAGAAGTAGCTGTAATTTTTCTAACCGCTTTCCATATTTCAGTGAAATTTGAAGACTTAATTTAAATTATTAAAACTCTCTATATTCTATTCTACTCTCTATATTCTATTCTTCTCTCTCTATTCATTGAAAAAAAAAAAAAAAACTTTTAAGAACCATTCCATTAAACTGGAATTTCGTCACAAGCATGGAATTAACAGCAAAATTGTCAACTAATACAGTGGGACTAAATCTTACACTTGAAATCGCACGTCACTTATAAAGAATAAATGAATAAGAGCGAATATTTCAAGATACGATGAACTTCTTATAGAAAAAATATCAATGAATTATTGCATTAATTTTTTCGAGACAATTCTTTTATGTGAAACTATAAAAATGTTGTTATGTAAGATAATTGGTGTCTTTGACGGATACATATACGATACGAAGGAACTTTGAGCCGTTCGATTCATCGCGATCTTTCCCGAATGTTGTAGCCGACTTATCAGAATCGCGAGGCGATAGAGGAAACCATGGGTAAAACCGGAAGTACGTCTTACACCCAGACCAGCACCGGGAACAAGATGCCTTCCCTCAATAACAATCTTTCCGAGTTGGACACCCTCCTGCAAGACTTGAGCAACGCGCGCTATAATGCCCACTATCAAGAAAGAGGTTGACTATTTAGACTCTTAATTCTCTCCCGAACGGTCTGTCAATTTTTTTCAACGTACATTCTTGCAACGTCCAATCTATAACTCTCTGGATCTCTTTAAAAAAAAATCACGGTTAAATATAGAAGCTTCTTCATAACTTGGATTGAATAGAAATTCGTTTTATTTGCGAGAAATATCAAAGAGAACGCGATAATTACGACGAGTGCCTCTTCCATTTTCTTCATATATTGCCAAACCCTTCGGGAAAGGTCAGAGATGGTTTCACAGGAGCGGTTTATCGCACAGTGTTCGATGATTATAGACAGCCGCGCGTCTGCGACAGGAGTGAACGGGGGTGCGACTAGCCCCATGCTCCGTTCTCCAAGTAGCATGTCAGCCTCTCGACCCACCGTCGACTCGTTGCTTGAGGAACTAAGCACCGCAGTGCCTAACGGGTGAGCTTTCTGTGTGCGCGCGCGCGCAAATTAAAATCCTAAAACAATGTAGAGAACTGGCTGCTTTCAAACATTTAGCTCTTGCAATTAATAATTTCGAGATTGAAATAATTATATATTAGTTCCCCGGTGAGTTCAGACTTCGACGGTTATCGCCCGACGATTATTCGTGCGATCGTAGAAGATCGAACTCATCGGTGAACCGGGGGATTTCAATCCCCGAGATAATTCGCGTTCGGTAAAACGGACTATTGTCCCTCCCTCCCTTCGAGCAGAGACTATCCCGCCGACGGAAAGGTGAGAGTCACCATACAAGAAACGTCCACGGAGATACAGCCGGTCTACGACGGCTATCCCTCCAGTCAGCATGGCTCGTTGAATCGAACCGAGGTTCACAGGAGTTACCCTAACGGTCATACCGCGAGTAACGCTACCAAGGAGCTGGACGACCTAATGGCTTCGCTTTCCGAATTTAAGGTACCCATTCATCCATAATAACGTAATCATGTAATTGCGGTACATAACGCGATTGACCCTTGCGAAGCGGCTGATATCGTAATATTTCATTTTCCAGAGAGATTAAATAAAGAATCTATAAAGATATCTATAATTTTTTAATAAAGAAATCAATAAATGATTAAAATACAGCAAGTATATCAATAATATTGAGAAGTTACAATAGTAGAAAATTATCATATAAAACCTTAAAAAGAGAAATTGAAGAGAATGCCGTTTCTAAAGGGTTAAATAGCTCTTTCGGTGTCCACCATCGGCTTTCAACCTTCAGTGTTGCCAATGAGCATGAGATCGCCAAATAAACTAAATAAACGGACAAGACTTGCTTGCCGAAGTTCTGTTGCTGGCTGGAAGCCGAATGGACTTACGCATTTTTATGTCTAATCTCGTTAACCGAAAGAGCTGTTGCTTCTCGTTTGCATTGTGTACGTAACCAGGTAACATTCTAAAGGTAACATTCAAGCATTTAGAAGATACGTCTACTGTTCCATGATGTATCATTAAGCTCAGTGGTCATTATCTTTCCCGTGTAAGTTCTCCATACACGGATCCACATGTAGCTGTTGACGAAACAGGTATACAGGCTGCTGTCCGACTATCCCTGATCGTTCGCCGCTTTGATTTACCGCGGAATCGGAAAACACCGGGACGTTAGATCCACTCCTGCCCATTCTTGGCTCCCCACGTTACGAAAATAACCACCTCGCCACCACCACCGTGGAGCCGGGGACTACCTACCGGAGCCGCACTAGATATTCCTCCCCGACGACCTCCTTCATTTCCCGCGGCTGCGAAAGAAGGGGGACTAAGAAGACGAAGCTACGGAGAGGTGGGGCACCCGCGCGTCGGTGTGACCCACCGGAACACCCGGAGCTTTCGGCCAGTCTGCAAGCTCGTCCGTGGTGATCGACATCTCCTACTTTACCTTACCATCTCGCCCGTGGGTCTTCATTTTTCTTCACTCGACATCTCGCGGACTTGCCATCCTTGACATCCCGACCCTTTTCTCTCACCTTGCCCGTCAAATCAGCGATACTCAACCTTGAACAACCTTCGCATCCCGACACACCTCTCACTTGACACCTGACAATACATACACATACAGATGCGCGCACGATTGATACCGATACTCGTAGAATTATGCAGGGAATTATACATCTTTTTTTTTTTCGAGGATTTAGTGTGACGAGTGCAATTCATCTCAACTTTTCGAGAAATTAAGATTATCGATCTCCAGGTTGAGGACATTTTTTTTAATAATTAAAAATTGCATCTTTTTTAAATTGTTTTATTGCCTGATTTTCTCAATCTCAAGATCGAGATCACAGCGTCCGCACTTCGGATTTAACTTTAATTTCTCGGATAGAGAGTTGTCACTTGGATTTCTACGCGTTCGATCCTACGATCCGCGTATCTTTGCAGATCAATAGCGGTACTCATCAGCATCAGACGGTGACCGACTCTCCATACGCGAAGCCAAACAAAGCCACCAAGAGCTCACAGAGCCCTTTGCCCAACGAGGGCACGCAGACCCGCGTTCACATCACCGAGACTCACACGACCCACCTCTATCATCCAGGAGAGAGCCAACCTCTGAAGCAGAATCAGTTGGATTCTATGCTCGGCAATCTTCAGGCCGACATGAGCCGCCAAGGTGTCAACACAACCCAGAAAGGATGCTGCAGCGCCTGCGAGAAGCCTATCGTGGGCCAGGTAGAGTCAACCGCATCCATAATCCTTGAGAGTTGATGCGATGTCCGGCGATTGGATATTCTCCTTGACTTAATAATGTTCTTGCTGCGCAGGTGATAACAGCCTTGGGCAAAACGTGGCATCCAGAACACTTCACGTGTACTCATTGCAACCAGGAGTTGGGTACACGGAACTTCTTCGAGAGGGAAGGTCATCCTTACTGCGAAACGGACTATCATAACTTGTTCTCTCCTCGTTGCGCTTACTGCAACGGGCCCATTCTCGATGTAAGGATTGCGGAATCTCGGAGGCTTTTTAAAGGAAAGAGTATAAGTTATGGATTTCATAAGTGCGATTGAGAGGAACAAAAACGAACAATAAAAGGCACAAATCTTCAATTTTCCCTTGAACTTTTCATCCCTTGGCATTCATGGAATGCCTGAATGACATGAGAAATTTGAAATTTTAATCCATAGAATTCTTTCTCTGGATCATAATGCTAGTTACAATACAGAAAAAAAATTAATTATCGCTGAAAATTTTAATCTATACTCTTTTTCTGGATGCCTCTAAATGTTTCATCGCGCAAAGTCGCGCTGGTGGATTTGAAAGAAATGTTTTTCTTCCAGAAATGTGTGACCGCCCTGGAGAAGACTTGGCACACCGAGCACTTCTTTTGCGCTCAGTGCGGCAAGCAGTTCGGCGAGGAGGGCTTCCACGAGCGGGACGGCAAGCCCTACTGCCGCGAGGATTACTTCGACATGTTCGCACCCAAGTGCGGTGGTTGCAATCGCGCTATCATGGAAAATTATATATCCGCGCTTAATAGTCAGTGGCATCCGGACTGCTTCGTTTGTAGGGTAGGTGTCATACTTGTGAGATTTATGTACCTTATTACCAAATTTCATTTTCAGCGCAAACCTTACGAGATCATCAACATCTTCGTTTTTTTTTTTCATGCATGAAGGAAACGAAGGAAAGATTTTTTTTCATCTTAAAAATCCCGAAAAATCGCGGAGAAACCGTCACAAAAACCATAGATCAAGCACATTAAATTCTGACAATTACAGGATTGCAAGAAGCCGGTCTCCGGAAAATCCTTCTATGCGATGGAGGGACAGCCGGTGTGTCCCAAGTGCGTCGGGGTAGACGACGACGACGAGGAAGAGGAAGAGCAAGAGGCGTAAGGACGCCGCTCGATCCCGCCGCCTCACGTCGTCGTACCAATTCCTCACGCCGAATTTCTTTATCACTATTGCCCAGTTACCCCCGCATGATATGTTGCCCCTTGTATGCCCTCCGGCTCTATGAATGCGGAGCCATTCCCCTGATTCTCTAACAGGTGATTTAGCTTGGCGCTGAGGAAGACCGAGTGCGGAGAAACACCGATTACAAGTCGCCGTCGCTTTAATTCCGCATCGCAAAAGAAAAACACACACTTTCCACACTCGGACACAACACTCTTACATCGCAGGGCATACTCTCGGCAAGCACAAGTACGAGCTAGCTGCTTTTGTTTCCAAGCTCGCGCCTTGACATTGTACCGAGCTCTTGACAATAGAGAGGAATTCTGTAGAGTCGCGCGGATACTATTAGTACTATTTATGAAAAGTAAAGAGATAAACCTTCCCTCCTTCATCCTACTTCCTTCCAAAAAAAAAGAAAACCCCCAAAACAAAAACACACGCGACACCGAGAGTCGACTGGCTCACCTACACACCCAGCGACTCGGAGATGCGCGTCTTGGCAAAAGACGCGGAGAAGAACCAGCAGCTGAACGCTGTGAACAGCAATGCCATTATCACAAATGGATGTTTCCATTCCTTAGATTGTATAGTAACAGCAGATGAATCGAATTGAAAAATTCGTCTCGAGAAAAGTAGAACGATTAATTTCCCTCGCTCAAAATATTTTTTTTATGGTTAAATTATTATCGTATGAATATATATAGATAAAATTGTTTCTGCGAAGAAATTGAAGCGAATCAAGAAAATACATATTAATTAAAAATTCAATTCTAGTGTATATATATATATATATACTAGAATTGAAAAAATGTGTATATATATATATATATACACACACACATTTTGTTATCAATTTACTGATAAATATAAAATATAAATCGCATGTTGATTTTTAATCAATTTTTCTTTAATCTCGTTTTTATTCAAAATGAGGAATAGTAGTGGAATATAACATATACAGAATATTTCCAAGTTACTATCCATTTCTTATAATTTTTAAATATTCGCAAATATTTTTTTCTTAGAAACTATCATTATTGAGGTTCTCATGTCATGATATTAATGATACATTTCATTAAAACATTCAATATATTCACATAAAGTTTTGCATATTTTTCCATTGTTTTTTTTCATGGAACAAGATAGTATTCATCTTTTAACTGAAATAATGATATATATTTTTTACAGAATTTTGTAGCGTGACATTTTTCTCGTATATTAAACTTTTTTTATGCAATATTCTCAAACGCGCCTATTTTTTATTTTGCAGGATTGCAGACAGAAGTTTCAGGGCGGATCCTTCTTCGATCATGAAGGATTGCCATATTGCGAGACACATTATCATGCCAAGAGAGGATCCTTATGTGCAGGATGCCATAAGCCCATCACCGGTGAGTACGCTAAATTTTTTAAAATAAGATTTTGAATACTGTGATACTAATATCATTTTTTGTATTTTGCTTTTTTGCAGGTCGTTGCATAACGGCGATGTTCCGCAAATTCCATCCTGAGCACTTTGTATGTGCATTTTGTTTGAAACAATTAAACAAGGGCACATTCAAGGAGCAAAACGACAAACCTTACTGCCATGGCTGCTTTGAGAAACTCTTCGGATAAATAATCTTTTTCGAAATTTTTTTTTGTAACGTAAGGAAACGAGAGGCTGTTTCTCTCGGCAACGTTTTATTACTCTTGACGAAATACGTATACAGTATAAATATTTACTTGCTTTGATTGTCTATATAGAAATGCGAGAACTCACATTGCCTAAAGTAGCCTTATAGAAAAAAAAAATTTCCATTTTTTTAAATAAATATTGACTAACGAATGGTGTATGCAAAGGACATGAATAGAATTTGGATTAAGAGATTAAATGATCTGTTATCTCATCTTGATCGCCATATTCATGAAATTGAGATAAATTTTATACAATTTTTTTTTTAGAGAAATTAAATGAGATTATAAGAGATAAAGTCATACATGAATGAGTACAATTCCAATCTCGATTAACACCGAGAAAATTTCAATAAAAAGTTTACAAATATAAACTGTCAAAATATTTAATGTTAAAAAAGTTGACAGATCTCTCTATTAAATTTCCACTAAAGAAAAATTTTTCAAAAATTGATGTGACAGAATAGTCTGATTTTTATGCAGTTTTTTTTTTAAATTTCATCTAGTGTGGTAAATCACACGCGTTTCTCAAACTGTTTAGTTCCAAGTTTGTCATGCCGTTTAAGAATTAACGAAAAGGGTGCTATATATAATAGTTTATCGTTATTAATAATTTGTTGATAATATCTAGTAATATTTGTACAACCGTATCTTTGCCACCAAATATCTCCCTGATGAAAGCTCTTCCTGTACACGTTAAAAATATTTCGTATATTTATAAAGTATTTAAATAGCATTAATATAATAATCAATTAAAATTACCGCGCAAATAGCGCTACATGCATATGCCTACTCTATATCGAATTGTATATTGTCATATAAAACAGTTGAAAAAATTACGAAAAATAAATAGAATGAATTCGCGTCATCAGATACAGTAATTTAGCGCGGAGTTGGAAAATAAAAACTATGTCATTAGTTTGAGATTTATTTGTTACACAGCGAAAAGCAAAAAATTACTATATATATATGTTTAAACATGTATACATTAATAATAAATTTCTTAAATAGGCACGTGTAGGTGTGTGTGTAAAAATAATTCACCGTTCGTGTCTATAGAAAACTATTTAGATATATCTTCTTACAATATCGAATAAATTAAAAAAAATTTATGATCTAAATATATACAAAAATATATTCTTATAGTTAATATATCACTAGTTTTAATTTTATTGTAAAACAAATTTGGTACTATTAATATGTCAATTAATAGTTAGGCAATATGTGACAATATGTCGTGTTACTAATTGTGCTGGATAAAGCTACTATTCAAAGTTAAAATTTGTAACAAAATTTGTAACAAAAAGAAAGAATATAGAAGAAACAAATTATATTTCTCCATAGAAGCTCTCTGCTAATTAAAATAACTTATATAGAAAGAGCCTCTTTAATTAGCTATATTATGTCTTTTTATAATCATGTTTATTACATATTTACATAACTTGCATTTCGCAAGTCTCTAAGAGTTATATTTTTCGTTCAAAACGTTGAAATTAAACTGCTTGATATTGATAAAAAAATGTGCGAGAATCTAGTCGAAGTTTGCAAGTTTCTATCTAATGTTAAATGAACGATTTTCGGATTTATAACGATATTTTCCGAATCTCTCTTTCATTTTTCTTTTGTAGCCTGTTTTCGCTGAAATTTCCCGTCACATATGTAACGATTCGACATCGATCTGGCGCTCGCCTCGGCAGCACGCCTTATCCGGAATTGCCAGCAACGCGGGAAACAGCTCGCTGAAACTTTCGAGATCGAATAATTCCGACATGTGTGACTGCGGGGAATCGTGAGATTCGTATCCACCGTCCGATAAACTGGCGCAATCCAGCTGCTTCGTCGGAGAAATACCGTAACTATCCACGTCGCTCATAGCAGGTGACATGGAATTGATGTATGCTGGTGAGAATTGCGTCGAATAGCGCAATTGAATGCCCAATGAAGGAACAGTGAGATTTACAGCGTCGTCTGCGGCATGGCTGACGGCACCGCTCTCGTTACTACTGACCACCTCTTGCACGCATTCTTGGATACCCACGCAGCCGTCGTTCTCCTCACCTGGATACATAATCGTGATGGAATTGGTGGTCTCGTCGTATGTACCATAGACAGTATCGAGATCCGATGCCGTCTCAGACTCCTGTTTAATTTCAGTCTCGGTCTTGATAGACGTGATCTTCGTTGTGTCGCAGTCCTCGAGAAACCAATTAGACGTATCTCGTAGATAAGAGGATACGCTGTCTATGCTTCCACCAGTTCTACTGGCTTCCACATTTTTTGATGTCTGCCCCACCAATGCCTCTGGATGGTCAGGTTTTTCAACGGGAGTTTCGTTGACGGACACCTGTGGAATGAAGAGCGATCGACAGGTCATTAAGAGAGAACGACTAAATCGTGAGGACGCGCGATGGTACAAGAAATGAATGAAACGTTCGGATTTTCTCCGGAGATTAAAACTTGCATTCCCACTGTTGAGATTAGAATTTCATTCTACTTCGGAATATTTCATCCATCTCTGCATCTTATATATAAGTTACTAAGCGTGCGATTTAAAAAAAAAAGAAATGTAAATCAAGAAAAAAAATAACAAGACTTAATTATAGTGTTAAAAAAAACAACTTAATGTTTGCACTACATTTTTTTAAAGAAAAAAAATTATACTAGCTCATGTAATTAGAAGTGGAGTGACAATAGCTATTTTTTTCGCGATTTGTTCTGAGTGAAAAATACAACAAAATGTGAGAAAATGCAATGCAAAAGGTGCAATTGTATATATGTCGATTGCAACTCCCAAGACTCACTTGTTCATTTGATCTAGGAGGATTTGCTTCAACCTCTGGACTGACTTCTCGTAAGAGGCTCTCCGCCAGCTCTTCGAATCGTTCGACGTCGGCGCTTTGGAATACGTTAAACAATTCTTCCAAAGGAAGTATAGAGTCAGAAATTTCAGCAGTGCGGTTGCTTCTGGCGTCCGTGTCAGGCGCAATGCCGACTGTGCTGTCCCACCCTGCGGCAGAGGGTCATTGGGGGATACTGCAGATCCCAGCGAAGGTACAGCACTGTCGACACGGGTCCGACAGGCGGAGCAGATCGGTTGTTGCTGATCTGTGAGCGTGTTCCTCACTGCGTCTCTTTCGTTTCTTAGCCTCTTATTTTCGTTCAACAGCCATTCCTTTTGCGACGTCAGCAGTTCGTTCTGCGACCTCAGCATCGCACATTCCTGTGTAAGTAACTCACTCCTTTCCTTCTGTGTCCTCACTGTTTCCTCAAGCTCGTCCAATCTGGCTTTTTTGCGATCTCGCGAGGTTTGAGCGGCCACTCGATTCTTCAGTTTTCTACCGAACAAAGAAAACGTCGACGTTAAATGGAGCAATGAATAAACAAACAAATAGCCAAGATGATCATAAATTCTCTCTCACGGCAAAGAAATAAAGAATAAAATTAATTATTTTTACAAATTTATAAAAAATGAAAAAATTAAAACTTTTTAACTTAAAAAATTTTAAGAATTAAAAATTTGTGTTTTTTATTTTAATAAAATTTGGATAAAACTACATATTATATTAGTATGGAAAAAAATATTCTTTGCATTAAAATATATTTCGTTTTCCAATGTATGATTCAACATTGTTTCTCGTTTCATAATTTTTTTTTTGCAGATAATTTATTTCTAATTAATGGTTAGAGAAATATTGAAACAACTGCTATATACATATTAGTGGATTATTCCGCCAATTCATTATTTCCAGACTCGGATGCTCGCATATAGCGATATCGCGTAATCGCATTTACGTCAATAGAAACGAATCATTAAAGTGACGCATAACAAGCAGATCGTCGTTTATTACGCGGAAAATATTTCGCAACAAAATTATTCCGAAATAAGCACTTTGTATATCCTTGAATCTCATGTAAGGATTCATAATTTTAAAAGCCAGAGCACCTTTATAATGTATATTGTATAAAGTATAAGAGAATCAGCCAGTCAGTCCTTCATTTCATTTTTAGGAAGAAAAGATCGATTAATTCTCTTATGAGCTTTTAACAATAAGCCATTTAAGCTTAGAGCTTTAAGTCTTAAGCCCTAAGAAATTGACTAAGAATAATCGTAGTCGATTATTCTTCTCACATCCAATTATGTTAGATTAATTTTTTGTGGTTTAAGATTTAAAATTTAGATAAAGGCTTTATTGTTAAAAACCCATTATACTTTATGCGTTATGCAAAGATCTGTGTTCTTAATTTTGAAAAATTCACTGAAATACTGTTTGGACATTTCTGCTCGTTGATAAGCTGATAAGATATTTACAAGTTAGATAAAAAAGGCACGCCTACTGAACACTAAATATTACACGATTACCAAGGTTTTTATCAAAGCAAAAAACAATCTGTGGATAAGCTAAGTGTCAATCATTGCCACGAGTAATGCTGATACAAGTCCCTGACTGATGTAATTCTATATAGGATAAACTTTTGAAATCAGAATATTTTCTAGATTCGACGATTCAATTAATTAGAAATTAATTTAATGGATTGTGCTTGTGGAATGCGTTCTATTTTAACAATAGGTCCGTTCGCGTTACTTGAAATCTTCAAAAATGTTTGCACTTAACACGAGATAAATACATAAAGCCTATTCTACAATGTGCTTTTTGTTTTTTCTGCTTTTTGCCATTTTTTACATCTTATTTTTTTGCTTCTTATCCGATTTTTTGTTTTATATCGCCTGAGGTAAAAGTTAACGGACTCATCGAAAGAAACAAGAAATATATAGCAAGAAATATAATTGTCGATAAAACAAAAGTAAAAGAGAAAGAAGTGTTGCAAAGGGGAAAAAAGCAAAAGGTAAGAAACAAAGAGCACATTGTAGAATAGGCTTAAGACGTTGAAGAGACAAAAAGCAAAGAATGATAAGAATGGGCGCATTCAAGTGGACAAAGGGCCCGTTCGCCGAGCAAATGAACATAATTGTTACTTATAGATCCAACTAATCATATACAATCGCTCAGTAAACATGCCTAACTCCTTTGCCGCCTTGAACTCCCCTAATGATAATTCTAAGTGTAACATCAATAATCATATTTAAATAAATATGAACAAATGTTAGCAGAATTATAGGCTGTCAACACTTCCACTTGGCACTCGCAACTCTTTTAGAATCATTCCATCCTTGTTTCTCTTATTGTTTAAATACCAAACAAAAACAAACAATACTCGCGATTGAGCGCCAAGTGGACGGCATTCCTAGAGATACATAGAATTACATAGAAATTGTAGAAAAAAGTGTATATAGTAATCCCGAATTTTCGAATTCTTTCAAAGCTTTGAACCTTTAAAGTTGACAAAAATAATTCTGATAACTGGATTTCTCTCGCTTACTTTCGTTGCAACTTCTCCTCCCACGTTAGATGATCCAGCCGGCGTTTCTTTCCACGTACGCGGGTGTCCACGGGTTCGAGGAGCGTCGCGACGTCGTCATCACGCGTCTCCTTTTGCTGATCAGAGACGACCTTCCTGCTGTCCATCCTTGCCTTGTCCACCAGGACTGACATAAAGTTCAGCTTAGGTAGCGAGTTGCGCGATGATTCGGTCCTCGGGATCGCCTTGGACACTCTCTTAGGCAGGGTGATGATGACACTCTTCACGGAGCTCATAATCCGCCATACGACGTGACGCGGCGCGTCCTACTTTCTCAGTATATATTCTTTAACTTCTGCCCTCTCGCGCTGCAACGACAATTCTCCGTGTTTTCAATCGCGTCGTTCCCTCGATGACGGATCCAGTCTGGATCTCGACTGATATCAGTCTGGATCTCGACTGATTTCAGTCTGAGCAAAACACTTCAAGTTTCATCACCACGCGATGCGACCGACACGAATAAACTGACGCAACTGACTCTCGGTTGTCACCATCTCCATCCAAGCACGTGTCGCGCCACGATTGGCCGAGCGCGAGGATCTTCTTGCCAATCATCGCCGGTCTGTTCACCGCTCGATGCGGCTAACTTCGTGCGTCACTCTGCGCTCCGGGGTTCTCAACTCACGGATCTCTTTCTGCGCACTCTCTCGCGGGATTCGATTTAAAAGAAACGAATTATTGTTTTTATTTGTAAGACCAGCAAAAATCGAATACTTTGATAATAAGAGTAGGAGCGCTTTTGGGAAAGATAAGATAAGATACGGATTGTTGATTGTTTGAATTAGCAATACGATATACTGCATGCGCGGTCCCCGATTTTGAGAATCTTTATATTTCAAATGACTGTACAGTGTACGGTTCATGCATTTTTCTTTCTTTAGATGACGGATATGCCTGAGTGCTTTCGCATTATTGACTTTGTTGTGTATCATAGTATGTTGCATCAGAATTATTCTGACGCATTAAAAATAGCTAACTCATACGTCTTATAAAAAATTAAAAAAAATTAACATACGAGAGCAATTTAATTTAACACGCGTTAAATATATGATATATTATTAAGATATAATAAGCGAAATATTGTAAGACATGAAAATGTATGTATACCTATCTATCACGTACGGTTGGGAAGTAAACTATACTCGTTACTTGTAATGAATTAGTTACAATTAGCGAGTGACTTTTTTCAGTATTAACTCAAGTTCCTCTTTTTAGTTTATAACGTTTATAATGAGCCAATCAGGATATTGCTTTAGGTCTACGTAATCTAACGGAAATGGAAATAATAGTAAACCTCACAATAAGGTGAATTTCAACCGGTTGAAACTCGTCTTATGGATTTACTGTTATTTCTATCTAAAGTAGTATCCTGATTGGCTCATCGACTTAAATTTACGCATACTGTTATTTTATGTGCGGCAGCCCTTAAACCTATCTTTAGCACATGCTGTGATAGGCAAAGGGAGACGGAAGACTACTAGCAGAGAAAAACATGATGATCCAAAACCTGTAACCGCAAATGATACCGCATTCTGAAGAAGTAAATGTTAACTACACAACAATATCCACCTTTTTGCGAGATATATTCTTGAGGAGAAATAAATTGCTGAAATCTCTATTGATTTGATAAATTTTGGCGATTTCAACTATCTATTTTCCATCAGAAACATCACGAAAAGGTTGTTGTGTAGTTAACATCCATTTCTTCAGAAATAGCGTGGTTTGTGCGTGGCAGCATTTAGTTACAGGAAATCAATTCTGCATCTTAAAACGAGGTGAAAATTACAAAAGTGAACAACGAATTTACTAGAATACTGATAATTTCATTGGTCAACACCTAGTAAATTTGCTCACTTTTGTAATTTTCACCTTGTTTGAAGATACAGAATTGACCCTTAGATTTTGGGTTTTGGGCCATTATGTCCTCTCTCAGGTTTCTCTCTGGTACTAACAATTGATTTCAATAGTCTAGGTTTCTATATTATAATTTTTTTAGCCGCTTCTCTTATAATACTTAAAGAATTTTTTAAATCCATATATTCCAAAAAGTTATGAGAGTTGATTATAAAGTTTGAAAAATCTTGTCGCGTGTAGGCAACAAATGTTTATCTTGTTAAATTTAAAATCATGAAAATTCTTAAAGCAATAATTAACAATTAAAGAAACGGGCTAATATGAGAGTGCGGTTTACAATGCGCAAAATATTAACAATTTTACCATTTATTCAGTAAACTGTACATCAATGACATTTTTTCGAACGTTTCGACTCTTTTTGAGTCAACATAAACGAACAACAGAAGCTTAAATATATTTATGTAAATTTCGTCGGTTCATCAAGAATAAGTCACTTACAGTTTGCCAAAATATATATGTCCTCAGGAAACCGAGATATCTGCATATGTAATAAGCTTGGAAGGTAAAATTCTTAAAGTTTCGTTTTATTTAATAAATAGGTGATAAAGAGAAATACGGAAGAATATATATATTCACTTATATTCACAAGACAAGTATCAAATAATAAGTTTTATTAAAGTTTTATTATAAGAATTTTAAAATTGAAAAGTATATGCATTATTATTTTAATTCCCTTAAAATTATATCACTTCAACTGTACCTTTAGCTACTCTTACTGCTTTAAGTTTTTTGTGTGCCCACTGTCCATTGCTCACTGCCAATCACAGTGACGTAGCAAGTTTTTTTTTTTCTAGCGCGCTGTGATTGACTTGTGCGCAATTGATATTAGGGTATCTTCCAACAAGCAACTCAGTACAACACAGTGATCATCTCATCCTCGTTTAACACTGGCGAACAACAAGAATGTAATGATACACCATGACACACTGTATATATGTTTCTTGCTGGAAAAAGCACTCATCCCTATATCTTTTTATTACTCTCTGAATGCCATGAGCCGTATTGTCTCCAGTACTTTTAGGAAGCCGTTGAACAATATTGAACAATAAATTCTGAATGCCAAGAAAAATAGAATAATGTTCGTGTTATTTGCGTCGATTTGTCGTCACTAAATGAAAAGCTTAATATTAATTTCAAGTTTCAAAAATTAATAAGATATTAAAAGAATATAAGTTTCGCAAAGATGTAATCCAAGAGTTCCAAAAGAGCTTTATTTAAATTGATTTAATTATAAACACAGAACTCTCATCTTAAAATTTATGGTATTATAATTAGTAAAAAATGAAAAAATATGTTATATATATATATAATATATATTCTTTTTTTGGAAATATTTATTTCTAAATATTGATTATCTTTTTTTTATATTCATATCATATGCACATCATACCGTCAATTACCTATTAATTCAAAATACTATAATATAATTAGAATTGTAATAATATAATGTATTAAAATAATAAAATTATAATAGAAAAACATATATATCTCAATTTATATGACGATAGTAATAATTACACCGCCAAATATAATGCTAATCATAAGAAATTATTCGTGCAACGAATAATCATGGTGCAACAGCAACAAATGAATCATGGTTGAAACTTAGTAATAATAACAATTAGTAAAGACGACGATAATCAGCCACATGAAAAAAATGTCGGCGTTACGATCTCCTAATTTGATATGCAATAATAAACGCAGCAACTTGTCACGTTCTATTAATTTTAACAATCAGAATGAGAAATCGGATAATCAATGTTCTTATTGTTCCGTTTGTTTCATTCCGAAGATATGCAAAACATAGTTTGGAGGAATGTTAGAATTAAATTACGTGAAGTATAAAAAGAGACGTCGCAGAAATATTTTGTTCTTTGCTTTTGACACGCATTACATTTAAAAAAATAAAACTAATGTTCATTTTTGAAAAATGAGAAAGAAGTTCTCTGCTCTTTTATGTTTTAATTATGTTTAACTTTCTTGAATTTCAAAATGATGAAATAGTTACTCATTACTTTTTCAAATTCGATTTCATTTTATAAATGCACTCGTTTATGTACAACTTTTAAGAAAAGTAGATCGAGCTGTCAAAAGGCTAACATTTTATTTTCCATTAAAAATATTCAAATAATTTATTTTTTTCTTTTCAAGTCGAACTGTTTTATCCTGGATGTCTAAAAATTTTTGAGTACATTAAAGTTCGATGCTTATTATTATTATTATTAGATAACATCTTATGTAGTATCCCATTTTCCTTGATAATTATGCACGTTTTATTATGCTTACATTCTAAATTCTATCGCATCGAATTAAAATTATTTTGTAAAAGCAAATAAAAATAATCGAACTAGAGTTAAATTTCACGTAGTAGAAAATAATTTTCTAAAACGTTAAATCTGACTTACAAAAAAAAATTTTTTTAATAAATCTGTATATTGATGCACAAAATTTTTAAGAATTTAAAAAAATGTCTTTTTTTCGTCATGAAAACGGTTATAGCCTTTGATCGATTTGATTGAAAGACATGACTCGCATTTTTACAACACGGCATCATCTTGTCAAACTTAATTCGCTACGCAGCTCATTTTTGTACAGATTATAATTCTCTTTTGTTAATTCGTGGAAACGTGTTGACACACTTGATTGTCACAAACGTTCACACACAAATTTCAAAAAACTGTGTAAAAAAGTATCGATTAAACGTTGAAGTGGCGTGAATCGATTGTTACTGTAAAGTATTTAAAGAAATCATCATAAAAAGATCAAATATTAATTAAAAATATCAATTAATCTGGATTTAATTCTTCTCGAGTCGCATCACTCTTATATTAATCGAATGTTCTTTTGAACATTTAATATAAACTGTACTGCATTTATCGCATTTCTGAGATTTTCGAATGCTTAGCGAATTATTAAAAAGCACCGGGAATTAACCGACTATTTACACGCAGAAATTAGAAGCAAGATTCGTATAAAATCTCTTTGTGCGTAACGTTTCGATTGCACTGTAATTCTTTTTTCCGCTCTTTATTTAGTATATTGCACAAACTCTGAAATCGAGTGACGTTGAACAAATTAAAAATAATAATTTAATTATAATTTGATTACAATAAGTAACAACTCGGATCGTGTTACAAAAAAGAGTGAAAAAGAAAAAAAATTTCTGAGACTTGTTACGAAAAAGCGAATATTGAACAAATCCAGCTTCTAATTTCTCTGATCGATTTTTTGGCAGGTCTGCGTAAATCCCATCGCACTGGATCACACTAGATTTCGATCCAGCAGTCCCCCGAGTAGATCTGATCCCACTTGAAGCAGGCCCGTGGATCCATCGCGGATCCAGTCAAAGCTATCGAAAGATGCCATCGCGGACGTCGTGGGCGAGACTATAGGAGTACCTCTGTCTCCGCTACCGCTGGTAAAGGGCCCGATTAAATGCTTCCTGGTGTCCGGACTGAGATGATCGGGCAAAGATATGACATCTGTGTTCGTACAGTGTGGAACTACCTGATTATCCACATTGATGGATAACGGAGTCAGGTTACTTGATAACACAGTTGACATATCACAAGAACTCATCAAAGGATCCTAAAAAATAAAATTACTGTCATTTGATTTTACTACTTTTACGTGTTGAGTTGTGTTTAAAAAATATGAGAATGAGTTGATAATTTATAATAATTTATAGTATTTTTGACAATTAAGCACAAATTAAATTTCTAATTTATTCGAAGAGAATTTATTTATCTAATTTAAAATTTGATTATTACGAAGATTTCTCGTTTTAAGTATTTAAAATGTCAAAGTATATAGAATTGTTGCAATGATATATAATCCTATTTAAAATAACAAAAAATTCATTAATTTTCTATTGGTTTTTATCATCATATATAAATATCTACAATTTATATTTTCCAATTTTTCATAACAAGAATTTAATTTTTTTATTTATTAAGTAAGAGCTTAACTACCTGACAAATGAGTTTGTTTTTATTGGCTTGAAAAACTTAAAACAAATAAAACATTGCTGCGTTTCACAGAAAAGACAAAAGGATAGAGTAGAAAGATTATGCTGATAGTGACACGTTAAGCGATAAACCGCTTTTTAGCGCCCTCGATGTTCTTCAAGAGCCCCATTCCTCGTCGTTCGCGTGACTCCAGAGACGTTTCATAAATGTAAATGAACGATTACTGAGTAAAGCGACTGTGACTATCGTGTCGCGTGATCTAGACGAAGGTAAGCCTTATGCAGATTGTAAAGACGATAACCATCTCGTGATCATAATTCTTATCAGATAACTAAAGAATTTGATGACCGATCATGTATCCGATAATCCATTATTATCCAATAATTGACATCTGTCTAGTTTTACATTTTTTAAATTTATTTTAACATTACTTTATAATTTGAAACCAAAATAATAAATATATGCGCAAATTAAAGAGTTTATTAAAATTACTATCTAAAACGTAGATAAATTTCCAAAAATAATGAAAATATATAGAAAAATTTATACCATTTTTGTATTTAACATATTAATTTTTCATAAAGGAAATTCGAATTTTAAACTTTCAATTACTAATGATAGTTTGATAAAATAAAATTATTTTAATTATTATATTGAACGTCTATCCGAAGATGAGTCTTAGCGACAGATTTGATGATAAAATTGTGAATCGTAGAACGGCAGTGGACGGAAAAGGACGAAAGTGGGAGGAAACGAAACGCAGCTGATCAGGTGATTCGATGTTCCATGTATTTCCATAACATTCAATCAACAATTCCATATACTTTGCAATTTGTGTACATAACATGACTCTAAAGTATAGCTCGTTTAATCCTAGGATGCACTCCAAAGCGATGCTGCTTATATAATTATCTAACCACGCATACAATTCTAGAAATGTTATAATAAAACTCGTAAATTTCTTTTTTCCTTCCTCATTATATTCAATACGAGCAAAAGCATTAGTCGTCTATAAACTATACTATACTCTTTATATTGTAAAATAAAAACATTGCACTCAGTGCATTTCAGGATTAAACGACTAAGCGAAACTACCTCGCTTATCTATGACTTCTTCTCTTCGATTCGCAATTCGCAACGGACTCACTTTGCATCTCTTTCTGTGGAGACGCAACTTTACACTCTCCCTTTTTCTATTTTGAAACCTCAGACGCGATCTTCGAGTTTGCGGATGCAAACTCGAGGAACAAGCGAACGTATAAAAAGTAGGAAGACCTTCTATCGGCTTGAAATCGCGATCGAATACCACAGAAACTAGCATTTATACCGCCTCCTTTAGCTCATCCTCTCCATCTATAATCTCAATCTGGCAAAAATCAACCGCGTGATAATCGATGAACTTTTCATTTCGTGTTGCTTGCAAATTTCTGTTTTAGAAAAATCAACAACAACGAGACGGAGGCCAAAAGGAGGCAGGTCTTCGGACGCTTGCTTCCTCCCGGAAGCGTCCTCACGAGTTCCCGATGCCCTTCGTCGTTGGCTTCACGAAGCAAACATATCCCGCACTCACGTCGCAGCCGGAAACCAGGAGATTCATTAGCACACTGCTGCCGCCAGTGGCGCAGGAAGGATTCCTTCTCCGACTTGTTGCATCGATCTTGTCTAGGCCATCACCGATACCGCCGTGATTTTCGCCTCCGCCTCCTCCCCCACCGCGATCACCTTCCGATTCAACAAAATCGATGATATCATCAAGGTCGCTATCACGCTGCTTCGAAAAGTCCTCGCGATGACGTTCGTTATCACTGCGAATATGGCCGTTACTGTCAGGCAAAGTTGCCACCTGTGATACGATACTTGGCATCTGTGACGAGACGAGGCGACGCAGAAGCTGGCTGCCACAGGTGTTACCGAGAGTCGGCGGTGACTTCTTGTGAAGCGTTGTCGACTGCCGCTGTTGCTTCGTCACCAAAGTATCTTCAAGATTTATACGCTCAAATGACGAGTTCTCGCACTTAAGACGCTTATATTCGTTTTCAGAGTCCGTATTAAGTCCGGAGTGAATGCGTTTATTGGGACGTTCCTGATTAGAGGACCATCGATCGGATTCGAAAAGCATGTCTGCAAGATCAAAATAAGATGTGTGTTAATTATATCATATAAATTTACTATTGTACACACACACAATATTTGCATTCAATTGTTGAAGTTAATAATACATTATCGACATAATTTCATATCTGCAAATGTTAAAAAAAAAATAAAATTAGTATAATAGATAAAATAACGGGCGAGAAGAAAAAACACACGCTTACTTTTTCTAGGTGTTTGTCCCAATATCTGCGTTGAATTTAGCAAACCTCCGCCGTGATCATTGTATCGCCGCGATACTGCTTGATCAGTTCGTAGTAATTGTGCCAGACTGGATTCGGAATTACGTTGCTCTCGATCGTCGAGTAACCTACCAGAAAATAAATACAGAGTAAAATAAAAACAGAGGGCAAAGAAATGCATAGGAAAAAAAAATATTACTATATTTTTATTTTTGTTTCTCACGCTTTTACTACATTTTAATTTTGTATAATTATTTATTTCATAATCATGGTTTGTAATTGTTATTATAGCGCAAATTTTCATATCATCAACATTGATTAGATCCAATGTGGCACTCACCATTTCGAGGATCCTTTGTCAGCAGATTGCGACGAGCTCCACATTACCATGTTATCATTAATGAGGAACTCTAACGCCTCGTCCTGGTCCGACATCGGAATATAGGGTGCTCTGAGCGCTAATTCTTCATCCCCTATACTATCGCTGATACCTAACATAAGCATCTCATCTTCGGAGAGTCCATCGCCGCCGCTACCTCCTGTAGGACTACCTAATGAGTCCACGCTGCGCTCAGGACTCTAAAACGATAATTATATTAATACACGCGTCGATACGTGCGTTAATATTATGTTTTTGAGAGAAGAAAATTTTGAAATGTAAATAATGTTTTGTCGCTCACTTGTCGGTACTTCGAGAGGGACGGCGACACAGTACTCGGATCGATGCCACAGGGACTTCCGGGCGAGTCGCCGTACATGAAGGGATCACTATCGGCTAAACGATCGACCGCATTCTTGGCTCTAGTAGTAGTGTCCACGAGATCTGCATCTTTGAGGGATCCCGAGAGATCTGCGGAACGTAACTCCGGTGTCAGAGTGTCTCCCGGGCTCAATAGAGGACAGCCATAGTTGTCGTTGCCGAAGATAAACTCATCCAGCATATCTGACAAGAAGGGAGTGTCCTCCAAAGGTACGCACACGTCACCGGCCGTAGGTGCGAGATGTGTCAAGTCTTCCGGCTCGTCTTTCAACACTACGAAACGGAGAAAACGTGATTTATCATGATGATCTTCTTTCTAATTGATTACTTATGACTTCAGATGATTAAACATCGACCAGAGAGGAGGGTAAAAACGAAATTTTCATATAATATCACGAGAAAAATTGAAAACCTCCGATACAAAAAAAAGAAAGGAATCCCAAATTAGTAGTTCCGTTAAGAAAATCATTTGAGTCTTAACTTTTATTCTGAGTAACGAAATTAAATCTGATGTAATTGGATTAAAAATGAGAATGTAGAAAATCAGATGACAATTATTACATATTTCTTACATATATCTTTCTTCAGACAAAATTTCTGCGGATCACGAAAATATGCTCTGTTAGAGAAAGATAAATAATTCTCAGCTCGTATGTCATAATATCATTTCTTATCTTTGTCCCTCGAGTCTCTTTTTTCTCGCGAAAAGTCGACAATACGGATGAGGGTCAGCGACTCCTTTCTGGCTTTCGCTTTGGAAAAGACTCGACTTTTCTTTTTCGCAGAAGGAAATACGCACTGGTGAGACCCGGCTGATCCTCGCTGAAAGTCAAAAAGCCTTTATTCATATCCTCGGTACGAGGCGCGAAAATGCTCGCTGTGGCCGTTTGCGGACGACAGGATAATTGTGACTGTTCCTGTTCCTGTTGTTGCTGTTGTTCCTGTTGTTGCACGGCGGTCGCGAGCGGTGCGAACAGATGTCTCGTGACTGACTGCGGACGGTCAAGGTGTTCAGCACTGTCTGATGAATCGTTCACCACCGTCGGTTTATCCTGAAACAAAAATCGCATGATTCATCTAGAGGGAAAGAGGCCAAAGATTATATATCGATATAAAAGAACAGTTAGCTTGCTACACTCGGCACTTGCTATAAAAATCAAGTAGTACTTTCAACTGGGATTTGGATTTACAATAACAGATACATGGAGATTACAATCTAAATTCTTACATAAAAATATCCGCTTTTGAAAAATTTTGATTAATTATCATCGCTTATTAATGTTTACTTCAATTATTTTCACACTATTAAAAACTTTTGTACTTCTTATATAAAATTTATGAAATTTACTTCAAGATGAGTGTACGAGAGAGGCGTAAAAGGTTTAAAATTAAGACTTTTTGAAATTTAATCATGTCCTTATTTGAATTTGTAATTTTTCTATAAAGACCCATACAAGTATGAGACATTTCCATTACGCTAATCGTTTAACATTAATCATTTTCAAAATATGAGATATCTCCTTCAAATGAGAAAGAGAGATAAAAATACCATTTATTTTTACTTTATCATCCTAAAATGATAACGAAACGTGTAAGCAATGCGATTAACGTATTGTGATAAGCGATACTGACCCGACATTTTCAATAAACAATAAGATTAACAATTAGAGATGAGAAAGATTTGAAAATCATCCATATTATTTCAAATATCTTATTAAAAATAACGACTATTATATAATAAAATAATAACAGTTACACTGATTAAACTTGCAAAACGGAGATAGAATTCCTAGTAATTCTCTTCTAATTTCATGCCTTTTAGTAGAAATCTTCAAAATTCCAAAATCAAACCGCTGGTGCATCGGAAGGATCAACCGTACCTGTAATATAAAGGGCGTTTTCTTAGCGAAGGACTGTCGGTTCACCGTTGCCGGCACGTCGTTCTCCTTAATCGACTCCTCGAGAGACTCTTTGAGGGCCTTCTCGAGGAAAACGAATGCCTTTTCTTTCCGGGCGTGTTTCGGCAAGGCACCGTCCTTCTGCGAATCGTCTTTGCAGCCGCCCTTTTCGTCGATTGAACGGAAGATCGACGCGGTGACGGCGAACGGTCGATCGTCGCTCCTGGACTCGTCGTCGACGGTCGATTCCTCCACGGGAATCTTCTCCTCGTCGTTCAGCGATACCTGGCTCGAATCCGTCGTCAATACAGCGCTACTACCGGTCGGCACCAAGACCGGCAACGGTTTCTCTATCTTCACCAAATTGGCGTCGTTATCACGCGCGGCCAGCTGGCGCACGCTGTATACCTCATCCTCGTGCTCGATCCCACTGTAAGCAAAAATCACGAACCGCCGACGTGGATAACGTGTCCATGTATCCTGGGACTCGTTAATCCAAAACTTGGCTAGGAAGATCGAAAAGGATCAACGGACGCCAAGAAGGAATAATAAGATGTTACCGATGTCGCGAAGCTTAATTTCAATGAGAATTTTTATTTCTAATTTCAATCGGATTTTTAAATTCCTTGATAATTTACATATTAACTTTTTCTCAGTAATTATACGATGAATTAGAAAACGAGTTCTTTTCTTCCTTCCTCGTGGAAGTTAAGGACTTGACTCCAACGACGAAATAAGTGCAGGTTGAGAAATGTTCATCTCATTATTCCTATCGTTGTTATTCGATATACATGGAAATAAATTGTCGTAATTAAATTCTCTCGTAATAATTCCCTTCAACGATCAACGCGCATGGTTGATGTTCTTATCAAACGAGTGACAGTCGTACGATACCGTGTTACGACACATAGCAAGCGATACGCAGACGTACTCGATATTTATCAATCGCGAAATCACGCATGCACGAAATTTGCTGTTATATAGTCTATCACGAAATGTTCCATATGTAAGCACGTGTACATTCACGAAATCATTCGCTACTGTCAGACATCTGGGGATATACTCGTACAGGCAGCTGTCAATTAGGCAAATACAACACCGGAAGTTTAAAACGGGTACAGCGATTAGGCTGCGAAAAATCTTTCGGAGGCGACGAACGAAAAAACTGATCCCCATAAATACTCATTACGTTCAAATACTCATTATATTTTAACGCTTATTGTTTCCCTAATGATAATATGTAAACAGACGTGATAGCATAATGTGTTAATTTCAATGGATTTCTGAGAATTTAATAGTTATCTTTTTATTGTTAATAATTATTATCACCTTCCAGTAATTGAACAATAGAATTCTTGTTTAATAATTTTATCTTAAAAAATAAAAACTAAAAATTGTCACACTACTTAATAATAAATGTAATAATTACTGATTTTAACATCAACGAGCCACGATATTTATTATTTTAAATTACAACTGTAACATTAGTTATAGCTGTAATTTAAAATAACGAATAATTTTGATTTCTTTCAGAAATTTACTCAAGAAGTTATTCAAAGATATCTTTCCGATTGTCGATAAAAATATCCTGCAGCTATTATACTTCGTTCAACGCTAACCTAATTCTTTATCTAAAATATTATTTCGATTTGTGTGAAGTAACACAAATGTATCTACACTTAAGAGAAAAACAGAAAAATAGAAATTAAAAAACAAGAATTCTATTTGGAGCGTTTGAAAAAAATCATGTATCTTTCAAAATAAATTTTAAATAAGTAGAAGTCCACAAACTCGCAAATTGCAGTAATTGTTTTTTTTTTTTTTTTTAATACAAATTATTACACTACAGGATTTCGAAGAATATTTGGAATTTTCCATTCGACTTATATCACTTTTCTAAACTTTTCCGTTCTCAATCGTACAAACGTAATATGTATATTTACAATGTACTATTACGATGTACTATTCGATATCTATCACTTCCAAATAATTTCGTACCTTCCTCCTACTGCCTCTCGGTTGCAGATCCACGCGTAAACCGATTGCGCGACACGCACCATGCGCTGCACGCACATTACTATCTCACCACTCTCGCCATCCCGGATCATTCAGCATCCATTCGGACTTTCGTGCTCTCTGACGACGACGCGTCGTTGCCCTCGTGCACTCTATCTCTCTTTCTCTCTCTCCTTCCATCCATTCGACTGTCGTGAAACGATCACATCTCTCTCTCTCTCTCTCTCTCTCTTTCTCCTTCAGCACGAGGCAGAAGGCTCGCTATAATCACGAGAACGCGCTTATGTAACCGGTGGCTCGTGACTGCCAATCGACGTCTTTTTCCGCGCGTCGCACTTTGCCGCGATGATTTTTCACGCTCTTAGAACGAACGCGAATGGAAACGCGTTACCTCGCAACTGATAGATCCACCACAAATATGTTGAACGAAAAAAATCGCGTCGCGGTCTACAGAATATTTTGAAAGACAACGGTCTTGATTGCCTTGGAATTTCCGAAGTTTCGCGAATTAAAAAATTTTCCTGTTGACGAGTATCTTTTGGCTCAACAACTGACAAGATACGTATCTCGAGGTAAAGAAACCGGTGGTAATTCTTAAACCATAAAGCGTTATCGACTATAAGCCATCTCTTACGTCACAGTAGTGTGTTACATGCCGTTCCATGTACGTGAATATTGTTGTTGCCGTCAACATCGTTGTGATTCACCAACATACACGATCTTTTTATAAAATATCTATTCTTAACTTTTCAAAACGGAATTAAAGTAGAATACTCAACGTGCGAGAAAACGGCAGGGAAATATGGAATAAAATAAACAAAAAAACCGACGACCTTGGCAAGTTTTAATAAAAGAAAACTTTCTCGTGTAAGAAAACAGTAGCGAGGGGAATCAAGTAAAATAAAAATTTACTTAAAAATTTAATTAAGAATCGATCTTATTTTAACACTCGTATACGATGTTGAAAAATTATACAGTTCGCAGACAATGAAATGCAATTTTCCGACCCTCAATTTTCACTCTTTAAAAGATTCGATTTTGCAGACGAAAAAACGAAAGAATAGACAGTTAATCGTTCAATGCCGCGTGTTCGGTATAATAGGTCACGTAAGCTTGTTTACGTAGGTTATGATTACGTTTGCATTTTTCTTCGATCACACGAAGCACAGTTAAAGTTAACCCGGTCTTAACCCTGAAGATAACCCGGATATAAATATATAAATATATATATATACATAAATGCATAATGTATCTTGTCTAATATCGTACACGATTTAATCCTTTCGGCCATCGCGAGCTTTGAATATTTTCAGCTTGAGCGAACGATTTTTTTTCTGATGATGTACAATAGCTATAGTTATATTTCACACATTACTTTACGCAATCAAACGTAACAGAATTATATATGTGCATCTTATCGGTTAATATTTATGCTTAATAGAACTGAGATAAGAAATGAAGTTGTACTGAAAAAAATTTACTAAATCTTAATACACACGTATTTCTTTGAATAGTAAGGAAACACATTTGCTTGTAGAAAACAGATATTTACTCGACAAAAAATGATAGCTACAACAAATTAATGATCAAATAAGTATATGTCTACATTTAGTAAACGTTTACTTAGAATTACTCAAGCAAGTACTTATTAAAATTTAATACTTTCTTTTTCAGCGTAGTTAATAGAAAGAAGCATATCCGCCTACCATCTTCTAATTTTAAATTCCTCAAGGGAGTCTCTAAATATAAAGTTATATAACTAGAAAATTGAAGAACTTCACACGACTCTTAAAAGTATGAAATTATGCACGCGCTTTTCGTATGTTAATTAAATAAATATGTTTAACATAAGGAATTCAAATTGCTAATTAAATTACGTTACGTTCTCTCTCTCTCTCTCTCTCTTTCATCTTATTAAAATATTCAAATTACAAGAAAACCTGCGAGGCTGCGCCGCACCACGAAAGCAACCCTTTACACTCACCTTCTATCCGCACTGATCTGACATTTTATTCCCGACGAGGCGAGGAAACCTTCGAGGGACCTCCACTGATTCGCACGTGCGACGCGAGCACGTGTACGCGATTTTACGCGAATTCTCCGTGTGTGCCTTTCGGCGGTCGCCGGATTCGTTGCGTCGCCGCCGCGCCGGGACGAGATTCGTCGCGGATGATTTCGTCGTGTGCACGTATCTACGCGAGCACTAAGTGACTTTAACCGGTCGCAACAGCTCGGTAATTGCCGCAAATTGACCAGCGGATCCCAAATGCGTGCGCGACGCGTGTATGGAGCGCGCGGATACGTGCAAATCACATACACGCACATCAGAGCGCGAGAACACCGGCGCGTACGCGCATGTCGCTGCGTGTCGTTGTATCAAAAATTTGGATTAAAGAGTTGGAAAAAGACTGGAGTCCCGGGAGGGGAGAACGAACGAAAGTGTTATCTGGTTTACCGAAAAGTATCTGTAAGTACAAACATCAGTCGTGGAAGTTATCCTGAGAACTGAAATGTGCGATAAGATAGTTGAGACAAACGTGGACGTACAAATCTGGCTTGAAAGCGAAAGTATTGAACCGTAACGTCCTCATTCTCGTGATACCATTATTCATTTCATTTAGTTTGTACGAACATTACACCGAAAGAAAAGATTGGCCGCTGCTGCGAATTAGATGGTGAAATTATGACGTAGCAATATTTTTAATTGGACGCTGCAAAGTGCTATGCCATATTCAGCCAATCTTTTCTTTCAAGTGCAATGTTCGTATTTTTATAAAACTTCGTGTATTATTATCGTACGTTAATCCACGTACCGAAATAAAAGTTAAATTTTAAATGATAACTCTTCGTTTCTGATTTCTCTCACGTAATTCATTCACGTCAATAACGATTTTTTATTCGTCAATTTATTTCCGCAGAATCCGATGCTCCGCTTTTCCTCGCCAGCAACCGAGGCTCGCATGCATGCGCATTTATTGAAATAGCCTATTTATCCGTTCGTTCTCTCGATTGGATCTAATTCCAAGGGGAGAGAGAGAGAGAAACGAGAACGTCTTTACGTGTACGTTTCTTGCGCGGATAATTGAATAAAGTTTACTTTTACGCGGACGAACAATCAACGAGATTCTCCGGTGGAAAATCTTTATAAATTGCATCGAGATGCGAGTCAATGAACTTTATGATAGCGTTTAATCTTTTAAGTGAAAGATTTAATGAAAAATGATCCAATAGCTCTGTCTGTATTAAAATAGGACTTAATAGCATTAAAATAGCAGACGGAATATTCAATAAAGTGACAGGAGATTCAATAATTTGATACATTACGTTTGAAAGACACGAGCCTTTTTACAATGAGTCTCGTTTCCGTTTGCGAACGATTTAATTGGCGAAGTCGATAGACGAATCATTTTGATGTTGAAAATTAACGATGATAACAAAATACTTTTTAATGGACTCCGTCGTAAATGTCAACATATCATAATCCAGATATTAATACCTCTTTTAATATCAAATCTGTGCATGAGAAATCGAATTTTACATTACAGATTAAAAATATCCCGAGTTTCGCATCATTTACAAATTTATGTCTTCTGTTCTATAAGATTTTCCTTGTTCTCTTTTTTCCCTCGCATACGAATGTATGCAAATAAACAACTTTATTGCGATGTCAAAACAAGCCCTCCAAAGCACAAGAGAGTTCACAGTATAAAATACGCCAATAAATGGAAAACAAGTTTTAAAATATAGGTAGTCGGATTATAATCGAATTCAATAAGCACACAAATAAAATTTTTACAAGAGAGAGAGAGAGAGAGAGAGAGAGAGAGAGAGAGAGAGAGAGAGAAAGAGAGAGTGTGCATTTATTACCATTCTAGGCTGTGCCCTCCAAGAATAAATTAAAGCAAAATGACAAAAAAAAAAATAGAAAATTTACAAAAACTAAAAAAATTAATTACAGAGAAAAACCAAAAAGGATACAATAATGTATAAATTCAAGCACAATAATAAATTTGGCGAAAATAAAATAAAATAAAAAACAGAATACAAAATATTAGTTGTAAAATTAAAGAAAATAGTGCAAGACGAAGCTGTCGCGGACGACAATTTATGTAAAGATAACTAATGAGATGCATTTCAGTTGATGGTGTCAGAAGTGAAGGTTTGAGGCAGTAAGCTTCGAGGGAAAACAAGAGAAGTAGTAAGATAGACAGAAGAAGTCCCAACAATCCCACGTGCTCGCTTGCGTAAACCGGCCGTCATTCTATTTTTAATCCTTCTCCAATACTTGCGACCGCATATTTAACCTGCACCTAACTCAACCTGATCTCTGGCTGCCGGGCGTGCGCGAAACTCGAGCGGTTTGTTGTTAGTTCGTCGGGACAATCACGCGAGTGCACCGGCCAGGTTGACGCAGCACTCGAGGTCGATGCCGCGATGCCACTAGCGGTTGCACCATTCTTTCGTTCGGCAAGAAATGATCTAGATTCAAGGTCGATTGAGGCCTAGGCTCGATACGCTTCAGTTGATAATAATATGCAGGGAGATAAAGAAAACCGTAAGGTCGTATTCAAGTATTTACAGACGATCGGAATAATTACGAGAATAATGAAGCAGTCGTAGCATTGCTAATCGTAAATGCTAAAAGAGGACGACGAATACGTAATCTAAAGTCCAGTTTTATCGATGTAAACTAACTTCAAAATCTCGGTTTAATTTACTTTTTATCCTTTTCTAATTCTTAGAACTTAGAGGAAGATAAAAAGTGAATTAAACTGAGATTAAAGTTAATCCACATTGATAGAAATAAACATAAATCTCATAATCGTTTGACTCTGTTAATCCATTGATGCCACACTTGGGTAATGCCGTTCATCTAATCTAATTTCATTGCTTTATAACTTTCGAATATAACTTTCGTAAAAATGAACATATAAAATTTTTCAATCAAACCGTCAAATATGTTAAAGAACATCGTGATCAAGCAAACGTATGTATCTTTATTAATAAATCATAAACAATGGAAAAAAATATTGAAAGAACGCTGGAAAAAATCCAGTTATGCCATATTTAAAGTGATACTGGAGGGGTTCATTTTTCCAGCCCTTTACTTGGGTCAAAAGCAATGCGATTACAGATTTCTAAGAAAAGAAAGAAGTTTTTAGCGACTCTCTCTTTCGATCCTTCAAACTGTGCACACGGAATATCACTTTTGATTATCATTCGATCGTCACTGATCATGATTGTATTATTATCATAATTATTTCGATACTTTTTAAATACTTTTTAAATGATCCTACGACTTTTTATTTTCTTATAAATATATTCGGAACATTATATAAATTGTTATTATAACTAGTTGGTTCCTTTGGCGCAATAAACAAATAAACATCTCCGACGTTATTGTTAAACTCATGAAAAATGTATGGATACCTTTTTTCATCCCGTTTCCTAAGTTTCCTCTCTCTTTTTGCCTTCAAATTCACAACGGTTTCATCGATTGAGACAGAAAACTTAGTTTATTATCCGACATAAATGTCTTTATTCGTATTAGACATAAAACTAAAATGCGAGCCACCATCATATACGACATACATTAGAATTAAGTTCCACTATGTGGAAATAAATGTTATTTTGCGTCAATATTCACATTTAAAGAACGGAAAAGCCATCGTAACGACACTGAAACGGTCATATTTTGAAACAAGGAATACAATAAAATAATAGATCGCAACAAATTTTAATCAAGAAAAAGTTGTAAGATTCTTTTAAGTAGACCCCACCCTCTAAAGGTTAGTACACATTTTAATTTCTGTCCATTGAACGCGCAAGCACAAACTCAGTAGCAGATATTCGCTACTGAGCCCTTATAGCTACTTTTAGAGCCGAACGGGTCTAAGTCGGCCACAGCCGACTAAATAAGTCCTCATAAAGCTCGGGACGGGCCACGTTTAGAGCTTAGATGGCAAGACGAGGCCAGGTGTCTCATCCATCGGCGGCATGTTTACGGCCGTTGTTTACAGTCCGTTCCCGGTGTGCATAACCCCCGTGTACATAACCAGGTGTACTTTTAATTCTTGGACGCGTACATTGCCAGCGCGAGATTTAGCACACGCGTCAAAACCGCGATCACTCCCAGCGCGTATTTATCGCGCAGAGCCAGATCGTGGACGAGAGAGAACCATCATGCCAATATCGCAAAAGTATCACGAGCTAAAAGCCTTTCTAAATGAATACGCGATCTTATCGCCGGTCAACGTCCTCAAGCGAAATTTCCGCCCCTCCCCCCCCCCCCAGAAAAAATTTCACCTATTGCTTTTGTCAAAGAATACTTATTCCGCCTATTGTTTTTGTCACAAAAACCTCACAGAGAGCCTATAACAGAGTCTGACTAACAGTAATTTTGTCAAAATCTTATTGAAAAAAGATATATGTACTTTTTTTCTGTATATGTACTACCTCATTTAGTCTATTATTTCTTCTGCTGTTTATAAGATAGCATCTTTTTAATTTTTTTTCCTCCATATGTATTAAAAAAATTGGAAAAATACTCCATATGGAATATTGAAATACTGAAAAAAAAATTAAAAAGATGTTATCCCTGTAAATAGGACGGTGAGAGGGAATGAGTTACTTATACCGTCTCACTCTGTAATTTTAATCAAGATTATAGAGTCAGACACATACAGTGAATTAAAATGAAATAGTATACAGGGTGGTAAGTTAAGTATATTTTAAAACGTTTTAAGGTGTGACTCCTAACACTAAATTGAGGCAAAAACTTGATACGATCATTGCATATGTCCAAATCAGGGTTTTTTGTTGGTTGAAAAAATACAGGATGTCTAAGTTGAGAAAGAAGATTTCGTATTATTCTAATTAGATTTTTACATCCCTCACACACAAAGATATACAAAATTTTCATTAAAACACTTCCGACATTCTTGGATATTTTCTCTTCAACTTTGACCTGTATTTTTAAAATTAAGCCGTTTAGTGTGAAAACTCACTCCTTTAAATCTTTTAGAGTACTTAACTACCACTCTGTCTTTACAAGAAAGTATATATACCATTCTGTCTCACAGGATTTTGAGCAAAAAAATCGCTCGTCGCTAGACTTTGTTACGGTTAAGGTCTCAAAAGAACACGAAGGACCGCAGGTTGCTTCTTCACCGCACCTCTCCGTACAGAAAAGAACACATATATGATCGAAGATTGCGCCATTTATCTTGTCAGAAATATTCCGAAATATGTTCCGTGCTCCGGAACGATCGGCGAGCCTCAACGAGTACAACTGTCGACACTCTTTCTCGGATGTCTGCCGCCGCCGCCGCCGCCGCTGCCAGACGTTACGTAACGATTAGGCCGCGATAACAACCGCGCACCTTCGCCGGCGATTGATCAATGATGATCGATGGACGGACCACCGTCTTCTCTCGCACACATAAATGTCATGCATTACACGCGAGAAAGAATTTATTTATATTATCGGCGATACCTTCTTTTCGTTAGCGTCGCTATATTTTCGCACATACACTTCCAATTGTCACTCTTTCTCTTAAAAGAGCTTACTCGATTCTTATCGGGCACTCCCTCACTCAACCTGGAATGCTTATAGTATATATATATATATATATAATAGTCCGTGGCACAATTATAAATTATATTTCCGCGACGCACTCGCAATTTTCAAGTCTCCTAGTTTGCATAAATAAACTCACGGAACAATGACTCAGAGAAGCGCATTTTTCAAGTCACTTCAAGAAAGGAACTCGCAATATTATTTAACGTAAACCTCTGTTACTTTATTATTTTTCTGTAATATCTTTTTTCTTTCCTTCTTCTCTAAAATTGCAAAAGGAAAAACTAACGACTTCGCGACACGTGCGAAAAATAGTTGCTCTTCACCATCACGCTCTTAAAATGTAGAATTTATTATTATTGACTCGTATCACTGTGCCATCCAACTTCTCGTAAAACGTCACGCACCACGAGATCTTTATTACACACACGAGCGGTCGCGTTATTCAAGTCGCGAAATCATCCGTCAATAATTCACTCGTTATTATTAGCTGTTGAATGTAATTTGGCGGAAAGGGGTAAATAACCGCGAGCGGATTTGCGAGAACGGCCGATCGAAGTGGATCCAGTGGGTGCGGAAAAATAGAAACGGTGAGGGGGAGGAGACTGGAAGAGATGCACCGAGATAGACGGGTGAGTATCCCCGCGAGTCGTATGATTGCGCAATCGAGTCTCCGCACGCGGAATTCGCAGATACGCTGCCAGCGGATACGCGAGAGCGCAATGGAATCCGGCCAAAAGTCCCCGCGCGCGTCTCCGAGGGTCGACTCCGTTATTAAATCGACCGACGTACGGCTGTAATCACGCTACAGGTTGTCGGTTCTATTCTAGCCAATCATGATGCAGCGAGTGCAGGTTAACTGCAACGTGATTGGTGAAAATAGAACCGACACAACCGGCAACCGACAACTGACTACCTGTAACGTGATTACGGCCTAACGCGGAATCGACTCTCTCACTCGATTGGCCCGAACGATTTATTTTCACCAATCATGCTGCAGCTAACCTGCACTCGCTGCATCACGATTGGCTGAAATAGAACCGACAACCGGCAACCGTAACTGACAACCTGTAACGTGATTACGGTCTAACGCGGAATCTTTCACTTGGTTCTCTCACTCGATCGATCCGAATGATCAGTCCAATAACCGTTGTATTCCACCTGCAAATACTTGGACCTATCTGTGATCCGGATATCTTCCGCGATCGATCGATTCTTCAATCTTGAGTAGAAATTAAAGATATCGAAATTAGATTATCGGAAATTGTTTGAAGATCTGACCTGACTCAATCTCTCGATGATTCGATCGATTTTACATCATTCAGGTAAGGTTTCTTAAAGAGATTCCTCGAAGACGCGAGACGGGTCCGATCTTTGATCTGTACATGTTAGATCACGTCGAAACCTTTGGAACTTTAAACGTACAAGCTTTCCAATCCTTCTTGACTCTTTGCAGAATATTCATATGCTTCTATCTCTCTTTAGGGCTTTAAATATCTGTATCTTTGATCGACGTTTTCAAATTTTGGATCCCGGAAGTTTCGTTTGAATCCTCGAATCTTCAGACATTTGATCTTCCGAATCTACAGGGAACTCTCCCGGATTTTCCGGCACTCGATCCTCCGGATTTGTGGATTATTTAAATGTTCGATCGACGGAATTATTCTTTCTTTTTTACGAATTCTTTGAACGTCTAATTTTCAGGATTTCTCTCAAATCCTTAGGACGTTTCGGAAACCTTCCAGATCCTCGAACCCTCGGTCGAATTCCCTCGAATCCGCTCGCGAATTACGAAAAGAGAGGCACGCGTCGCTCTGACTTTTATCGCGGTTGTTACGCAGCGTTTCGGCCGCTGCGGCGGACTGAAAGGCACTGGCCAAGTTCCATCGTCATACGATTGCAGCCGCGCATCGTCGCGCCTTGTTCTCTCTTTCGCTCCCTCTTTCTTTCTCTTCCTCGTCATTCAGGTATTCGATTTGCAAATCGCGACTTCACGCGCCTCGCTCACGCCAGACCGTGAAATTTTCGCTTTATGCGCCTCGCGTTATCCGCCTCGAATCTCACCGGTTACATTACACTTTACGCTAATCGGTTCGATACATATCGAATAATTCATCATGTACGTTCTTGTACATCGATCAAATGGTAATGGCATACGTAAGAACAAGTTGTAACGAGATAATAGACGTTGATTATGCATGGGAGAAATGATTTTCTGAAGAATTCAATTTAATCAGATCTGAAAAAATAATTTCGTTGTACATTCGAAATAATTACGCTGGAATCTCAAGCATGATGAGCAGTGCTGCAAAAAGTTTTCACATTCCAACAATCAGTTCGAGGGTTCTACACGATTATTTGTACGGTTCAACGAAATTATTCAGATCTATATATGGGAAAGCTATCCTTTTTCCGTGGATATTTAACACGTTTCAACATTACATTTTAGATTAATTAAAAAGAAAGAGGATAATATTCTCTTATCCATCTGTATTCTAAAAATTGCACCTTCAGAATTTTCTAGTTTTAGTTAGCTCATGTTCAAAAATAGACGTGCCACTATTTTTATTAAATTCTCGGACTGCAAAATCGGGAAACGAATCGATA
This sequence comes from Trachymyrmex septentrionalis, assembly GCF_001594115.1. NCBI lineage: Eukaryota > Metazoa > Arthropoda > Insecta > Hymenoptera > Formicidae > Trachymyrmex > Trachymyrmex septentrionalis. The sequence continues at coordinate 1,721,858 of NW_017305408.1, read as the reverse complement.
AATGCAACATGAACACCCGGAATATTTCTCAGGAGATAAATATTCAAATTTCTGCGGCATACATTTTGCATACATAAACGCCGACCGAGTAGCGAGACACTACGTCAACGACTTCCTATCCGGCGACGAATTCGAGATGTTAATGTCACGCGATGTGGCTCGCGAACTTCCGAGCTGTGAATTGAGTCTTGATAACTAGCAAATATTTGCGCACGAGTATGCTTTATGAAATTGTAAATTAGAAACCGAGAGATCCAGCATCGACATCATTTTAAATGTGGTTTTGGCGATCTCGTGGTTTCTCTCCTTCGTTCATTCCGCTGATATTTACTTATTTACATACCTCGGTCACATATTCCGACAATAACTTCTCCCCGAGAGAACCGATGGAAATAATCTTTATGTCAACTTACGTTTAAAAATAAATATAAAAAAATATTAAGTATGTAAAGAATAAATTTAAAAATAATACGACGCTGCGCGAGTGCTTAACAAATAAAATTTTAATGGGGGGGGGGGACGTTGGACTAGCAAAAATCGAATACTTTGCTGGTAATCATCATTCTTATCTGAAATTATTTTTCCTGCATCTTTTCTAAATAGTTGGATATTATTGTATTTCTATCTGTTTATATTTTGTATTTAACGCTAACAAAAAAAAAAAAAAAATTCAACCTCAATCAGAAATCGTAAATCTTGCAGAGCGTAAAGAACCATCGAATTGCATTTCTCTCTTTTCTGATTTTTTTTTTTTTTTGCTAAAGAGTTAACAGTCAGATCCCTTAACTATCCCTGCCTTTTAAATCCTGGGGTTCATAAATCATTCGAATCTTTGGTTCTGTGACTGCTGAACATACGAGGGAGGTAACAACGAACATAAATGACAAGTATCGATCGAGGCCATTTGATTCGAATCGATCTGACCGCAGTTTTTCTCCCTCCCCTTTCCCATCGTTCCTATCTTGTCGTTGCTGAAAGCGATCCCTTATGCAATCGATCTGGTTAAGCTCTCAAGGTCCCGAGTCTCTACGCTCGATGTACAATCTACAGGATAAAAAAAAACCCACATCTCTCTCATTTGAATGCTAATAAAGGTATTGAGTTCAAAATAATCTGGCTTAATGAACTCGGCAATAAATCGCTGTTATTTCTCAAAAAAATTAGAATATCCATCTAAATCAATAACATAATTACTAACGATATCTCACGTAACGATACAGTATTTCTATTAGAAGAATTAAAATAATATAAATATTGCTATTTTTACACTGAAAAAAATTTTGGTCGTTTTTGGCCCAATGAATGTTCGGCTTAATGTATAGTTAATTCATTTATATATGTAACTACGTATTTATTCTTACAATAAATTCAAATAATAGTTTTATAAATATAATTATAAGAATTCATTGAACCAATTAATATTAATTCAATGAATATCTCATTGTATTTACGTACCGTTTTGGCATTACGTACAACGTACTGTACTTTATATTGCATATAAATAGTCTGAGTGACGAGAATTGAAGGAGAATTTATGCGTGCCGTAACTTGTGTGAAGCAGCCGCTCTCGTGATCTCTGACGCCGAATTGTATCTCCACCGAGTTAAATAAAAACAACCGTTCCAGTCGAACGGCTGACTTGAGTTGCGAGACAAAACGTCAAACGAGACGTCAATCTCGGCTACGCGAGGTCGTTCCACGTAACCGGGTCGAGATCAAAACCGTGTTGCGACTACGACGATGATGATGGCTGACGTTAAGGACGCAAGGTATTATTTTGAGATGTCGTAGCACGTGGTCAACATCAACTTTCCGTTGCAACGCGAATGCACTTTTCGCGCGCAGTTTTTAGAACGGTTGACGTATCAACGATTGTCTACAGCTGTACACAGGTCTTGTCTACGTACAAGATTTATGTGTTTCTCTGAATCATTAAATTTCTGATTTATGCACGTGATTCGCCAACAATATGAACTAAGCGTTCGTTAATAATTACTTTTCAAAAAGAAACGAATTCTCTGAAATTAATAAAGGGAAAATATATTACATTTTTCACGCATAAAAGCGTTTGATACACGGTATAATTTGAGAAAATAATTTAATCTTTACAGGGACGGAAAAAAACCATTACAGTGGCGCTGAAACAATTCCGTTATTTTGCAGGAAATAAAATACAATAAAAAAAAATACTGAATTATAACAAATTTTACTCAAGAAGTAAAGCTGTAAGATTTTAAAAATAGATTCGCTATTTAAAGGTTAACGAGAAATACACAATGCGGGGAGGACTTTTGCTGCAGAAAGTTCTTGCCTCAGCAAAGAATATTTTAATATTTGTAAGTAAAATTGAATAAGAAAGAAATATATAAGATTATAAAAGATTAAATATTTAATTTTTTGTGAAATATCAACAAGTAAGAACAAACGACAAATTAAAATTCTTTTATAATGGCAATAATCTTTTCATGTATATCTTACAGATATATATCGGCGCAAAGTGCTTCTACTTTTAGTCAGGTAATGTACGTTATCTATGCTTGACGCACTTCTACGTTTTAATTTTTTACTCCATCGTCAATATTCACTGTAAAAAAGAAAAAATACCGCGAAATATCGGAACAAAGCACGTTCAACATGTTTCTTCAATTCTTTTAGCAGATAAGGAGTTTCTGTTTTTAATGCATTATCCACACACACACACGCGCGCGCGCGCGTATTTTTTTTATGATATATGCACTTGTTATAATTCTGTAATGTCAATATTTCGCAAGGACAATCAACATCTTACGATTCAAAAACAACACTCTTCCCTCTCTTCTACTTTCGAATGACAATCTCATTGGTCTTTTTACTCGATATCTCCAAGCTATCGGTGCAAGAATAGATATACTTGATTGTATAATTCCATGTACCATACTCAAGTAAGCTAACGCGATGCAATGCAATGCTTCTCGTCGAACGGGAAGACGTGGTTTCACGCGTAGCAGCTTTCAAAAGCAATTCTCCCGAGGATTCTTGCAGGAAAACCGGTCAGACACGTGCGAGAAGCGGAAGATAATATCACATTTCTTCGGCAGACAGCAATGCGAATACGTATAATATTCCTTAGAGAAAAGCATCCTGCACGAGTCTCTTCCTGCGGTTGCCGGCATCAATTTGAATCTTAATTTAACCTTTCTGCATTCTGCGTAACAAAAGTTTCCTGTTAAACTTTATTAAAGTATTAAATTGTAATCTGACATATCGTGCTGCGCTTGTTTTACTGTAACTTATTTCGTCGATTAAATCATTATACAAAATAAAAGGATGAAAACATTAACGTAATTAGAATTGTTCACAGTGTTCTAAAATTTCATAACTTTTGATTTTCAAATCAAATTTCATGATTTTCTCTCTCTGGTGATTCGATAATATTAAAAAATTTCTTGTATTTTCGTCACGATTCGGAAACCGTCAAGTATTTTATCGAGAGAGCCATTTAACGATAAGCAATAATCGCGAATAATGTTGCTGAAACTGCTTGCGTTTGCTTGTCAGGTCGGTAATATTCCGAGGTAGATGTGACGTAGGTACATTGAACTTCCTTAAAGCCGGGAATTTTAATTTTTCCAGACAATTTTTTTTTGCAATTTCCGGACTTTTCCCTGATTTCTCCGATTTTCACTTTCGTGGCAACTTTCTGACCATGCATCTCATTTACGGCAAATTTTCTCCTATACAATCTCCATGACACCGTTCGTCGTATCTATCGACTTACTTGCGACAGCGTACGGATTTTTAACATCAACCACCGTCGCGACCGCGACTGAGCTTGCGCGACATACGGGAGGACGACGCAACACTTTCGCCGACCGCTCTCGCTTTCGTTCGACTGTCGCGGGTCGTCGACGTACGCGACGGACGATCGGTGCCGAACGCGCACGCGGGTATCGACGAGTTCCGGACCCGACCGGGAGAGGAGAACGACGAAAGTCACGTATCGCGACGCGCAAGCGTCAGCTTTTCCATCTCGACGGTGCGCGCTGCTTTGTGCGTGCTTGAAGGGGAACGCACATTCGGCCTCGGCGAGCATTCGATTGGATGGACGTTAATTATCGATCTGTGCAACAGATTAATTAGTTGGCAGTGATAACAGTGGTACGGACGAGGCATCGCGCGAGCTTTCCTAAGAATATATAAACGATCGTGTTACGAGAAAGATCGTGTTGCGATCAACGCACGTAGCTGTAAGTAAAGTTTAAAGTGGTAATTGAATATGAAATTATAAGCAAATGCTACAGCGAAAACATACTAGAAAAATAAATAAACTTGTTAATTGTCAAACTTGTCAATTGATTTCAAACGAGATCTTTACGAAGCTAAAGTTATTAAATGATAAAATTGTAAAATGATAACTAAAATTATATGTAAAATGAGAATTTCGAGGAAAGATTCACGTAATTATTTAATATTATTCACATGACATAGACTTGTGTTAATCTTTCCGTTTGCGACAAATATTACAATTACACCACTTCACAGAATCGGTGCCAACTCGTTTTGTATATGAATACATACCATATGTTAAGAAACGTACATGACTGATACCTATAATATTCACGAACTCTTCCGCTTCCGGTGGCAAAAGCTAACTGGAGGTACGCGCGTTCTCCGACGAAATCGAGAGTGCGAAAGAGTCGAGAAGAGGGGGTAGAAACGATGGCGAAGGGATGAAGTAAAATATCCGAGAAAATAGCAAGAATCCAAGGGGATGGGTCGGAGATAACGTCGGAATCTACCAACCACCTTTCAGCCACCAATGAAAACAGCCACCGCCCCGAGATAGCGGGATGGAAAAGGGGTCGGGGTTTATACCACGAAACTCTCTTCGTTTTCCTCTCTTCGAGAGAGATCGGCAATCCCAGGAAATCCGGCGCATGTTATGGATTCTCTGGAAGGGGAATAACGTTCAAACCGCGAGGGAGATTCGTTTCATCCATTCGATCCTTGATAGTGAGAGTTCTGTTTTCGGCGAGAGGAACACAGTTCATTGGTAATTTAATGCCTCTTGTGATCTTCCACAATAAAACGTCCGCGGAGTAAAATTATTTTCGCGCACCCTTTTCAAATGGGAGCCGCGAATATTTGGAGTACCTTCGACAGACATGCGAAAAGCACTAAATGCGAGAAGGGAACCGGCGTGCTAAGAAAAAAAATTGCACAAAAGCATCCGGCTAACTTGTCGCATTAAAAGGCATCAGATTAACCCTTGAATGATACGATATTAGAGACATATTCGAAAGAAAATAAATAGAAAATTCGAAACTTTATAAGAATGAAAGATCAGAGCGGAGAAAATTTAGAAAGTCACTTTTAGAATCATCCGAAAGAAAATGGTTCTTCTAATTAGGAGATATTTTTAAACGCGTTCTTCTTATCTGATTCATTAGCTAAATCGTCGAGCATTATTATTAAGATCGTAATCAAACAAATAAATTTCTCTTCGTATTATTTCGATGAATCGTACCAACAAGGAAACACAAAAAAATGTTTTAATAAGCTTTGGATATGTTAAAGTATAGGAAAAAAATAACAGACATGTATTTTTCTATATAAGTATTTTCTCGCACGCTAAGAGGAGGAACTCACCTTTGACAAAAATAGATTACTTTTTTTCTGAACGAATATCGTCTGAAGATATAAAAGAAAGATTTAAGTTAAAAGTTGAATGGTTTTAAAAGTACTTTACAACGATAAAAAAATTTTATTTTTCACAAATAATAGTTTTATTTAAAAAATTTATTTACTATCATATAGTATTCTTGAAACCTAGTATTCATTCAACTTTTATTTACAATTTCTGTAAATATCTTTAGTGATTCAAATGATATTCTTTCAAGAAAAAAATCTATTTTTTTCTAGAGAGTCTTTCATCGCCTTAATGTAGGAGAAGCACTTATAAAAAGATACATATCTCTTACTTTTATCTATACTTTAACATATTTAAAGCTCGATTAAAATCGGAGGGCAACATTTAGTTATGTTCCTTTGTAAAAGTGGTTAGAATTAATATGTTTTAGGCGACCAATCGAGGGTTGAATCTGCGCCGAAAAAAATTAAGAGAGCACCTACCTCGCGTGACTCTGCCTTCGCCGCCTTCGCCGGAAGTTACCGGAAGTAGCGTGTCCGCAGTAGTAGTAGTAGTAGTAGTAGGAAATAATTTGCGTATCCGGTTAATCGGGCAAACGATGAGTTTGAATATTAACGTATGGATTGTTCATCGTCGCGTGTATTAATAAAAAAAAATTAATTGACTCATTAAAAATGCTCATAAATTATGACCAAAAAAAAAAGACAAATTTTGTGACAATTAAATGATACTTGTTTTCCTTTATAATATTTTTTAAATAATTTCAGTACAACTTATATCATTATTTCAATTTTGCGAATTCTCACGCAATTCGAGAATAATTACAAAGGAATTCAGTTGATAGAGCGCGCGATCAGAGACACGATAAGTATGATGGAAATTAATTTCTCACGCGATACATTGCGGAGTTAATGAACATGGACGCCTGATCAAAAACCACGTGCTTTGCGAAATTATTATTACGTCTGACGTAAGCTTGCAGCAGTGTCATTTAGGAAATGTCGCCGCAAAATACTAGAAATGTAAAGAATTGATTGGATTTCATTTCCGTTATAATTTCAAAATTATTCTTCAATAGAAAAAAACAGAGCTGATGACATAATAATCTGACGTAATAATTTACCTCAAATTCACATTAAACTTCAGGAAGTATTTTGACTAAAATTAAAGTTAGATCGCAAAAATTACTTAAAGTATATTATGAATTTAACAGTAATTGAAAATTTTCAAAAATTGAGAATAAAAATCAAAAAGTTTCACTTGTTCATCGTTAAATCTTCCACATAGTTCTCGCAAAAATGCACGAATCAATTACAAAGTAATACTCATCGGAAATGAAATCAGATCGATATATGTACAATTTAATCAATGTAAGACTTAATTCAATTTCTCTAATGTAATAATTGAGCAACGAAAAGAATACAGCCATGCTTAATTCAAGATACAAGCGAAATCGAAGGTACTCCGGTTTGATGGTATGAAGAAGAGTAAACCAGCACCGAACAGGGAGGATAATAGCGGATCCTACCTTAGGATGTAGTTGACACAGACGACAGAGATCGGCTTTTGCTGTTTGGAGCAGTGGATGAGGGTGGCCTGGGTAATAACCCAGGCGTAACCGCCTCGCTTGCCAAGGAATCTGTACGCTACGGTCTCGCACTGGCCCTTGCTGAACACTGAAACAGTACAACGATGTTGATGAGAGAGCGATCGTCCTAGGACTCGGAACATGCGAACGCATCCGCGCGATTTTATAGCGCCGCCGAGTCGCGCGCAGCTGACGAAACATGTAGCATGGTATTGCAAATTTTATCGATCGGTATGGGATTGCCGAATACACCCATGCATTAGCACATTGGCGATCAAAAGGAATAAAGATATAAGCTGTCTTAATGCAACGATGAATAGTTTGCTGCTTCGATAGATCTAGAACTTTGCTAGAACTTAGAACTTTGCTATAAAAGGAGAAGGGAATCTGGAAATTGTGAAATATATTGCAAACATAATTTATGTTTGCAATATATTTCACTGTGATGAAATGTAGTCAATAAATGCTAGCTCGACGAATAAAAATAAAACTAAAATTTATTAATATGTAAAAAAATAAAAATACAATAGTAGTAGTAGTTGGTGATAATAAGGATGCATTACGAAAAAAATTATTAAAAAATTACAGATTTTTCTACATTTGAAAATATAAAATATTTGGCGGTGATTTAGAACGTGTATCAAAAATTATTATTTCAATAAAGGTAGACATATTTTAAAAAGTAATTAAGATAAGATAAAACAAATTTTCATTTAAACTATAAAATTGTATTGCGAATATTATATAAAGTAACTGATCTTATTGAACTGCTTTATATGTATATAACATTTATTTATATATGAGTAATGTAAATTTCCAATTTCAGTCATTTTTTGCAAAGATTACCTTAACGCGTGTATATGTGTATGCAATCTAAAAAAATTATGAAAATATGTCAAATTATACCATTTCTCGTAATCCTGTAAGTTGCGAGATTGATAAACTCGGAAACGGAGATATGAAATATTTTATTGCGGTTCCGTAAGATTACGTCGCACATTCTTAGCGCTCCAGGCTGCTTCAAACCAACCTCTTCGAGAAGTGTATTATCTCGTTTCTAGAAATGTATCTCCCTACTCTCCCTATTCTCATAAAACACGACTAGAATAAGATTAGTGCGGAGCTGATTCGGCTGGAAAGCCGAGGCTGATTGGCGTTAAAAGGATAACGTTGCGGATTGTTCGAATGTGAACCTCCTAAATCGTTCCTTACAATCGTATGTCAGTATTGTTTTTACTGCGTATATTAAAATTTTGTCATCAATAAAAAATCTTTTAGATATCTGCTACATTACAGACTGAGCTTTATCGATAATAAATTCACCAATTTTTAACTTCAAAATATTTATTATTTACAATTAATTTGTTCTTTCCAATGTCTAATGCCACGTAATATTTACGTATATTGGCAATTAAGTGTTAGATAAAATATTTATTAAATAAGATTCCTATGTTATAGAACATATTTATTACATGCTATTTTTAGTTTAATGACTCAATCGCGATGTGTTATCCCTCGATATATCGTCGAGGATAATTCTCCAGACTGTATCTCAATGTAAAATGTCAGTCAAACGATAAATATTTTTCGACATTTTTATAGCCTCGCACTTTGTCACTACATCTCATTTTTCATTATCTACCTGCCGTTTTACGAGTCAATTATCGAAATCGACACGATAAAGTCACGTGTGTGCTCGTAAATACCGATGGAAGATGCAATAATTGCATAACTCATAGCCGATAACATTAGCCGTGCGTTACTTTGCGCTCCCTGATGGAAGCCATAAAAAAAGGTCGTCGAGTCCGAAAGACCGTCGCAACCGATAAGAGATATGATCGTCCTTGAAACCTTTTTTCCTCTCGGCCATGTCATTCACCCAGGTCGACCCATTCCGTAAGCCGCTTCTCCGCCTCTGTCGTCCCGCGTTTCTCTTTCATCCAAAACTTTTTATGTATCTCGTTTATTTTGATGGTTATCACGTTTCGCATCCGTATTACTCGCGTACAGCGTAACCGATCATCAGACAAAATAGCAATGCGACCATAGCAACTCTTACACGAATTACCACTTAACAACCATTTGGTTTTATGCTTCTCTGTATACGTGTAACTCGCACGTAACAGAATTTCTTACGATACGAAAATAACTCTTTGAGGAATTTTAAAATTCACTCCAAAAAATCAGACAATTAAAACACTATTGAATACTAGAGAAAGAATAACAATTTACATAAAGAATTTAAGATTAAGTGATTTTCGCAATTAAATGATCCTAATCAATTTTACAGAAATTGATTTTCGTAAACTAAAGAGACGGTATAAGAATTTCTAGAAATCGAGGATGGATGTTCAAGTAATTTTTAGATATTTAAAAAAAAATTTTAATAAGTAATCGAATTATCATGTTTTAAGTAAATACAAATAAATACAAAATTGAGTAAAAAGAAAAAAGTGAAGAATAAAAACTTACGGCATTTGAAACATTTGTCCAGCGTAAGATTGTCGAGTGCATGATAAAACTCAAAGACTGATCGACCCATCAACTCCTCACTGCTCCAGCCCAAGTATTCGGCTAATCTAAAATGAGACAAAAAAAATATTCTCAGTAATACAACGCAAAATAATATTCAATAATGTAATTCAATTGTTTTGAAAATACAATATATATTTGTAATACAATACGCGTCACAAGGATCATACTTGAATCTTATGTACGATAAGCAAGGTAAAACTTATCGAATAACGATAAGAACGATAAAGATATTCAATCATTGTGCTAATTATGCAAGCCAACGATAATGAAAATGACGAGTCAAGCTGTGTACTACTTTAAAATAATAACGTACCAAATAAAATTATTTTATGGATTTACACACGAACTAAAAAATCCACATTGTGTCGAACATAAAAATAAGAGACTGATAAAAATATAATAGTTCCATTATTTACTTACTTTTCATCAGCGTAGGTAAATTTCATGCTGAGATTGTGCTTCGACAAAAAGGTATGGCGTCCCAAAGGTATCTCAATATTACTAGGATGAGGTATAGGACTACCTACGAGCACTAGAGAAGTGCCTGTGTCTTGTCCCACGTCCTCATCCTCTTTGCGTCGCTCTTCATTATCAACTTCCATAGAGTTCGAGTTTGAGTCGCGGATGTTTGTCAATCTGCCAGTGCAGTGAATTACCTGCCAACATCCAATCACGAATATATTATTCACGAGCTAATTTAGAAAAAGATTTCAATAAAAGAAATCTATTCAGATGAGCATGAAATGTGAAATATTGCGAAAACTTTATGCAAATTCTGTTACTCGATTATATAATATCGATTTTACTTTTATGCGTATACATGTGTTGTGTTTATATTTCACATTTATAAAAAAATGCAAATTATTATATGTAATAAATTATATTTATATAGTAATTATTTGAAAACAAAATAAGCTATATTCTATTAAATTTATTATAATTTTATTTCTCTCTTTCTCTCTCAAATTAATATTTATTCAACGTTTCGTGCGACAAATACTATAATTATATTATTAGAATAGATAAAAGGATTTTCATATTTTAATATACCTTGTAAGAAGCACTCTTCAGATTGACCTTCCTGCCTTTGCTAGTGAGAGTACATTTGAGTCGCAAGAAGAAGTTGCAGGTACGTTTCTCATTGTTATCCGCCGACTTCGAAGACAGGCACTCACGCAATTCATCATGGTCGCAGGGATGACTGTATTCGTATACACTTTGTCCCATCATATCCATCTGTGCAAAACATATAGTTTTACTCTCCCCGAATTTCGACGAAAAGTGCAGCGAATAATCATAATAATAAAAACTCATAATCACGTTTTATACTTTTCATAACAAAAGTAAATAAACTGAAAGTAAACTAACTGAAACATAATATAATTTTATTTAAACTTTTTATAAATATAAAATTTATCAAAAATAAATTTTATATACATATTGGAAAATTCTTTAAAAAAATGTTTAAAACGAAAAATAATATTACTTAAAATATAAAAATTGTTTCAAAATCATTGGATATTATTTCATTTATGTCATTTACTAGTTTTAGATTTCTCACAATATAATTAATGAAAGTTTATTTGATCATTTAACGTACTTGTGACACTCCGAGATAGTCTCTGACATTCTCTGAAAGGTAGACCATGTTGCCGTCACTGGAGAGTACTAACATAAAGCCGTTGAGAGCTTTTGGAAATAATTCATCCATCTTTGCGGACGATTCGGATTTTGTCAGCGTAACTGGAACTTATGTTAAAAGATTCATAAATTTAGTAAGTACGACGTTAATTAAATCCCAAAATGATTTAAGATCGTAAAATATAATATAATATTAAAATCTAGATTTAAAATCTGAAACTATTTACTTTAAAAACTCACGCTTATCAAATCTCTTTGATTCAAAGAATGGCTATATCTAATCGATAATATTTAATAAAGGGAAACTTACGATATTCTAAAGTTCAAATAAATTAAATATCTTAAGATACACATTTTCTACAGTTTACAAATCTATTTAAGAATATATTATTATTATAGGATTCTGACTTGCTATAAACTTGTGAGGATAAAAAACTTCTATAAAGTATTCTACATTAAAATATATTTGAAATGTTTATGTTTATGTCCGCGTTGAAATATTTTGCAAGAAATATATTTCTGTATATTTCTAGTTGAAATAGTATTTCTATGTTTCTAGCTGAATAGTATCGTATTTTATAACTCGAAAGAAAGAAACATCTTTGTTGCAATAATAAAGACGGGCATTCAGATACTTTCACAGATACTCACTGGAATCCACGACGGCTCGGACTTTGAGGTAGGCAATCGCCAACCTCATTACGCTGGCCTTATCTAAGAGCGCTGCTTGTTCCGGCGCGACCGGAAGAGCAGCCGCGAGTTCAGTGAAGATATCGGTTTCTCTGCTACGTCTGCAGCGCGCTGCATCGCGAGACCTTTCCTTCCTCTTCTCGTTGCTCCTGCAATAATACGAAAAGTTCATCTAGCGGCTGCGAAATAAGCTAGTCTCGTCCGATATTATTTCTATGGAGATTGCGCGATTTTTGGTCCTTAAGAAAATTTTATAAACCTGTATCATAGAATCTGTGGAAAATATTCTGATAAATTGTAAACTATATTTTAACTCTTTGGCAACAATATGAATTTAACTCTTTCGCTTGCAAAGAAATCTTCGAGAAAGAGTAAATTTTTCATTGTATTCTGGATTAGGTATATAAAAATCTGAGATAATTTTGGTACACTTATCGTAGCTTTAAAGTTTTACTATTACTTTTT
>NW_017305408.1:1701646-1709210 GCF_001594115.1 Trachymyrmex septentrionalis | reverse complement strand
TATAACATATAGATATATCATTTTTCATTTTTCACGTAAAATGAATCATGCATGAACGAGAGCTCTCCTGACTATCTCTGAACTTTTTTTCCGTAAACAGACATCTTGAAGTACCTTGTAAGCGACAAGTGTAATGTCAGGTGCGCTATCACGAACGATAAACGAGGTCTGTTCTTTTTCGAAGAATTCTAAACTAGTTCTGAACTAATGCAAAAAGTTAGAATAAAACAAACTATACCTGTTTCACTCTAACTTATTACACCAGTTCAGAACTTGGGGTGGAAGAACAGACCATAGTCTCATTGCTCGATTCTTGAAGGTCGTCAACTCGGCTCAATATTACGTTGTATCGCTAACCGTGTATCATGATGCTGTGCAGCTGCGGACGCTACTTGATCTCGAAGCAAGGCTGCGCTCGATTACTAAGCGCAAATATATATATATATATATATATGCGTATCGATAAAGAGAACATTTAAATAGTAGTTCGATAGCAATTGAACTTATTTGATTGGATCTGATGTATATTCAACATTTTATAAAATTATCAACTTCATCTTCAGTTCAAGAAATCGTTTGAACAACCTAATTTAAAACAACAATCCTATGAGTTCGAGCGTGTTCGACCACTGTCATTGTTACAGAATGCAGCTATTAGGATTGGAAGGTGCATCTTTTCGGTCGTTAATCGAGAAAAAGCGCCGACGTTATCGCTAAGCGAAGCGTTATCATCGCGACAGGTCGACCTTCGAACGATATTGCTTTTGAAATCGATCCTACGATCTCGTCACGTTTTCTCTCCCTCACCGCCCTCCTACCGTTGGCGCGGACTCCAGTCAAAGTCAAACTGATCGACTAATCCAATAGAACGGTAGACGTAATTAAACGTTGTGGAAAATTATCGTGACGAAACGATTGTCAACTCATTTTCTTTTTTACCGCGTAAGATTGATATAAAATGTTCCATATTGCGTAAACTGCAAATAACATACAAAGTCCTCCTTCAATTGAACAAACAAAGTTTTCTTGCAATAACGGTTCAAACTTGTTGTTAAGTGATTGAGAAATCTTATTTCAAAGTTAAAGAAATCCAATTTTTCTTAACAAGATATAAAAACCTACTGAATAAAAGAATATACAAATCTACCAAAATTAAGTAAGTAAATCTAAGTTGGATTCTAAGATTATATTAGAAGAAAACTAATAAAATTCAATAAAATTAAAATTAAAATATCCAGATTAATTTTAAGGAAACTAGATTTAATCTGTTAAATTTTATAACGCCATATGGTACCTAATTTTTTATTTTTAATCAATTTTATAGATCGCCATTATCTTACTACATATGTCGTTAATTTAATAAAAAGCAATAGAATAAAACAATTTAACTAAAGACAAATGTATTAAATTTAACTCAAATTTAATTTATTATTTACTAAGTGCATATTAATATGGACATTGTTTACTTAAAAATTAACCGAGGAAATGGATTGAATTACTACTGTTCTCTTAATAGCTAACAGTATACCATCATTCAGAAAATCATTAGAAAATTTCAACAAATTTCATTAAAATCATTCACCATTTGTGATTCTAACATAATATGATATTAAACAAGGACAATCTGTCTTTGACAACGGATGAGAACGGAGAGAAAGAGGACATTACGATGATCGCCGACTTACAAGTAATTCTCGAGGAGTTGTTCGTCCTCCGTATTGTCGTAATGCCAATTATCGTTGTAACCATTCTCGTACATACATGGCGGTAAAACAGGCACGTCGTAAGCATACGAGGTGTCATAAAGGGGACAGCGGTCGCTCGCCGGGCACTGCAGCCACCGTTCCTCGCTGCAGAAATTGAACAGTTCCGGGCAGTCGTTGCAGAACCAATTACCCAGTCCCGGATCGTGTCGCCCTGGTTCACGGGGCTGCTCCTCGGACAGCCTCGCAGCGCAAAATCGCGGATCGCCAAGTCTTGGATCACAAAACGGCGGACCGTCGTAACCGGAATTACGAAACCGTAGATCGTTGTTCCCCAGGTCGCAATATCCCAGTGTACTCGGTCCCATATCGCAAGCTTGTAGATTATTGGGCGCTAGATCGCTAGATGTTAGATCGCTAGGTGTTAGATCGACTAAGCGCAAATCGCAAGAAGGTAGATCGCGGAAATTCAGATCGCGGTGGTGATGCTCCTGAGACTGATCCATCCTCGCGACCTGTCCGTATCGCGATTTCTTCGAATAGATCGCTCGATTACCGAACGAGGGTGGTGGCTTGCTGCCGTCCGTCGGTGAATCGAAGTACATTGCGAGATCCTCGACGTCGATTGGGCCCAGCTGGCAAATTCTCGAGGTCGTCGTCGTGCTCGCCGTGCAAACCCCCGACTGTGGCTCGGCCAAGTGAGCCTCGTTGCGGAACCACGTTGTCTGCGGACCGTCGCAGTCGGCACTCGCTCGAGCGACATTGCACGTCGTCGCTGGTGCATTACTGCACGCCACGTCGCAAGTCGCACCAGGCGCATAAGGAAATCTCATCGTGGAGCAAGATGCCGTCTCGATATCGCAAGCTCGTGATCCAGCACTACCATCAACGTGTGACGTAATACTGGGAGAGGGTAAGACGTTGTTAAACGCGATCGCTGGACCATAAGACGACGGCGGCGGCAGCGGTGGTGGTTTCAGCAATTCGCGCGACGGGAAATCAATCACGTTTCCTCCCGCCATGTGATGCGCATCGGCACCAGTGTAACCCGATATCTTGCCGATCCAGTCGTTGGGAAGATCAGAGCAACGACCTCGCTGTTGAGAGCACCGACCGTCGTCAAGAATGATGTTTCCACCCTCCTCCCTCGTCTCACTTTCTTCTCTTTCTCTTTCTGCTGTCACCTCGTGCAAACGCGCGTTCATGTTTTTAATTCCTTGATTATTCATCCACGTCACTTAATCTCTCAGTTGTTCACCACTCTTCAACGTTTCTACTTCTTTTTCTTTATTTTTCTTCAATCTTCTTTACCGGATTTTTTTTCTATCTTTTCTTAAAACTAATTACACTTATTTCGATCAAGACGATCGATAGAAATTTGACATCTTATCGAGGATCTTTCATCGACAAATTTTTTTCCGTTTATCTTGTCTTTTTTCTTTCCTTGTTTATTGTCTCTTTTTCTCCGTTAAGAACCGATTCTATTTGCGATTAATTCACGGTCACCGAGAATTTCACGATTTAATTATGCTAATTCCTGTTGACGATCGTCCTTCACCTCTCCACGTCCGCTTTTTTCTTTCTTCATCTTTTCGTCTTCATTAAAAAAAATGTTCAAGTTTCCTAAACTTACTCCGTTTATTCTTTTCCTCCTCAACTCTTGTATAATTTTCTTTATTTCTTCACTAGTCTCTTCGATAAAAGAATTAAAAATATTATCTTTACCATTCATTAACAAGTCAATCTCTGTAATAAATTTAATCTGTGTAAAAAGCTATATAAATTCAATTCCATGTAGATTCGATCTATGTAAAAATAAATTTTCTGCATTAATGCGTTTCATCTTTTTTGCGTCTCAATCGTTTTCCACTCGCTTGAAATTTCATTCCTCTTCTTTCTCACGTCTATCTTTCTCATTTCGTTGCTAAGAGCTTATCTTGATTATAGCCGGTCCACGTGGCCAATGTATAATATCATCAGGAATTTCCTAGCACCAATAAAGAAAAAGGTAAAGATGTAAAAAATAAAACCTGCTTGTATACCTGAATATTAACATTCAAATTCTTCTTCACAAGTGGAATGTCTGCTGCGTTTTTTTTTCCAGTCCCCTCTTTTCTAATCTTTCTTTCCTCACACTTCTCAATTTATTCACACTTCGCTCTTCTTTTCTATTCTTCACAAAGTTGGCCTCTTTTTACACTCTATACGCGCTTCGTACGTTCAATGACTGCAATTTTCGCGAAAAAAATAAAATTCCCTCAATTCCTACTACCTTTCTCTCTCAATTCTCCACTCTCCTTTTTATCCGCTTATCCAACTCTACTCTTTTCGAGTTTCATCCACATCAAATGACTCGCACTTACTTTTTTTACGTATCCTTTGGTCTCTACAATCATTTTCATCTCGCCTTCAGTAATCAACGGTAGTCGCAACGACAAATTTTTTTCTATTATCTCTTATCGGCTTATCTTTTTTGTATCTCTCAGTTGTCTCTCTTATTCTTTATCTTAATAGAACTAGGATCGAAATTAGAATCGTCAGCGGGATGTCGACGATTTAGTTTAGCGGTCCGTCGAGAACAACTCAACTATGAGCGGGATCGTCATCTTCGTCCTCTTGCATGCTTCCTTCGGTATGACTTTTAATCCACCTTCACGGTTCGCGCGATACTAAATCTCGGTAGCAATGCGATGCTATTTCTGCTGGACGTTCTGAACGATCGTTATCTCGCACATCGATAACGATACTCTATCATCGACGCCGTGTGCGACATAACAACAAATTCACTGAGCACGTTTTTACCGTTTCAGACATTTTGATTTATCTACTGCGGCTCATCAAACGTAGACGTTCCAGATGCCTGCCATTCTGCAGGTTTCTGACGTAATAAATTACTGTCATCGTGCAAACAACGTCGAACGTTACGAATTCAGTGTAAAAATATTTCTGCAAAACTATTTTTGTGATTTTTCGCATAAAGGGAAAGAGTCGCAACGACATAATCGAAATACGAGCGATCGAATTCGTGATAGTAATTTATATCTCTCACAGAAACGTCGATAGAAGGGAATGTGTTGAAAAACAACGCAATTAGCATATTTTTGCATTAATTTAGCACGTAGCTTGTTACGATTCAGATATAAATCTAGCTAGAAATGAATATTTTGTCCGTCATTATTTTGGTGCCATATATCACTATTTAAAAAAAAACATTGGTAAATTAAATATCTGAAGGAACCAAATTAATCTTTTGGGAACACTATCATTTTATGGCCTTAATGTGGACACTTTTGATAAGTTAGTGACTTTTTTTTCCCTAAATCAAAACTTGACTTATTTTTTAACAGTTTCCTTTTAAAGTCACTGACTTTTATCAAATTGCCTACGGAATTATGTTGGAGAGATCTTATCAAATTTCGAGTTAAGACATACTTGTCAACGAAAATAACGTTGAAGCAAAGGAGTTTATTTTGCTTTGCGTATCTTAATGGAAGCGGTAAATGGATTGTTCTCTTCACTCTCTGTCTAATGACTTTCCGGTAATTTGAATGCCTGGTGGTCGGCCGCTAACGTTCCTATCGCAGAAGATAACGCGATCCCCAACGAGTATCGCGCGCTTAAAAAAGAACAAGAGAAGCTGTTGTGTCCGTCACGAATCACTCATAGAAAAAAAAAAAACGGCTTTGTTGAATTATTTAAAATTTTAGTTAGATACAGATCGAAAAATAAATTTTATTGGATTGTCAAAATAATTATATAAAACGCTTAAGCTAATTGCTAGATTCTAGAATATCAAAATTTTTTGCACTATTGCTCTCTTCATGCTTGAGTTTTCTATATTAAAACTAGACATAGGCCGGTTCTTATTTCAAGACCGTCTTAAGTAATATCTTAAGACGCTAATGTAGCCCTCTGATTGGTTCGTAACTTCTTAAGACCGTACTTACGATGATCTTGAATATAAGATCTGACTATGAATACCGGCCTCTGATTGATTCCTGATTTAACACCTAAAACAGAACTTAAGACGATCTTGAATATAAGAACTGATTATGAATACTGGCCTTAATCATATTTTCAAATTAATTAAAAATATACGTAAGAAATTACGAACTAATGCAAGGTCTTTGTGTGATACAAATAATATAAATCTCAATGTACAATATATTTTCTGTATTATTTTGATGGACTAACAAATTATTTTCAGACTTGTATCTATACTTACACATTCTAAATTTCTTACAGTGAAATCTCATTGCAAGAGAGTGAAAATGCAAAAAAAAGTGAAAATATTTCACTTCTTGAAAAAGAGTGAATCTTTTCTTCTCAATTTTCATCCTTTTTAGAGTGAATTTTCACTTCAGAGAAGATTTCACGCCTTTGAAATGAAAATTTATTCTAAAAAGAGTGAAGATCATCACTTTTTCTCCAGAAATTAAATATTTAATTACATTTTTACTTTTTTTCAAGGATAGTAGCATTTTCACTGTCTTGGAGTGAGATTTCACTGTAAGAAATTTAGAATAAAAACTTTTAGATATAGATCAATCATTCTTTCCGTGCTCGCAAACATTTATCCGGTATTTTTTTTAGCGAGACGCACAACCTGCATGAATGCAACGCAATCCCGATGACGGGTAATGCAATCTTGACGCAACCTGCGCAATACATCCTTGAATCGGCCGCGTAATCCTCGTGGCGAATTACGCAATCGGAAGTACTGCCGATACGAAAACGCGGAAATTATTCCGCGATCGTTTCCATGTCGATCGGCTTGTACATATTTAGTTACGGTGAACGTTTTTTGCAGCCTTCGATATATAAAATCTTCGTGTTACTCTCGGTTAAACGAATAAGCAGTGTGTTTTTTATCGCGCCTAAGTTTCATGGATATTTAAGCGATGATTAATACTTCCGGATGTGACATATACGATATGCATACAATACTCTGAGCCGATTTGGCCAGGAAGTATCTAAACATTTACGTACAAAGTATTTGCACAGGAAATGATGCTGTTTCTTAGGATTTCTATACAGTAGTGACGCGCGAGGTTTTTCCAAACCGCGATTAATAAGTATCCTTCAATCGAATTTAATGACACGTCGTACATAATTTCGGTTATGTACTCGAGAAGTCTTATAGCGAATTTAGTTTGGACGCGCTTACAATCAGTGCCCACTGATGCACATTAAAGCCGTCGTACAAAAGTTCATGTAAATATATATCCGGTATACGTTTATAAATAAACATAAAAACCGGTTAAATCGTGAAACACTCAATGGCTTAGTTTACATCGTGCACTTGATACACGTACTAATTAATAACTTTCTATTATTGTAATTTCAACGATATATTCAAAGAATGATGTATTAAATTGATATAATATGATTAATTAAAATGATTAATTAAATACACATATGTGTATATGGTTTGCACGATGTAAACTAAGCCAATATACTTTATTGTGCTGTTAGGTAAAATATGTATTTTATAATTCGAAATATTTGCATATTCATTTTTACACTCAAATTAAATCAGTGTAAAACACTTCAACGTGTACAACAATGCGCTTCCAATCGAATTTCGCCATTAGATGTCTTGAGAACAGAAAACAATCTACAGGGTGTCTCTTAAATAGCAGACACTAATCATACATTAATCATCATGCTGTTCCTGATTAAAAATTGAGTCGAAAAGTCTTCTACTATTTTGCATTTTTCGTTAATGTGACTGGGCAGCCGAATTACGCTTATTCGGCAATATTCAGAAATTAATATTATTCATCGACCATTACGAAAATTGTAGACAAGATAATATATTATAGGATTGTATATGTGTGATAACACAAACTATAGAAATC
>NW_017305408.1:1697801-1701546 GCF_001594115.1 Trachymyrmex septentrionalis | reverse complement strand
AATTAATATTATTCATCGACCATTACGAAAATTGTAGACAAGATAATACATTATAGGATTGTATATGTGTGATAACACAAACTATAAAAATGTCTTAAATGGTCTAGCTGGATGTGAATTTATATACTACGTATATGTAGTTCTTAGAAATAATTTTTCGGTCTTGAAACGCTAATTCCACTAAACTACCGCAGTAATATCGCAAGTTAAATTCACTAGCAATTTAACAAATTTTTGACGCTTTTTCGAAAATTGTAAAATTGTAGAGAACTTTTCGATTCAATTTTTAATTAGGAATAACATTATATAATTAGTAGATACTACATATATATAACAGGTTTTTTCTCATGGAGATTTGCAATTCAACATGACATTCTAAAAACCATGTGAGTGTCATACATAATTATTTTCAAATCTGTATTTACTTAAATTTGTAGATATTTCAATAGAACCATTTTTTCTGTATAGTATTTTGTTTTTGCGATTAACACACGAGAATCATAAAAAATTTACCAGGCGAATCCTAAATTAGATGCTTATATTAAATGCTTGAATATAATGAATAAATTTCTGTAAATTTATTGTGATTCTCTGAATTTATATTCTCAGGTTCTCTGAATTTATTAATTCAATTCGGGCCCGGTTCCACCAATGTAAGATTGAACTTTAATCTCAGTTTAGTGTTTATTTCTAAAAATAGAATTAGAAAAAGAAAGAAATCATATCTAATTCTAAAAAAAAAGATAAAGCGTACATTGAGATTAAAGTTAATCTTACATTGGCAAAACTGGGTCTTATAGAGATAAAATTCAACCTATGTTTTAGCTCAGCTGACCATACACGTAATGCTGTCAACGCCAAGTCGCGATATACGAGCATATAAGAAAGAAAACTTTCCAGAAGTCCTCTGTTGGTCATGCGTGCACGCGTAATCGTCGCGATATATAGTATTTATGCAGTATTTCACTTCTGCCACATCATCTTTTAACGGGTGGAGCCTTGACTAGTTTGAAGTCGGGTTATCGCAAATGTCAAGGGAAATTAGCGTCTACCGCAACTTCCCAGTCATGAAAAACTTGTACGTCATTACAGGAAAATTAACATTTCGTCGATAATAAACGTCCCAGTTAGAATTAAGAAGGATATAACGTCAACCGATGACAATATCGAGCCAAACTCTTTTCTTTTCCTCTTTCTGGTTCTGTCTTTGACAGATAACGCCGCTGAACATCCTGTGCAGACTATGCATACGTGACTGGAGAGGAGAGAACTCCCCTCGCTCATATCATCACTTATACAGAGAAATAACTGTCACAGCAGACACTACAATTGACATATTAATCTCTACTTCCCCTGCCCAACCCCTTGTCGACCTCTATCGATCACTTGGCGAGACACACAGTAACTTTTTGCTTGCATAAATACGTTGCATAAATATTGTGGCAAGATTAATCGAAAACGCGTTGTATCTTTATTTCCTATAATATTGAGTTTTCTCTGATTAGTCTCAGCAGACGTCGCTATTTTGTTATTTTATATGAAGTATAATTGATCTGAGCAGACTGCTATTTTGCCATTTTATATATAGAACTGCAATTAATTTCTTACTAAGGAATAAATCTTTTCTCGGGCGATATAATTACTTACAGTTATATTTCTTACAGATTAAAAAAAAAATACCTTGTAAAGTTTTAACTATAAATTAGTTAATGATACAAGATTTAATACTGAAAGTTCGAGTACTCCATTACTGGAGTTTGAACGATCGAATTTTTTCTTCTCCAATACCTCATAATTCGATTTCAATGCTCGCAAAAGTAATTCAAATTCTATGAGAAATGTCCGCACCGCTAATTCTATCCTCTGTAAAATTATTCAGATTCTCAACTTGGTGTACTACGAAAAATATTCCCGAATTCTCACGCGCGCGCAAAAACATGTTGAATTTTTAATCTCCACACATGAATTAAAGTTTCGTAAAAACCGGGAAAAAACTTGTTTATGTGAGAGGAATGTTGCGATAACAAAGAATTCTTGAGTTCTCTAGAGTTCTTGTCCGCTGTAGTGACTACGTGACAGAAAGTCCATGTAAAAGGGATAAGTAATCATCGCGTTGCTATCGTTATACTTTTATATTTGATAAAGATAACCCTGTGTAAAAGAAATTTTTTGTTTTGTTTTGTTGCTTAGAATGCTATCGTGCCTACGTGGATACGTGCCGAATGTTGTTTTCGTCTTGTTACGGTCTACCGACGACTATCGTATGACCCTCTATGACGCTAACGATTTCCTCGTAGTTTCACAGTTTCCAAGCAGGTTATTTTAGAGTCACGCGAGAGACCCTCGCGATTCAGAGGAGAGGAAGGGCAACTCCTCGTGACTCTCTCTATGGACCACTTCTCGGGAAACGTCCTCTTAAATCACGCAACGTGAACCCCTTTATTTATATTCGCCATTTGAGAAATGGAACCACGATGGAACAATGTCTCGCCGGTCAGATATTTGAGAGAGGAACGTTATTATTTTTTATTGGCTTGAATTCATGATTAGAATTAATGCGGGATGATGGAGTGAAACTCCCGAATTATAATTAACGTTGAGAAGAGCACGAAAAATAGAAGATCACCAATTGTCACCGGTGTTGGAGTCTGAACTTTGGACGACTGATTGCCGACATAATTCAACGGTATAAAATTTTCCATTCTACGCTCTTACGAAATCGGAGTGAATAGAAGTATATTATCTAATATGGAATTACCATTGTCATGAACGCTGTTATCCGCATGATAAAGAATTGGCTTCTCTCGTGTGAGAGAACATAAGTGAGAGTGGTTAAAGGTAAACTTTTAATAGTAATAATAATAATATTAATAAAATTGACTTCATTTCGGAACACTCTTCGACAGTTTTTTTCAATTCTAAGATTAAAAAAACGTAAACGTTTTTTTATCATATTATCGAGGAAATAATTAATTTAAATTAAATGACCGAAAATATCGAATATTCTATCTATATTTCGGTTGCAGAATTTTTATTCTACTGATGCACGGAGGGAATTTTTTCTTAGAGTTGAAACCCTGAAAATCTGATAGTCGTGGGACAACATTGTATTTCGAAGAATTTTAATGTAAATTGTTTTATTCATTAATAAAATAAAGTATAATGTATGTTTGAGACTGATTTTACTGAAGTGCATGGTAAAAATCTTTAAAATATTGTATTGTACTGTACAACTACCATATTTTCGGGGTAAATTTTAAAAGAAAATTCTTTCCGTATATGTATACTATTATATAGAGTGGGCTTTAACATTCTGTGTCCAAACTTTTACAGGAAAAAATCTGAACAAAAAGTTTCCCATAAACATGTGTCGCATTTTCATCTCATTTAAAAGATAATTTAATTTTCAACTTTTCCAATTTTTTTCATTAAAAACGCGTACTTTCCCTGATATTTAGAAAAATGTATAAAAAAGACCATGTTTTCAATAGTTTTTGAATGCTAACTATGAAGAAATTAGCATCTTCTAACCTACGTTTATAGGAAACTTTTTGCTCAAAATTAAATCTCCTATAAAATCTCCACAGTCTGACTGGAACGTCCAAACTCATCCTGTAGATTTTTATTTTTTTATTTATTGTTAGTGAAGATAAACTTGCTATAATTTTATGATACATACAGTGAGAGCAAAAAGTATTTGTACAAGGAAATTTGTTATAAAAAAAGCCTTATTCGTAGAAAATAG
>NW_017305408.1:1686940-1697701 GCF_001594115.1 Trachymyrmex septentrionalis | reverse complement strand
GATACATACAGTGAGAGCAAAAAGTATTTGTACAAGGAAATTTGTTATTAAAAAAGCCTTATTCGTAGAAAATAGATATTAATTTTAGAAAATAGACAGCAATTTTATACAATGAATATATTCTATTCTAATATAAACGAACAAGCTTAGCATGTATTCCTGATTTTAGAAGCTAAATTTCGTACGAATACTTTTTGACCATTCAAACAATACAATTTTTAATTTTCGTTTATTTTTTAGATGATATATTTTGTATAATTACATACACATCATTTTGATATATATAATTTTAAGAAACATATAGTCTATTTTATTCTTTATGAATAAAAATTGTTAATTATCCAACAAGAAATGATCGTTAATTAAACATCGAATCTACGTCAATTTGGTGTTAAAATCATCGAATTTATATCGATTTGACATCAATTCGATGACACATTTCTTTCTGGATAATATTTATTTTTTAAAAATAGGTTTTTTTAAAAAATATTTTCTCTGTACCAATACTTTTTGTACTCACTGTATATATTATAAAAATGATCGACAAAATCGATAGATACTGACTCATCAAGGAAATAACTAAAAGTTTTCATTATCTATTTAAACAATTAATCAAAATCGATTACAAATAATACAATAGCGACATATTGTTTTGTTTGTTCTGATAAAGATTCGAGTATGTACGGCTGTTGATGGTGTAATATGATGAAATTTTCGCAACTACGCATGTGAATATAGAACATAAATGCGGGATATATTCCTGGATATCCGAGACTTCTATCATTTTACGTAATAGCATCTAATGAAACACTGGAATATAATCGGGGTCGTTGACGATTGTATAATAAACGCTTCGCGATCGCGCGCGTGCACGCGATCAAGAAAAAAGAGAAATTGAACCTTGGGTTCTTAAAAAAGGACTATCGATGATATTTGATGTAGTAAATGTTCCGTTCGAAAAGCGGTAGTTTATATTGCGTGTACATTTCACAAGCTTGTTGCGCCACGACATAAAAAAAGATCGTTCGCATACCAGCGTGCCGTTGAAAAATTAAACAGAAAAAAAAACAGGAAAAAAAAGATTCCTTTTGGGGACATTAAATAAGAAAATTAAGATGTCACAAATTCTTCATAAAGTATACTTAAACTTTTCCTTGATTTTCAGGAACCAAATTTCGTAATTTTCTTTCAATATTTTGAAATTTTTTGACCTGATTTGGAAACGTCAAATATTTTGTCGAGAGAACTATTTAACGTAGAATGTTAATTACTATGTTAATTAACGTTGCTGATGACACTTCTTGCATTTTTAATTGTTAAGTTGATAATATTCCAAAACTACGTAGATGTGATGCAGCCATACTAAATGTTTTTAAAGTAAAAAATATTTTATAAAAAATTTTGCAAAATTTCCTGACACTTCTCTAATTTCTCTGATTTCCAATCTTGCAACAACCCTAGAGATGTAGAAATATAATACGTTATTTATTTAAATTTGATTCGAATTCAAAAATTCGAATCAGAAACAAATGGCGATTTTCGAAGAATCAAGCCTCAAGTTAATAGACAAAGTCATAGGTGGCTACAATACAGCAGAAATTTAGTTTAATGGCGTATAAATAAGAGGATAAAGAAACCAGATCAATTCTAATAAAGTAGCAAGTCGTAAATAAGTCATAATGATGCGAAGGGAGAGCAAAACTGGAGCAACAGTGTATCGTAAATAACTTAAAGACCAATCAAAATAAGACAGATTGGCTAATAAAAAAAGAAAAGACGAAGCATCTTATTGACACTTGTTTAGAATTTCTTTCGTCCGATTTAAGAGACTTAATAACAGAGGAAGGGAGAGGGAGAGAGGGAGAGAGGGAGAGAGAGAAAGAGAGAAAGAGAGAGCGAGAGAGCGAGAAAGCGAGAAAGCGACAGGTCCGATAAAGAATCCGCGAGAGCGACAGAGACAGAAGACAGGATCACGTGGCGTTAGACAGAGACGGAAACGAGCGTCGCCGGGAAGCGCAAGTGAGATGAAGCGTTGTAATCAGAAAAAGAGACAGAGCGACGATCCCGTACATCAAAGAAGCAGAGTGATTGCGTCAAACCACACACACGCACACTCTTTCCTATGTTCGCCCAAATCCCATTGAGTTTACGAATTACAATTAGCGATATCATCACAAGTCTGTTTTTTTTTTATGGCTAAACTAGTATAAACTTTTAAAATTTAAAATAAGATAGGTCGATACGTTTGTGGCGAAAAAGAGAGAGAGAGAGAGAGAGAGTTCTAGTACAGTTTAGTGCGGAGATAAAAAAAAAAAACAGATCACATGTTAACGTCTGTCGGACGTTCAAACGATACAACCGCAAGTAAAAATTCACGTCATCCTGAATCCATACGGTCGATCCGAAAATAAAGACACGACTTTCACGCACTCTCTCTCTCTCTCTCTCTCTCTCTCTCTCTCTCTTATGCGCGCGCGCGCGCGCGCAAGCTACTCACCTCCTTTTCTCCTTGTGTTTCTTCTCCTTCTTGTGGGTGTCCATGATGAGGCGACGTTACGGTGGACCAAGGGATGATCGCAACGCGCTTCGCCACCAGCAGCACCGGCGCACGAAAACCAGGACACTCTCGGTCACTGCCAAGGAACGTATCCGGGGGCGTGCGCGCGAGCGCGTTAACGAGCTGCGCTCTTTTCTAACCGGCCGACCTGACGGAAACTTGGCTCACCGCACTTTGTTCACCTATAAGTCTATAAGTCTTTCTGTCTCTGTCGCACCGTAGATCTGTCTCGGCGTCGGTATCGATGATCGATGCTCGCACGCGACGCGTGTCACTGCTCGACGTCGCGCTGCGCTGCGACGGCTACGACCGAGAGACAATTCAGACAACGGGCAACGACGCTTTTCGACACTAATTCCGACGGGCGCACGGTAACCCGCGAGAGTAACGACAAACTCATAGCGTCAACGATCACGACGAACGAGACGTTGTCGGTACCGTGAACGGCTACTGGCGAACGGCGGGACTCTGTTATTATCGCGTTGCGCCCGATAATCCGCGATGCTGGTGTCACGACTACATACGCGAGCGGAATGGAATGACTATCCGAGGGGTCACAGGGGGGTGAGATGAGCGCGCGCTCGACGTCACGCGGTCAGACTACGCCATCGGGCGACGTCCGCGAGAAGTAGCGAGCGACCTAGACGGCACGCGGCAGATTTGAACCGTTAACATCTCTGAAAGCTTCTCTCATGAAATCGTAACGAAGGCTTTTCTATGATTAAGGCAGGAGAAGAGACCTTTGCATAATACATGGTGCGTAAAGTATAAGAAGATGAACTAATGAAAATCTTTTATTGCATGAAAAAGTAGGAAACGTGGAAGGATTTTGATTGGCTCATTTTCTTATACAAGAAACACAGGAGGTTATGCAAGCCTCCGTGCTCTTATTTTTAATAATATTCTGTATCTATTTATTCGATTTACCTGTTCCTTCCTATACAACATAATCCTCCAAGAGATGTCCTAAGGATGTCCAGAGGGTATTCTAGAACATTTTGTGGGCGTCCTCGAGATATTACTCGAAGAATTGTGTAGTAGATTGGAAAGGATCGTATATTGTCTTCCGAGTCAGCAGGAGTCAATTTTTTAGAGAAAACCTTTATAGTGCATCCTAAAGATATCCCTTAAAGTGTGCCGTGAAAAGAAGATAGATTTAAATGCGGAAAAAGTAGAGATACAAGTTTTAGTTTTGTACTTCTTTTCACATTTTCTATATTTAAATATAGTATTCGCATATTACAAAGAGGAAAAAGAATAAAAAAGTGAAAGTTGTAATATAAATTATAAATACAAAGAAAAAGAAAGTTTTTCTTTCCAGACAGAACTGAAATTCATTTCGAGTTATATTACTTTGCAAAGAGAATATATGTAAGATTTAAATATAGTGAAATTAAATTTGTTATATATATTACTATTCCAGCTTCGGTTCAAGACTGTTTTCAGCAACAAATAATCGATGCACTGGAAATGATACAAGTTCACAAGAAATATTATTTAATAAAATATTAATACGAAGAACCGAATATAGCATTTTTCACTCATGTGTCTACATATAGCAGTAAAGTTCTTCGACGGACCCCGGATTATTTAAAGCCACAATTTTACTTGCTCCAAATAGTTCACAAACTTGATAGATCTAATTTTAATTGCGTAAATGTTTTTTCAAAAAATTTATTTTGAACTATACAGGCAACAGATAAAATTAAGTTTCTTAAAAAGTAATTAAGATAGTAAGATACATGTAAGAAAGAGACTACTATTGCTAATCCGCCGCGTTTTGACTAGCAACTACCATCTTTCTCTTGTCCTCGCTACCTTCCTGTGGCTGCTTCTTCTGTTGCTCCTCTTTCCCTCTTTCCATCTCGTCGTCTTCCAGGTCGTCTGTCGACATGCCCTTGCTCTCGTACAGAGCCGGGTATTGCGACATGCAGCTCTGCATCGTCTCGAACGCAACGCGACAGTCCGAGCCTTTTGGGTCTGCGGTGGAGTAGTGGAAGCAGGAGAAGGCTTCACGGAATTCTAAACCGCATGGTCCAGTCGCCATGCCTCCTAGACACGGGCAGTTCCAATTGATCTCGCCATTGGGCAGCAACAGTCCGGGACTGGGCTCCGGTTCAGGAAGACTGATTTTGCTGGGTGCTGCATGATCCTCCTTAGAAGCGAAGATAATGGTGTCCTTGCCCTCTTTACGTATCAATGGCATGGCGAAGAATCAAGAGGGACTTCTCCGTGCTGGAACGTCCTACTGTCAGCAGTGAACGACAATAAATTCGGCGATGCTCGGTGAACCGTGTACACGCAAGTCTTTCCCTCGTACTTTGTACTCAGAGTCAGACTCGCTCGCAGTCGGACGTAACTGTTGCGTGGACAGCGTAAGACAAATCTACGCTTTTCAGGAGTGAGCTTTAGAATGTCTACAGGACTCTTGGCACCTTCCTCCCCGAACAGCGATCGGACGGCTTCCAAAATATTCTTCTTGAGATACACAGGGGACACTATCAGATTGGGATCGGATGGAATTTCTCTACAAATAGAAATAAGCTTTGCTGTATCCTGTATAGTAGACAAGAGTTTTCTAAGCATGCAAATCTCCCGGTTCTCGGCATCGAACGGTCGTCGTGCTCGCTCGACAATGGGATTGAAATTCGAGGGAGTGACGCGTACAGGTTATGTCATGCAGTGACTAGTCATGATCACGTCTACGTATGATGAAATAGTGAATGTACTAACAGAGAAACGTCTAAGTAATACATCTTACGATGATGCGCCGACTCGCTGCTCATGTCGACCTCGCGTACCGAGGGGTAGACATCGTAGAAATCCTACGGACGGTACTTACACGCGATGCACTGACTTGCTACGGCGTCCGAGCGGTGCCTTCGTCTCACGTGCTCTCGCACTCTGTCGCACTCTGTCGCACTCTGTCGCACTCTCGCAGTGGTGGGCAGCACTGACAGCAGCGCCGATGCAATACTGCCAAAACGCGTTTTCCCAAGAAAATGTAAATCTATGCCTTCAAATTTTCTTCCGAACTTTCTCGAAGAGAGAATTTTCTATCTTTCTCTTCTCTTCCATGAGCCTCGGATGAATTATTTCATTCCGAGTGCACAAAGTGTAAGCGAAGCGCAGTGCGATGAAGGGGATTTAAATCCCGTCTTTTAACACCACGCGTTGCGACTCCAATTAGACGATAATCTCTCTACGAACGATATACATACCCTATTATGTTATATTACAATTAATCAGAATAACAATATGTGTACATATTAAAAAAGTAAATGAAAAATATTATTGTACTGTAAGAGAAAAATTCAAGCGATTTTTATCGACTCGACAATTGAATAAGTGACGTACAAGTACAAATTTTCAGACACAAATTCAAATTGCTGTTCAAGTGTCTCGAAGCGTACGAATAAATAAATGCGTATCCTGTAAAAAAAAAACCGTAAAAATTGGACGTTTCACAGCCGTCGCTTTCGGAGCGTGTAAACCCGGCATTAGCCCGATCTCGACGATCGACCACGCGTGAGTGCCGGCGAGGCGAGCGTCCGTCGGGCGTCGGGCATCGGGAGGGGAGCCCGTCGAGGGTCCCCCAGGAACTCGGCTCTCAGTCGCAGCTCGGCTGTCAGTGCGCGACGATCGAGCCGCGTTCATCTGCCTGCGTTGCGCTTCGCGCATACATACACACACGTACATACACACACCCATACGTACATTATATGTCAATGTAAAAAAAAATACATACATAACACGTACGCACGCACGCATGCACGTTTCACGCGTCCGCACGCAGGCCGTACGCACTACTACGCACGCCGCGGTGTGTAAGACGTGCTCTACACGTCCATCCGAATCGTAGATCGTACACGCGGACGCGAGGGTGGAAAACGGTCGCAGTGGTTTTTGTACATACGGTATAAGGGTGCACGTGAGGGGGGAAGAGAGAGAGAGTGAGAGAGAGAGAGAGAGAGAGAGAGAGAGAGAGCGAGAGAGACGTGCCGAGGAAGAGACGATCCGAGGAGGCGGAACGAACCGGGGGACCCATGCGTCGCACGATATAGACGGCGGCGGCGCACACACAGACGCGAGTCGCGACTGAGCGAACCGAACGCGCTACTACGCCCAGTCAGTCAGTCGGACGTCGGCACGGGCCCGACGACACCCCGACGATACTCCAGTGTTGATTACGCGACGGAGTTCCCACGGGTTCGCCTCGCGAGAAGCTGACACGCGGCGCGGGGTGCTGATCCGCGAGCGGGGCGGCGGGGATCGGCGACGACCGGGTTGCGCGACCCGGACCCTCGAGCGATTCGTGACAGTGAAGTGAAGCACGCGTGAGAGGTGGCCGCGAACAAGGAGAGACGAAGAAGACACCGGTCAGTGAGGTAGACGAAGAGAGAGAGAGAGAGAGAGAGAGAGAGAGAGAGAGAGAGGGAGAAAGGAAGAGGGCTGCAGAACGGGTGGTCCTGACAGCGAACGGTGACGAGAGAAGACCGACCGTCCTGAACGAGCGAACATTAAACGCCAGGGAGAGTAATAGGGGGCCCCCGTACGTAATTGGCACACTAGAATGAGCTTTTTGTCCGAAATAAAAGAAAAAAAAACAAAAAGAAACATGCGATAGTATAATGCTATAATACGTTTGCCGCACGCGCTGGACTTGTCTCGAGATCGAGCTTTCCTCGGTGTTGGATATACCCTTTTGGTCCAACCCTTGGCTAAGGCTATACCGCGGCGATGAGCTATATCCTTTTACTCCGACTCGCTCGAGAGTGCGTGAGTCCAGTCGGGGAGTATCGACGTGGTGGTCGTCACTGACCATCCCAGTAACTTCGTCCCCGTCATCGTCATCGTCATTGTTTTCAACAAACGCAAGGACGAATACTTCGAGTATCCACCTCGAGGTAGTCGCGAGCGGCGAGCGCATTCTCAGCCGGCCTCTTCCTCGCTTCCGCGACTTGACGCGCTTTGACGACGGCGAACGGGGGGAAGGCGACGAAACGGGGAAAATCAAAACGTTGCTCGAGACGACCGGAGAAGACCGTCGTCGAGGGAAATCATCGCGAGAGTTTCGCGTCATGAGAGCCTAGCGTTCGACACCGTGGGTCATCGTGGGTCGTCAGCGTCGGGCGTGCGAGAAGGGACGGCCACGGCGGCGCGCCGGCGGAATTGCCCGGATAGTAGGAGGAGGAGGGGGGGGAGGAGGAGGAGGAGGAGGAGGCACCCGACAACATGGCCGCCGCCTGCTACGAGAAGGAAGTGGTGGTAGGTGCCGCCATTCACCACGGGCATGGACACCATCATCACCACCATCACCACCACCATCATCATCACCATCATCACGGTAACGGAGTCGCGTCGTCCGCCGTCGGCGTCGGCGTCGGCGTCGGCGTTGGCGTCGGTGTCGGCGTCGGCGGGGTGACCGGGCAGACAGTCCTCCCGGCAACGTCCACAGGCCTCGACGATGCTGCTATCGCCGCCGCCGCCGCTGCTTCCGCTTCGAGCAACCCGTCGTCCTCCCAGGTGAACCCTGCCACCAATGCAGTGAACGCAGCTGTAAACGGTGGCACATCGGTGACGACTACGACGAGCGCGGCAGCTACCGCGGCCGCGGCTGCAGCCGCTGCTGCCGCGGCCACCGCCACCGCCACCGCCGCGGCTACCGCCGTGGCGATCAACAGCTACAAGGTGCAAGAATACAAGGACTACTCGCAACCGCTTCACGTGGACTGTAGCGTCGAGTACGAGCTCCCGAGCCAGGCGAAGCCACCGCCCGGTGGCGGCGAACCCCTCCTAATGATCCATCCGTGCTACTATCGACGCGCCGAGCGCGAGAGGAGGAGCCCTTTCGTCAATAATTTACCGCCCCCGGCGGCGCCGGCGACGACGCCTATGTCCGCCTCCCGCAGGAACGGTCGCAGGAGCGCGGCGACGGCCGCCGCCGTCACAGTCGCCACCGCGGCGGTCGCGGTTGCGGCGACTTCCTCGACGACTACGACGGTCGTCCCACCGTCGAATAATCCCATTGTCGTTTCCTCCAACGTTGTATCCGCTTCCGTTGTGTCACCGGCAACGTCTATCGCATCGTCCTCGGTCGCCGCGGCAGTGGTAGCTGCCGCAGATTCCGGTAGCGGTCTCATATCCACCAGTGGTCAAATGTCCGCTGTCACTATGGCTGCAGCCTCGTATCGCGCGGCCCTCAATGTCGCTGCCACCTTGTCTCAGCAACAGCAGCAGCAACAGCTGTCTCAGCGACGGCATCATCCTCAGCAGCAACAGCCACAGCCACAGCCGCAGCCACAGCAGCAGCAGCAGCAACCACCACCACCAACTCATCCTCATCATCATCATCATCATCATAGGAATCATACTCATGCTCCTCATCAGCACCAACAGCAGCAGCAGCAGCAGCAACAGCAGCAGCAGCAGCAGCAGCAACATCACCCTCAGCAACAACCTCAACAACGATCCGTAACACCAACGGCATCCGGTCCCGCCGATCTCATCTCCGCCGATGAAAAGGCAGTCATATCAGGTATTTATCAACATTACTTCCGCGCCATGCGCGCCCACAATCATCAACACCGCCAGCAGCAGCAGCAGCAGCAGCAGCAGCAGCAACAGCAGCAGCAGCAACAGCAGCAACAGCATCGTACCACTACCACTCATCAGCTCCATCATCAACCTCACCAAAGCGATCGCAGTTCCTCCTCTTCGTCGTCGGTCACGTCTCCGACGTCCGCGTCAATCTCCGGTATTCTACGACAGACTTATCAGCAGGCATACAGCAATATCGCGGCCACGAGCTCGAGCTCGGGCAGCCATCATCGTGCCGGCACATCGGCGATCTCGGCAATCGCCCATCATCCCTACAGGCGACCGTCGGTGACGTTGCTGTCGCGAACGGCCTCGCATATCAGCCAGCAGGCTTCCTCTTCCTCCTCCTCATCCATCTTCGGTGCTTCCAACGGCGTTTCTGCCGCGGCCGGCGTCTCCAGCGTATACGCGAGCACGATACACAGGCATCACGCAACTTCCCTGCACGCTCTTCAAGCCGCCGCCGGCTTCTACGAGACGCCGAGTTATCACGCCCTCCTGCCTCAAAGTTAGACGACAGCCATATGTCCGGGCGGTTTCGCGACGTTGGATGTCTACGCGTGAACGACTACGGCAACGCGGCGATGTGCGCTCGAGCAATCTACCGCAAATCGAAGCGAACGTGCGTCGAATTTCAATCTACTCGACCTTTTTCCTCCGTTCTTTATCATCGGGTTCATCGGTTTAATCGATAGAAATCGAGAGAACTCGATGAGAGAGAGAGAGAGAGAGAGAGAGGAAGTTGAGTCGAGACCTCGACAGTCCGAGAGCTGTCTCTCAGTTGGGAATTAAAAAGATGCTAGGAATTTCTTTTTAAACAGGCTTTTTCTTGGCGATATCTCGATATCGCGCGTTTTGCCGATAAAGCATAATTCATAACAGCATCGCGAACAATAAGATCACTTGTTCGGCGATCGTCCAGCGACGATCGAATTCAATACAAAACCTCCAATATCCTCGTTGTCGATTGTCGTTTACGCCGAGTATCCCCGACGTGTAGATTATGTACAGACTATCATTTTACGCAGACGATAATTTACGTAGACGATGCATAGTCGGCATAGGCGACACTTATTATGGCTGTGCTCTGTCCTCCTTTCCTCTTCTCTTCTTTCCCATTGTTGTTTGAGGAAACCTATACTTTATAACGTGATAATTTATAGCCGTCTTGTAGTTCCGACCGTTTTACGGTTTATTATTTTCTCGTATTCTCGTATTCTCGCATTGGAGGAAGTTCGATTGATAATCGTAATCAACGAACGATTATTGCTTTGACTTTTTCCCTTTGCGGAAATGTCTAATTTATATAGCGTAGTTCTCGCAGAAATAGATGCGAGAGGAGAGAGGATTCGCGTCACAAGGCGGAGAAAGCGCGTGGTATCTTTACGCGATTGCAAATGCGAACAGTTAAGAACGTTGCGTTACAGAACAGCGAAAAGAGAAGATCAGGCCTTTCTAAATCGAGAATAAGATGCGCGATGTAATAGTCCCCTCCCCGATTAAATTCGAAGAAACGCTAAAGACTTGGGTATACAAAGAGTCCTTTCGCGCACGGTTGATAATCTCAAATAATTTCCCTCGGTCTCCCTTTTTCAACCCAAACG
>NW_017305408.1:1683409-1686840 GCF_001594115.1 Trachymyrmex septentrionalis | reverse complement strand
CGCTGCGCGAATATATGCGTATCTTATGTACGTGTATACATATATATATATATATATATATATATATATATACATTTAGCTCGCTTTAGATCGTTTTTACAAGCAGCTCTTTCTTTTGATATCCGTCTGCTGAAGACGTTAAGACCAGGCGGCAGTTGAGACACTCTGCATGTAGACACGTCATAGACACCCCACGCTACTTTCCAACCGTTCGCTCTTCCTCGGATTGGCGAGAACGAAAATTCGCAGGCGCATTCGCGACAACGACAACGACCTAAATGGCGGACGCCTCCTTCGTGCGGCTATATCGGATTATGATCCGGGCGGTGCTGTTCGCCTCGATGTGGAGCCACCTTAATCCGCAGAGAGAAGAACAGAGAGAGAGAGAGAGAGAGAGAGAGAGAGAGACAGAGAGAGAGAGCCCGCTCTCTCGCTCTGTTCCGCGCGACTTATCATCTCGATCGTTAAAAGTGCATGCGGGTGGGTCTATAGCGCGCATAGTCGGCATAGGGTACATCTGTCTCCCCGCGCGCATACACGGGGTGTCCCTAAAACACGATGAAAAGCCACCGTATCGCTCCCTCCGACATTAAAACTCACATTTGCATGATATCGGTTAACGCGAGTTTGAATCACCGTCTCCCATCCTTTTTGCATATTATATTTGATGACTCTTATCTGGAAAGAAAATGGATCTTTAATGTAGAGGGTGTCTCCTTTTTTCCTGGCGTAGAGAGAATCCATCTCGTACGATATCGGTTAGCAGCGGGGAGCTTTAACGAAGAAGCATTTAGTTAATTTAAACGTTTAAGCGGTATTTAAAAAAATCATTGAGTGGTATCGAGGGAAGGAAATTAAGGCTTTTCCCTCTTGAAAAGAATTTTCATCGAACATGCATTTTTTTCTCGAGCGGTTAATTTTCAGCGTAGATCAATCGAGTTTCGAGTTTAACGTCTCGTTAAATTGGAATCCTTCAAACTTCTGCCGAACCTCAACTTGAGATTAAATTAAAATGTGCTTCGTAATGTGTAATATTTGCCAAAAAGTCCAACTTCGACAAAGTCATCCTTAAACTTCGTCGCCCGAAAGGAAGAAAGGGAGAGAGAGAGAGAGAGGGAGAGAGAAAGAGAGAGAGAGAGAGAGAGAGAGAGAGAGAGAGAAAATGAAAGGAGTATTTTTTTTCCACCGCGTCGCCGCTCTTCTCTTCCACTCTGCTCTTTGCTTTATACAAACGCGACCGCACGATTCGAGTCCCGAATTGCGCGAGACACCCTGTAGAACCGCCGTCGCCGACACAACGATCGTACGTGCCGTGTTCGTTGTTGACGGTGAGCGGGTGGCCGGACGGACGGGCACCGAATAAACACACGTCGTGTGCATACATGTGCACGTATGCACGCACTCACGTATACACACACACACACACACGCACGTACGCACGCATATAGACGTACACGCCACATGTACACACAGACAGCGTACATATCACACACACACACACACACACACACACGCGCGCGCGCGGCAGCCTGACGGATGGGATGGACTTGGTAGGAGGGTAGAGGGACAGTTGAAATGGTCGTCGCTCGTACGCACTACACACACGTCAGGCGTACGTTTCATCCACCTGCAATGAGCGCGACTTCAGGTAGAAAAAAGAAATCCCCGTTTGCTTAGGGCCCGCATTAGCATCCACTACGTTCTACGTTCTGCCCGGCACGGCGTTTTCGGAGCCCCGCCGCGCGCCGTTTCGAACCACGCCGGTTCCTCTTGAGAACTCGTGAGATGTCCTCCTCCTCCTCCTCCTCCTCCTCCTCTTCATCCCGCTCCGCCTTTCCACCCTCCTCACACTCGCTCCTCCATTATTCAGTATCCTTTGGAAGGATAGAGGACGTGGCCGGTATTCTTGAAGGATGGACAGACGCGCTCGGTTTCGGGGCTCTCCGATTTCACGGTTCTCCACGACGCCGTGGATTCGCGGTTCTATTGGACTCAAAGAGTTCACGAATTCCTGGTCCTCGGTGTGCCACTGGAGAGCTCTTCATCTATACGGATAAATTTATTCTACTCTTGAGACAGACGCGCACAGAGGGGAAGAAATTACGAAACTCTCCTCTTATCCTTCGAAAAGGCGCGAGATACGTTAGATCTTCACGATCTCTCTCACGGATCCTCGGTTACTCTCGTACTCCGGCAAAGCCGCAGATCTTTGTGTCCGTAGTTCCGCGTAGCCGCAGATTTTCTTAAGTTCGCGTATGGAGTGTCTGGGTGGAGAATCGGATGTCGACGTTCGACCGCAGGTACTAGAAGACCAGCTGAAAGTTCAGGAGATCGAAGAATGAACTTTTTTCCACCTGTCTCTTAAGTCTCTTTAGCCCGTGAGAGAAATCTTCCCGTAAATGACAATGACTTTTTATCTCCATTTCACCCAGATTCTATACAAAGAATTTTTTGGTTGTACGCGTAAGCATATTGAATTCAAACCTGTTTCAATGCATAAAATTGCTTACAACGTACAATCGCTTTATATTACGCTGAAAAAAGTATTAAATAATAAACGCGCGCGCACACACACACACACATACACATTCAATATTTTAACAAATATTTGTTGGAATTTTTCTAAATAAATATTTACTAAATGCGAACCTATATTTATTTGATATAAAATCATTAATTTGATTTAACTGTCACTTTTTTTATCGAGTAAATATTTATTCACTGCAAGTAAATGTTTACTTAGTACTGTTTAAAGAAGTATGTGTTAAAATTTAATAAACTTCCTTGTCAGTGTATATTCGTTAAAAAAACACGAGATTTTCTGGGATTCAGTATATCAAATTCAGATAATTTTTCGTTGAGGATTGCAGATACTGCCACGTAGAGAAATAACAGATACAGATCCGGAGATTCAGAGGAAATGGTAAAGATGAAGAGCCCACGGATGAACTCGTTTATAATAAATAAAGTATTTTGGTCTGATATATATTTCGTAACTCGACTTTGGAACCGCGCGATTACCCGATACGTTTACCTTTGCTGGCAATGAGATTTATTAGCGGTATGATTCATCGTCGGGATAATGACTTTTCGCAGTTCGGCCCATCCGTGATGGATCTCAAGACCAGGTATAAAATCAGCTAGCTCGTTTATTTAGATCCCGCGGCACTTTTCTTACTCTCGTCCGAGATCTCTCTTTCGAATTCCTCGCCTCCATTATTCAGCGTTTCCAATCGAACGGCCGGCGATGCGACGACCAGACGCGACGCCGTGAAAATCGATGCCGCGATGACGCGATCGACGCCGAATGATAAGCATCGTTTGTACGTTTTGTCAACGACATTCGC
Source organism: Trachymyrmex septentrionalis (assembly GCF_001594115.1). Lineage (NCBI taxonomy): Eukaryota > Metazoa > Arthropoda > Insecta > Hymenoptera > Formicidae > Trachymyrmex > Trachymyrmex septentrionalis. The sequence continues at coordinate 1,683,493 of NW_017305408.1, read as the reverse complement.
CGCCTGATAACGACCAGTCGTTTCCGGCCGATTGGAAAAGCTCGCCTTCCTATAGAAACCGCCCTCTTCTCGTCTTCCGCGAAC
>NW_017305408.1:1674392-1683309 GCF_001594115.1 Trachymyrmex septentrionalis | reverse complement strand
TATATATATATATATATATATATACACATATATATATATATAATTTTCATTCCGAACAACTAAACGTGTAACGGATGGTACGTATACGTCTCGTAAGTTTATCAGTGGAATTTACATTTGGAGAATCATAAATTTATATAAAGTTATAAAGCGGTTCATCTCGCGGAGCGAGATACAAATAGTCGAGCATTTCGCAGCCCCTTGTTGGCGGCGCACTAGGGTTAATTATCTGAGTTCTGGAATTATCCCTCTTCTCCCGCGGGAAAGATATAATCCGAGGTTTAACCCTCGGCAGGACCGAGTCCTGATGTGCAACATGGCGGCGGGCTGAGGGTGAGGGTCATTTATCGTAGGAAATTCGGGAATATCGGGAGTTAGTTGCGAAAACGTCAGTTTCACCTCGGATTAGTCGGGCGATTTTCCGTGAAAATTAAAGTCTGGACTTCTATGATTCTCGTCGTATACGGAGAACTCGTCGGCAGCGATCATTACGCGTAAAATCGATAATTGATGTTCAATGGTCGTTCAGTTTTTCGAGTCAGGTGGGGAAAAGGAAAAAAAGAAATTGTACGATTATATATACGATTCTCCCCTCTTTTTTTTTTTTTTTTTTTTTTCCTTAGAAAAGCGTCCATGAGTTTGCCTTAATTTACGATGGAGGACAAAATTGTCGCGGCACAATTAATGATGAGGAGCGACGGCGATGCAAAAAGCGGTGTTTGTCCGAGATCGAGATACTCGTCCCGCGACGCTTAAAGCAGCAATTAAAAGCTCGTTACTCACGTCCATCTATTAATTATTCAAGAAACCGGCCGGGTGTGTCGCGCGGAAGCGGAAGCTCCGCATCGAACGTCAAACTCGACATCGAACGAAACGGCATTGATGAAAATGCTGGCAAAATCGTTCATTTCCAACGCAATTCGAAGAGTTATCGAGGTTTGATCGCGATATTTTTCATTCTTAAAACGCCTCATTAGCATATTGGCACATTCAGCAGAAAAAGTATCTTCGCAACTGTCCTAAAATTCTTTAACATTCTTTTCATTGCCGTTTTTCCCTTTAGCTTCTTACTGGACCTAAATGTATAAACCAATCGTGTTGAAAAATTTTACAACAGTTGCAGAACTGTTCTTCTACTGAATGCAATATCGATGTGTGGAATACCTCAACTTGATCGCTTACAACTTCATAAACATAAACTTACTGTAAAATATTCTTTTATTAATTCAGAGTCTAATCTGAATCCTGACTTTTTTCCAATTGTGATGTGAAAAAACTGTCTGTAACTGTTTATATAATTGTTTGTCGTAATCTTATATAATTTTAAGTTATATAATCTTATTCTTTGGATTTTGACCTTCAACTTTAAGCAAAACGTTAATTTAAAGTACACCGATTGCAAATAAAATAGTTGAGCAAATTTCGGAGTAAATATCCATTAAAGTGTGTTGTGAAAAAGCCTAATAAGCGAAAAGGCGTTTGAAGTTTATATGTTCAAGTTTTGCCGCAAATTCTAAAGACATCGAGGTGCGATTAAAGAACCTAAATTAAATCGTAAGGTCTGTAAGTAACCTTTCGAATAAGTATCTTCATTCAGGGCGTTGAAAAGAATAAATATTTGGAAACCGCTGGAAGAATGGATTCCTACGAGGGTATGTCGTAATTTCGTCCTTCAAGAAACCCGTGACTGACGCACGTGGGGGTCGGCAGCGGGTGGTCTGATGACTGCCTGTCCTTTCATTACGACCAGTAGGTTGTTCATCTTTCGATCTGTGAAGGCAGGATGAAGCATTGAAATTGGCATTTCCAGCTTACATACATTTCTGTTCCCAGATTATTTATAAAGCGGTATAGATTAAATTCTAACAAATGCAAGTTACTTTTGTTTGCTTCTCGCTTAACAGGTTTCCAACGTGAAGACTCTCGAATGTTCGAAAACCTACCCGTACTCTAAGGCGACCGTCCGCTAAAAGACTTAACACGTGACCGACAATCATCTTAACAGCGAGCGTCGAGCCTCCCGCGCCGCGTGCTTTTTCCCGTCGTTCGTCGGACAAAGAGACTCACTGATCTACGAGAATAGCCTACAGGAAAGGTCAATAGTTGGGTTCAGCCGACGTGGTCTAGACGTTCAAGTATACAAGAAATTACGCTACTTTACTTGTACTTTATTTCGTACGACGACAAAGATAGGAGAGGTGAACCTGACGTTATGAAGAAAAATTTACGCCTTTGTTATACAAAGTTTCGATCCCACTCCATTGTTTCATTATAAACGCAAAATTCTTTGGCAAACGCATTACGATAGCGCTGGATAAGAATCCAAAGTGTGCGCGTTTGGAGGAAAATATTATAGCTGGCGTGCACGTTTTTTTTTTTTGTCTCAAAGTAAAAAGCACGAAGCGGAGGCGTGTGCTTATTTTTCGTTAAGCTGCATCCTTCACATGTCGCATCGTCTGTCGCTCACATTTTTAAGGCGTTCGTCCGTGAACGTTATCGCCATCGAGATAAGCATCAATTACCCAGCCACGCATCGTGCATGAAATTATAATACACAATCCGTATCTTTTACGATTCAAAGTTTTTCACAACGCCTTTCAAGAATTCTTCATTTATGCAGAGGTGAACATTTCCATTTCACGGGTGAATAACTTTTACCTGTATTTTTCGATAAGTGTAAGAACGGAACGATTGGCCCCGTCTTTTATTCAGACGGGGATATATATCGAAATTGTTAGGCTTGGGAAGAAGAAGAAAAGAAAAGAAAAAAAGTTTTCGTAGTACGCTTTAATTACAAGAGCTGGGGAATTAACTTGGAACCCCATATCTCGCATCTGTCGCTAAAGGCACGATATGAATATGGGCTTTTGAATCTGCGGAGGTCAGGTCTTGAGCTCCTGTTTCCTGCAGACCCCCCGTCCGCTCCCACCCAGTGACGTAACCACCGACCGTGCATCCTCACGTGCACATAGACGGCGTGCGCACACATACACACATACACACACACGCACACACAGAACGCGTACAAAGGTATACGGTTCTCTCGAAGCGTGAGCAATGCAAGCTCGTTAGAAGTAAAAACCTACCAGTTGTAGGAAATTAACGAACATAATACAGACCGACGTTGATGAATTTGCTAAATTCTGGCACTCGGCTCCCCCCACCCATTATAGTTCCGCCTCTTTCCGCAACCCTTTCCACATCCCAGCCTCCCTCCTCCCCCCCCCTTTTTTTTTACATCTCTCGCGTCGCGGTCGCGTACAGGAAATGGAAACGGCGACCGCGCCGCGTCATAGTCATCGTGGTCATTCTATATATCTCTCTCGCTACCCGCCCCCTTTTTTCCCTCATTGTCCCTCGTATCGTTGCGAGTCCTCTCTGTTTCTTCCCTCTTTATCTCTCTCGTTCTCTCTCTCTCTCTCTCTCTCTCTCTCTCCTCATCCTGCGTTCTCGGCGTGGCGCATCTCTAGAAACCCGAACGACGTCCGAGCCGGCTCAGGTTTCGTCTTTTTTGTCCCGGGTCCGCCCTTTTCAAAGCGCGCGCTCAAGGAGAAACGGACGTAGACGGGGCGAGGGGGAGAGGGGGGGGGAGAGGGAGGGAGACCGTATTTCGTTCGTTACACGGTAACGATCGATCAACGTGACCGCACGACCGCACCGCACCGCACCGAGCGAGCGAGCGAGCGAAGCGGCGAGAGAGCGACGCTCTGGGGGACGGCCCATCCTGGAGCAGCAAAGGGAACGCAGTCAAAGATCAGTTACCGAGGCCCTTCCTCCCTGGCACTCCCTCCCTCTCTTTCAAGCCGCTCGAATTTTCCAATTATTTTCACGAAATATCGTTATCTCGTCTTCCAAATGACAAATACCGATCTCGCGAATGTGACATTGTACTTGATAAGATACCGTCGTGTACGAAGAGATATTCGTATTAAACCTAAGCTTACCGAGCGAATGAGAGGCTTGGCGATTGGCGCCTTGAAGAACTGCGAAAAGTCAGTTATATCGGTCACGTAATATTTCACTTCAAGCTCTCGCAATTAACATCAGCAATATATTTCCCCGTGATAGCATTTGGAATTACGGCGCACCGTCAGAAGATACGGAAATGTTACGATTTATTCGGCTGTATTTAAATACCGTCGAAAATGTCAGATACGTTTAATTTTTTTGTAAAACAGAATTGCCATAAATTCCTCAGCCTAAAATGCCATAACTGTCGATTTCCAGTAATTTCACAATTTTCAATGACTTTAATAATACTTCGAAGTTTTTTCGATATTTTCATCCTAATCTCTGAAAACCATTAAATATTTAACATAGCAACGTAAATCGATATCGCTGACACTGCTTGCATTTCATTGTTAAGTTCGTATAGTATTCCGAAATTGCGCTTAGGAATATAAACTTCTTTAAGAATTTCAATTTTGATAAATTCCTTGACTTTTTTCCCTGATTTTCCTGTTTTGCGGCAACCTTGGTTGAAGCTACGGTCATTAAAATATATACGTTAAGATATAATGTAGCGGCGCGTTCATTTCGCAAATAACAAATCTATAATAGTTCTCGGAAAAACGTCGTTCGCCGCAGCTCCTCGGGCGAAAAGCGCATTTATTTAATCGCCCCGGGCATATATTTCAAAAAGTCATTAGCACTCGCGCGTTTCGCAGAAAGGGCCGTCGGATTTAACCGCGTCCGTAATTTCCCTCGTGCCAGGCCGGCCCTCGTCCGTGAAAAATGTGCGCCACGGCGGATCCCGAAAGAGGATCGACGGGGCATTTTGGCGGACACAAAGGCTGGGAATTTCGCGATCGGCAACATCGTATGGAGGGATAAACGTGTAGGGAGACGGAGGAAAAGAGTCTAGGAAAAAAATCGACGCTTCTCTCCGGCCGCGCCGTGCAATTCTTATTGATCGAACGCACAGCGTTTATTTCCGATTGTTATTTCAAATGCCCGGTGCAGAAAAAACGCCCCGAAACGCGGTCTGAAAAAAGTTGTGGAAAAAAGAACAAAATCGAAAAATATCACAACAAATTTTTCAAGTAAAACGGAAACTTGTCAAAAAATATATATTGCGTTATTGAAAGATATCTTACAACAAAAATGGTGACCATTTACGAATTAGGGCGAAGTTGTCTGCCAGCCTTTTATTATAGCCTGTCGCATTTGTCTGTGCTATTTCAAAGAAGCATTCAGACTGGTTCTTTCCATTTGTTTAATCTTTGCCCTTCAATTAGTATATCTTTCTTCTTTAAAGAATACCTTTCTTCTTTTCCAAGTCAAAAATGTGTTACGCTATGCTAGCATTGGGGTAAATTTCTACCGATACCGACATTTTTTCCATTTCTCGATATACGTTCGTGGCTTTTGGCCTTGATTATAGGTCGACATTGCATTCCGCTGATGTTGGCCAATTTTTGCCGGTCGTCCAGATCGGCGCCTTTACCTTCGCGCGCATCGAAGCTGCACGGAAGAAAAAATTTGCCTCGGCGGCGGCGCGGAATTTCCGGGGGAATACGGGCTCGGTTTTATCTATCGCACGAATTATTGACGGGATGTGAGGGAAGCAGGCAGCGGGGTAATATATAGGGTGTCCTGTAACCATAGTCGTTCGAGCGCTCGCAGATGATGGAAGGAGTTATTTCGTAATTGCACCTACACATGTAATGTAGTATTCAAAACTAACGAAGCGTGATGTATTATCGTCGTTAATACATCCGAAAGGAATTTAATGATGTAATGTTAATCGGCATTTATTAACCGCTTCAAAATAATCGCCTTCAATCGGCGTCTTCGTTGAAGCAACAGTGATTTTCTCATTAAACGAAGGGTCCATTTATTAAAGAATCAAGGTCGAAAAATATAGAGGAGCGACGTGGAATTTTAACAATCGTTGCCAATTTACGGAGTTCTCATCTCCTTTTTCCAAGCTGGTTGTAACGTTTCTTCCTTTCCCGAAAGATTCATCTCTGGACAATTCGTCCTGCTGTACGGAAAAGTCGATTATTTTTCAAGAACATATATTCGCAATCACCGTCTAGATGTTTCACCGAGCAATTTCCGGAACCGGTCGTTCCGACCGCGCTATTTTTCGATATTACCGATATTTGAGGAAGTCCAGGAACGATTTTTTTACGCGGCCGCCAGAGTTATTACGACCCTCGTCCCTTCGGGATACAGCCTGGTTCGGCATACAGGGTGTCCGAGAGAGTCATCCTCGCCTTTACCGCAAAATATTTTTGCCGCTCATCCGATAATTGCCGCAGATTACATAACGGAATATCCAGTTTTTCCTAAAACGATTTTATCTAAAACGCGCGAGTTTTACCCCGCTTAATATTTTTATCAAACATTTTTACGAGAATATTATTAAGAATTTTATATTCTCAACATCACTTTTAGTTCATTACGGTCCGGTTTGTATTTTTCTAACTATGATTAATACTCACTAAACTAGTGATTTTGCAGTGAAACAATTTTCAAGTTACCATTAGTACAAACCTATTAGTTTAATGATTAATTACAGCTAGAAAAACACAATTTTTACATTATTATTAGGTTAAGTCCAAAGGTGATCGGATAATGAAAAATCGAACCTGATGATTTTTTATTTTACTAGTAGTTTGCATTCTCATATTTTAAAGAGAGAGAGAGATCGAATAATGAAAGCCTAAAGGATTATTTTTGAACGCGCATAACATAATTTCCGAGTCTCCCCCTTAGAGACCATTTCTCGTCACGGCTCGGGGCACGACTGCCGCTGGGGTTAAACTTCAACGCAGGCCGATAGATATTTATACACCGATGCGGGATATGGCAGAGGATGGGGGAATTATCGTGTCTCGTTGAAACCCTCGCCAGTCGCTCGTCGTTGTTATGTAACGCCGGTCACGACATTAGGTAATTAAGAAGCATCGCGAAGCGAGCGAACGCGCAGTAACATCATTGCAGTCTGGTCGTTGTGGTCTCTGGAAAGGCTTCCGGATGACGTCGCCGGACTTCACGGATTGGGGATGAAAAACGGATACGTCGCGAAGAGCCGGTTTCGAATAAGGGCCATTTCTCGATCAACGATTTACTTAATCGACACACCATTTTATTAGGTAATACGAATAAAACTAAATTGTTTATTAATCAAATTATCAATAGATTATATTTAATCTATTGAAAAAAATATTAACAACAACAAGCTGTGTATTGGAGATGTTTTAGGTGATTCTACCGGTTCAATTTATTAATCGTCGATTAAAGTTAATCGGAGATGAAATGGACCTAACGGATGCTTGTTAAGAGGATGCTGATGGCGTCGTCTACTTTACCGATCAAACGTGATTAATTTTCAGATCCTCCAATCTTTTAATTGCGTGCACAGATTAAAAAATTCTTTTCTGTAATTGAAATGTTGACAAAAACATCACGCGCAGACAACAGTTTTATTCGAAAAACAAGATTGAAAAAAAGATTGAAAAATTATCACTCGTGTCAACATGCATATAAAAGTTTAGACTTTGCACGTACGAGATAAACTTCATGAAAGAACAATACTACGCTTGTGGAAATAAGCTAGGGACTTTAGTTTAGAGATAGAAGAATCTGTAAATATCATTTGTATGTTACGAAGTGAAATCGGTGTGAACACAGTAAAACAGAGCAGTAATTGTGTCGAGCAGTAGGTATCGGATCTTGCAAGAAACGGCGCTGCAACGTGTTAGATAAGGACAAAAAGTGAGACGTTTAAGTGAGAGAATGATAATGTAAGAAACTGAATTGAAGATATCACTATTATCGATATTTTTAGCGTGGAATTAAAAAGTCTATTATCGCGACCAAGTTTCGGCGACGCCGTTCCAGTATCCCCCTTAATGGTTTATGAAGCAACCTTGAGACGTTTAAAAACTTTTATAAAGTTCGAGATTAGATACCCCGCTGGTTCTCGAGTTTTAGGACTTACAATTAGAGCGCTAAACACGGAACTGTCTAATTCTTATCCGCACGAAGGTGACACGGTCACATTCAGCGATAAATTAGTATGAAGAGGACGCGAGTCTTAAGGTGCCTGTTCATGCTGACTCTCGACGCTCATTTTTAGCGTCAAAACAGATCGCGTGATAAAAATTGACGAATATCAAGCATCAATTTTGATCACACGACCTGTTATATTTTGCCGCTAAAAATGTACGTCGAGCGTCAACGTGAACAGGCACCTTTACAGTATCTGACACGTTGTTTAAAAAAACCAGCGATAAACCTGGACTTGGGAGACTCGGCTCAGAGATAGAGATCTCCCTAAATAAGAGATTGAACACCACGCACGTTTGATTCGCTGAATATTTTTCAGAACCCGCTTAAAGTAGAACGAGACAGATGCACGATCTGTCTCGTTCTAACTTAAGCGGGTCCTGAAAAATATGGCGGACCAAACGTATGGTGTCCAATCTCTTACTGGAGGATCTCTAGCCTCCCAGAGAAAAGGGCCGGTGAAGGGACAGAGGAAGGGGAGGGTTGGGGGGGGGGAGAAAGAAGAAGAGGAAGATGAATTAGGCATGTTAGGTACCGCGGATTGTGCGCGGTTCCGAAGCTCGCAAACGTAAGTCGTGCCCGCGGCTGCCTCCCCCCTCCCCCCACCCCACTGCGCCCCTACCGTATTTTGCGATACACCGCCATATTTTACGACACCGGGGCAGTTCTTTTTCTCTTCCGTTTCACCTTTCCTCCTCTTTCTCTTCCTCTCGTGGGCAGTAAACGCAATGTTAGACGCGTACACACAAAATCCAATCGCTCGATCCGCTATAGCCACGAAAGGAAGAAAGAGGGACCTCACGAAGTCGGGGGACGAGCGTGCGCCATTGTTGTCGGAGGGGGCCGTCTCACCGTCGAATGTCAGGATGAGTTGGGAGACCAGGGGGAAGACGCTCTT
>NW_017305408.1:1663897-1674292 GCF_001594115.1 Trachymyrmex septentrionalis | reverse complement strand
TTTCCATTCCCCTCCCCTTCCCTCCCCCCCCTCCCTCCTCATGTCGGCGACCTGTATCGAAAAATTATCTTTCCACTTAAGTCGCCGTTCTAAGTTCGAAAGGGTAGAGAGGAATAAAGGCAAAGTAGCGAAAGGGCGGATAAGAAGAAATAGCTCAGAAATAGCAGTTCACTGTCTTGTCGGCCTTCCAGGATGTCCATTAGGCGAACCGTACAAGGTTACGAGATTAAAATCTCTGAGTATAATCGGGACGAAGTCTGTTACAGTTATATTTATATATTTCTAACAAAAATGTTTTTTGTCTACTTTCGGAAGATTTCGTCCTAAGAAAATGTTGATAAATGTTCTTCTTTTTCTTCTTCTTCATACTTTTCTTCCTGTTCACAACTAAAGATACCTGCGAACTTAAAGTTCACCGATTCTTATGAATCTTTCGAGAAGAAGAAAAGAAGGGAAATTTATCATTCATTCAGTGGGTAAATTTTGGCGTAACGAGGTAAAAATGAAATCGATCATCATAACCTAGTGTGTCGATATTAAAGATAAATAAAAAAGGGAAGGATATAAAAGGAAAAGAATAATAGAAATATGTCAGTATACATCGTTAAGAGTGCGAGAGTCGAGGGAGATGGAAAAGCTGGGTCGCTGCCGAGTTGTATAGTCTCCGAGGCAAATGCCTCTTTTGTGTTCAAAGCGCATACACACACCGGTGTGCCAAAAAAGCAGTGCCGTCTTATTGTTGAACAAGTAACGTTCACTCTCCTTTTCTAGAATGCCGTGAAGCGAGAGAAATGGGCTTCTTACGTATTCGCGAACGTCCTATGTCTCTCTCTCTCTCTCTCTCTCTCTTCCTCTTCCTATCTAACACACGCCTATACCGCATTTTGCTCACACACTGTTATTCAAACACGCCGACATACACGTGTCTCGACTTAACACATCCAACTTACGCACGTAAGGAGATGCATAGAGGGTGTCCTATTTTAAGGACGATCCCGCGAATATCATCGAAATTACGTAGTTAAGATCGAACGGTACTATTTCGGACAGCAGTTGTAGTGGAGTCACGGAAGGGACCGGAATCGCCTGTATAATGGTACGGAACATATCTCGAATCACCGCTGCGCTTAATTTTTTCTCTTTCTCTCTCTCTCTCTCTCTCTCTCTTTTTCTGTCGAATAGAAACGACCTACCGTTCGTGACAAAACGGGACACCCTGTATGCGCGCACACACCTCCACGGCGGCATGGCACGCACGGGCTCTTTGTCCGAACGGCGCGGCGTCCCGAGATCGTTACACGCCGCGCGCGATACCGCCGTAGTTCTCTTTTATCGCCGGTATTACTTCTCTCTCGCATTTAGATATTGTATACTGGTACGGCCCGTATATCCGTTCGTTTGCTTCCATAGGGCCTGGCCGCGCATTTATTATTATTACCCCGAACGGCCGGCACTCGCCGCACAGAAAGCGAGAAGGAAAGATCTCTCGAGGGGGAAAGTGAGAGAGAGAGAGAGGGAGAGAGAGGGAGAGAAGGGAAGGAAGATACCACCATATCGCGGGACATTAAAACGGTCCCTCTCACGCCGCGTATCCAACATCCGAGGAATCCTCGCTCGTGAGAGCTCTATTTCGCATGGAGGGATCGGAAGCCCACTTCCCATTGCTCGCCGCATTGCACAGGAAGATTTTGCATACGAACGTGTTCTATGGAATTTCTCTCTGTTTGTGTTCCGTCTTATAAATCGAAATCACTTGTCAAACAGTATCTTATGCGCCGTCTACAATACACGGAGTAAGAGTAAGAAATTGACCAGTCACAGTGGACCATTCTTGTCGCTTCTTCGATGTGACTCGTCAATTTCTTACTTTACTTCTTATTCCGCGTATTGTAGACGACGTATTGTGGCTAAAGTACTTACGCCTGCGATATATTTATGTAAGAAGTAAAGATATCGAAGGAGAAATCGTGAAAGGGCGACAGAAACAAAATTACTTGGCGCGACAGGAATTAGAAAATCTACCTAGGAAATCAGAGATTCGCTCTTTTCGGTTGGGAGATGGTAACACGGTGTAATCGGGACACCCTGTAGACTATGCGAAAGACCCACCGTACTTGGGCGTTAACCGACGTCGGTGGAACCCGGCCCGGCCCCAAGTACCCAACGTAGGAAAAACTAACGCGTTTCCCTCCATCCTGATGCCCCCAGCTTGTGAAAATAATCCACGGTGTGGTCTCTACCCGCCTCACTAAACGCGTGTCAGATAAAAACCGAGGACTCTCACATGGAGCGGTTGAACTTTACAGCAGTTCGGATACTGGAAGATAACGAGCAATTGCAGTGATACGTACAGCTTGAAATTTGGTAATTTCAGATTAATTAAATATTTTGCAGAATAATCAGCTTCTTTGTAGGAGTTTTCCATAGAAAACCCTATCTTGACACTAATAGTAATAGGATGTTTTGTTTTTCTATTTAATTTCTCTATCTAAGGAAGTCACATGAGGTTTTTATTTACGTAAATGATCACGTGTGTTTATCCCCTAAAATGAATAATATTGTACATTATTGATTGTTTTCCGATTTATTATGTATTTTGGAGAACATTATGGATGTGGATAATTAATTTGAATTTTTTGAAAAAAAGTAATTAGAAATCAAACAAATATTAAATGGATCAAGTACGTTAAATAGCTCGTTATGACAGTATATTTCTAAAAAAATTAAGATTTTAATTAATACAACGTTTTTTATTTGGGACTTTCTATGAAACTGCACACTTAGAGATTCGTAAAGAATCGTTTTTAAAAAGGAAAGAAAATTCACGTTAAAGAATATCCACATTAAAATTGATTTTACAACAGTTTACATCTTTTTTGCCGTTGGAGCGTAAAAACGCCCCAGGTGATTATTTCCGGGTTAATAGACGCAAATACCGTTGATGCATTAGATGTATAGACACAAATTGAAAAGCATTTTATTGCAACGCCAATTTTTACAGTTTCACGAAAGTCTTGCAGAACCCGAAACTTTCTGTTACCCGAGCAGAGTTTCCGTCTCAACATCTCAAAGCGCCTGATCGATCGTCGCTTTTCTGCGTCGCTATCGCTCAACGCAAGAGGCACGAAGAGAAAAAGACGAGAAGAGGGTTGCGAATAAGCCCGAGAATATCTTTCGAATCCGTCTGCCTGGTTCTGCGTAAAACGAACGCGAATTCTCTCTCGTTTCGTATCGATCGAATCGTCAAATTTTCCAAAACCGTCGTGCTTCCTACCGGACGATCATCATCGTTGCTCCTCCCTTCCCATTTCTCGAAAGTGGATCCTTCACGACTGAAAGTCCCTTTCGCTTCCCGTATCCTTCATCTCTGTCAGCAGCCTGCTCGCTGTGAACATGGCCGAGCGATAGTTGCGCGCCGCGCGCGCATACAGATTCAACACACACATACACATACACATACACACACACACATACATACATTTTATAGTTCACTATTGTTAACTCGGCCTTAAAAAGAAGTGACGTAAACTGCCTCAAATTATTAACATATATGTATATGTATAGTGTGTACATACAGAGTGGCCCGGAAAAGGAGGGCGGGGTCGGGTCAAAGGAGATAACGTTTCTCAAGCACCGGGCGTGTGATGGTTGGAGGGTTTGAAAAATTCATTTCGCCAAATTGTCGGACACTCAAGGAATTGTACCGAGAAAGATATCGCGGAGATCATGAAATATCAGAATACAAGGTGTTTCGCTCTCGAAACGCGCGGTCGACGATCAATCGGAAAATTAGCACAAACTGTCACCTCTCAGCGAACTCTCGACAGTTACACGAACGTTCGCTGTTGTATCGATGTTATTCTTCTAGATTCTCATTCAATCAGACTCTAACAAGTATCTAGAGTAACATCGAACGCGCCCGAGATAGAGTATAGTCGCCATTAGAAATTTTACCCACCTATAAGAAATCATTCGTCCCGAAATTATATCCGACCGCCATTACGCGCAATGGAACATCTTATATTCCTACATCATGGTGGACATCACGGTGGCGACGACGGATGCGATCACGTGATTCTTTCAAACGTGAGGCGCTTTTCGATGAGGAGAGAATCGATCCGAGTACCAGCTCGAGAATCGGTTCCTGCTGCGTCCGTCAATCCTGGCCGTCCGTGACCGGGCCACCCTGTACATGTACGAGCTAGCGCCCTTACTACTTGACTGAGCGAGAAAGCCTATATCGTGTAATGTACGTTAAATACTTGCGGTATGCTATCGTCTAAGAGCGAGAATGAGAGTATGCGTCCGCATGTCCGCGCGTTCAGACGCGGGGACATGCTTTTGCGAGAATGGAATCGACCGTTCGACTCGGGACGACCGCCGTGAACGACCGCCCACGAATTAACGTGGAGGGATTCGTTAACGTCGTAAAGTAAGTTAGAGACATACGTTTGAAGAGGGTCCCGCAGCGGTGCGGGATTTTGCAGATTTTCGGACAAAGCGCGAAAGACGTGAAGATGAAGCGATAATTACACGACGCGATCGCGACCAGACTTCGCCCAAGCGGGACAAAGCTACGATAACGTTCGAACGATAATGACTGGTTGGAATCAATCGTGGACGGTGGGAAAGATTGATTTTCAGATTCATTTCTGGAGTCGTTCTGACATCATTTCGATGTCGCGATGACTTGTTGCTCCGCTTGGGACGTTGATCGCAATCCATTTGCGGAAACCGAATATTAACCTTCTCAACCGTTGTTCCTTGTTCATACAGCTATGGATATAATTCTAATTGATCGCGAATTATAAACGGGATCGCGAAATGATCTTGCCATTATCAGAGAGACATGTCAAGCTTCGCGCGAGGCTGGAGGTATTCGGTTGGAGCAATATCCCACTTCGTCACTTTCGCAAAATCGCCATCGGCTATTGTTATTCACAATCAGATAACTCAATTCGTTCTCCATAGATGGATCCAGCTTTTCCAGTCTGGTAGATTTAAATCCGCAACGATTAAAGTAGTTAAATTACTTTGACGTAAAGCCTATCTTTTATTTAGTAACAGTTCCATAAACTTGAAGCCATTCCTCTCTTCGCTGGATCCATTTAGGGGGGAGGGTGGGGGAGGGGGAGGGGGCGATGTATCGCTACCTCGACCGTTTCGGTTTCCCTCTTCCTCTTTTGATTTCACCGAACGGAAGTGCGTATCTAACGACGGCGAAATAGTGCCGCATATTCCATAATGAGAGAGTAGAAATTAGAAACGAGCGAGACGAGAGAGAGAGAGAGAGAGAGAGAGAGAGAGCACGAAGAAAGGAACTGATACGCCTGGAAATAACAGTCTGGCCAACCTTGTCTTATTTTTCGATCGACTTGACGAATAATGACGGAATCAATCAGACGATTTGACCGAATGAACGTGAAAGAAATTAAGAAGCAAATATATGAAACGCCTTATACTAATTGTGCAAGTGCGTGTATAAGTTCACGTGTATACGCACGTATCATTTTTAATCAAACTAGAAAATGGATCAAACTTTTATTTCTAGGAACTCCTAGTCCGAGTCTACGATGAGTCGTCGGTAGTCCCAAGTCTTATCGATAAATCGGTGAAGTTAGTCAACAGCCTACAATGACTACCGATTTCCTTAAGATTGACCAAATTTAACTTTTCTCCTTCACCGTGGATGCGAAAAATCGTAGTCGTCCACTTAGGTTAAGAGACTCAGGACCTCCGACTATCGACTACCGATTCATTGTAGATCGACGTAAGAGGAACCGATCATTACGCCTGTGCATAGATCGAACAAGGACAAGAGTATCGATTCGACCGGACGCCGGTGGATGTGATAACTCTTCTCTTATCGTTCGCTGGAATCCGAAGAGAACCAGAAGACACGCTTGGTCTGTTTGAACCAGATAAACTCGTCCGAAAGAGAGAAAGAAATGGAACGTGTGTATGTGTGTATACTCGCGTATATTCATGCGAAAGAGAGGGAGAGAGAGATTTTCTTTCTCTTTCCTTTTCTCTCGCATCTGTGTGCGATTCCTTGTGAAAGCACAGGCGGGATGGAGAACACAGAGAGTTCACTGTGCACTGTTGCGGGTTCCGGGATTCCCGCGCGGCTTTAAAGTCCGGATCGCGCGACGCTTTTTCGGGGTCTGGCCCCCGTGGAAAAAGCTGCTTTGCGTCCGTGCACATGTGTGTACGTGTGTCACGCGCGATTATGCCGGCAGACGTGTACGACTTTATATCTTTTTTCTTTTTTTCCTTTTCTTTTTTTTTTTTTCTGTAGCGAGGCGGTGCTACGGAGCGTTCCGTCGTACGCGATGTGCGCGGAATTTATGCGCCCAGGATCGCGCTGTAGGACAACAGTTTTCTACCCCGGAGAACGTTGTCTACAACGTATTTTTTTAACCTTCGTATATTTTATGGATTTGTTCTATTTGCGTTTGCTGTTATCCTTTTGTTACTGTATATTGATATGTACATATTTGAAAATCTACAATACATCAATATATCAAACGCGTAAAAAAAAAAAAAAAAAAATTCTCGTTTTTTTTCTTCTTTTTCAATTGATATCATTACCTTATCGAGAGAGGGGCTTGAAAGAAACTCGATTTAATTGTCAAGACGTTAAATGCCGCAGGTCTCAAATGTGTGATAAGTCTTCGATAGAAAGTTGCCGACGAGAGGACTCTAAACTTTTTATAAAATTTGTAAATCTGTGACCGTGAAGAGACAGAGCGCGAATTTGACCCAACTTGGATAAATACACATTTACATTTGCTTTATTTATGAATTGCTATTATTTATGAAAGGAATGACATGCCGTTGGAACCTATCCTGTGCTGAAAATTTGGTTTTAATCCGGTTGCATCCGTCCTTTTATCAGGACGAATATATCTGCCAGCCACGTCGTGCGTGACATGGAAAAATTCGATCGAGCGTGACGTAGGGTTGAGAGAAAAAAATATACGCCAGTTGCGCGGTGAAAAAGCGCCGCGTAATCCGAGCTTTAAACGAGGAGGAATGCAAACGGTCGAAATTGTTGATCTAAATGATCGCGTGAGAGCCCGAGAAAAATAAAAACCTCGCCTCTCACTTCTATCTCTCCGGCCGTCGTCTATTTCTATTGCATAAAGATGTACTTTATAAAAATGTTTGAAAAAAATTTTTCCCATTTTGAAAACGCGTCGATTATTGTAGGGTGAAAAGTGCAGCGGACGACTCGCGTTTCTCGGCAGAGAGATTTTTATTTCTCGGGCTCGGCACCATTTAAATCGCACGAGGAAACAACTCGATGGCGGTCGCAAGATCCCGAAACAGGATCGCGCGCGGCGGGATTCGTCTTGGTTTTCGCACTACGAAAAATGATAGTCGAAGGGTCGCACCCCGCGGCTTACAATAGTGTATGCCGCTTTTCATTCGTTCATTCATTCATTCGTTCGTTCGCAGAGAAAATTCACGAGCCTGAATCGGTCTGGTTTACCGCTCCGGGCGCTATACGGAAAGACGTATTATTATGTGAATGCCCGCGTCGGTTACCACGGCTCGCAAATGTGCCAGACATTTTCAAAAGACTAAATATTATTCCCAGACTCGATTCAGGACCTCGCCAAGTCGTTATGATTTAGCAAGGTTCAACGTTCTACGCCTATATTTTATTAATCGCCGAGAAGCACATCCCGGAAACACGGAGATCATTTTTCCGGTGTCCTGCGTGTGACACGTGAGATATTGTCGATATTGTATCGATTTCGATGGTTCGATACAACGCCGATTTTTGCAGATCAACCCAAGGCAGATGCAAATCAAGATTCGCTTACATACTTCCGAGTGTATCTCCAACCAACGTTCGTCGACTCGAACAATAATTTTACATGTCTGTCAAACGGATCCTGGTAAGCTGTAACTCGTTCGCGAACGCACGTTTGTTCAAACGAGGGGCGTCAGGAATGTTTTCACTGATACAAAATGTTAAACCTGGAACCGCAACGCGTGTGTCCTCCATCAACCAAAAAAGACCTCCAGGCGAATATCTCACTTGTGATAAAGTTTCTCCAATTGCATTTAGTATGGATTACACGAGAATGAGGAATGTTTGTCACACTGAAGTTAACGCGGCGTTAAAAGTTGTCCTTAAGATCGTGTCAACCCTACAGATATGTCAGAGGATTCGAAAGCACCAATCGATGCGTATGTGTGTGTATGTGCATACGTATGTATGGACGAATTCTGAGGGATCGGCCGTCACCGTCGCCATCCTCAATATCCATATTGTGCACCAGGTGTATTACTTGGCGGAGCAAGAGAGAGATAAAGAGTGGTGTGTGTGTGTGTGTGTGCGTGTGTGTGTGTGCGTGTGAGAGAGAGAGAGGAACGACCGGTAGTCGTACACGACCAACGACTATCCGTACTAGCCGTCTATGTTATACGGACTCGAAGAATATACGACAATAAGGATCGTAGCCGTTCCAGCGCGGTCCATACCGTAACCCACGAGGAAGAGAGTTAATCGACGAACGAACGAACGGACGAACGAACGAACGAACGAACGGTCGGACGAGAGGAACTCCCACGGCTTTTATAGCTCCGCTCGTAAAGATATACCTAAGGCTTTTTCCGTGGAACCCGGACCCCACCAACCCTTCAGCTTGCCTTTCCCTCCCTCTCCGCGGACACGCCCGGTCCAGGAACCCGGAGACAGAGGGCCACGACTTAAGCACTGGGTACGACGGAATCCCGACCATGAGAGGGTTCGCTACCTCGCGGAGGGCGAGATAGATAGATAGAGCGAGCGAGAGCGAGAGAGAGAGAGAGAGAGATGATCTGGCGATTCAAAGAATGCGATCCGAAAATTAAAAGATAGCAAAGTGTACACGCGAAAGATTGCGAGGGAAGCTCTTGAAATATTGATCAGCGAGGTCTGGTTCTTCAAATACTGCCGAGTAATATCGAAAGATTTCGGAAATTGAGAGAAAGGGAAGAATTTATCAGACATATACATTCCTTGATTTCTTCATTCATAAAGAAAAAAAGAGCATCCGATCCCGATCCTAGATTCAGGCGAATGGAAGTCTACTGGAAGAGGGTCCATTTCGATCCTGCAATCACGTCCGAAGTATTCCTTTCTTCGCCCGAATCCTCCTCCTCGCTTCTGCAACGGGAACACTTCCTCGACGGATTTCGCTCGCTCGCTCAATGGAACGATCAATTGCTAGGACCGGGAAGAATTATTAGGGTCGCCCCGACTTTCAGACCCAAGTGTGTGTGTGTGTGTGCGTGTTACACGCTTTTGAACGCGTGTTTTCGCGATTGCGCGACGGGAATTCGTTCGCGCGGTTGCGAAGTCGGTAAACAGGCTTTTCTGATACGCGGCATATTAAAGAATCGATAACAATCCGGCTTTCACAAGCTCTGTTTCAAGTATCAATACACACACACACACACACACACATACACGTGTTGTTTTTAAAAGATATTCTTTTGCCAAAATATTTTACCGAAATTTCGTGTTTACGCGAAAACTGTAGCTTTACAAAATTCGCGACAGGCATTTTCGTTACGTACACGCGCGCGAAAAAAATTACGCAAGATGGATGTCGCGCGCGAAAAAATTGCGCGTTACGCAAGTAGCTCCAAATCACATTAATGCTTAGCCAATTGTTTCGCGTCGATGCTCGCAACGTGCGTGATTACGCAAGCAGGAGACGCTCCAAATCGTATCAACTGCTGAACAGAACGACCGTTTTTGCATCGCGTTTTCGAAAGAGGGAGTACCGATAGCGATAATTACGATTACGATGTCGCGGTACGTTCGATCGGTAGGCACATCCATTCTTTCGATTTACCGAGATTGCAGTGGCAAAAGTTCCTAATTAATTTGGATCTAAAGAAGGACCGTCCAAGGAGTCGCGTAGAGTCAACAGAAAATCAAAACGACTTCATTTTCACTCTTAACGTCAAATGAACGGTCGAATTTTCGAATAAAAAAATCATTTTGACTTTCACTCGACACTCAAGTGTGTTCCTTGAACGATAAGGTGAAGCGGGGACTAACTTGGATATAATTTCACAGAAATTTTCAAATCATGAAAGGATTGAGATCGCGCACAGTGTATTCGATCAAATTCATCTATGGACCTTCAATATTTCATACAATATGAAAATGTTCAACTTGTCCAAATTATCTCGCTTCGCCCTACTTCTTAGATGCGGATGCAGTGCGGATTCGAGCGAGCGATTTCGTACGATGGACCACGCCCCCGTATCTCATATCGGCGACGATGCAACGAGGCGACGACGATGACGACGACGGCAACGACGAAGCGACGACTCTCGACCGCGATCGATCTGGCAAAAATCGCCATTGCGCGGCAAAGAGAGAGA
>NW_017305408.1:1655436-1663797 GCF_001594115.1 Trachymyrmex septentrionalis | reverse complement strand
AGAGAGAGAGAGAGAGAGAGAGAGAGAGAGAGAGAGAGAGAGAGAGAGAGAGAGATGAGCGCCCACCGAATACGCCCCTGTGAGCGAATTGAGGCCTGCCTGCGACCAATCGATATCGTCTACCGTTTGACAACCTCGACATTTCTCCGTGCACTCGTTCCTCTCTGGTCCTGCCTCTTTCTCTACTCTTCATCCCTCTCTCTCTCTCTCTCTCTCTGCCTCTCTATCGATAAAATGCATTTCTCTCTCTTTCTCCCTCTTTCTCTCACTCCTCTTTGCGCTCTATACGCCTCTATTCTAACGTACGCACGTCGAGAGCTCTTTGTTTTCGATGCCACGGTCCGTCGACGCGATGAAATTCTGCCTTCATTCCGCGTCAGCTTCAGCGGCATCGGAGTTCCCAAGCGATCGATGCGTTTCTTCGGCACGAAGGGCGGAAGGATCGACGTGCGTTCTCGACCTCTAATTTCCTTCGTCGGGGAGAATATTCTCGGGGAAGGAAGAGATAAACAGTTCCGAACGATCGATATGAAGAAAGTAAAGGCAGGTTTTTACGAGAAGGTTATATGATTTAATTGTTATAATGGGTCTCGTAATAAAACTGATCTCGTAATCTGTTCTGATTTCAACGGAAGTATATATATATATATATATATACACAATACGTGTTCTTGATTTTTCCGAGACTGAAAGCGCTTCCGCGGCGTTCACACGCCACGAAATAAAGGGAAAAGTCCGCGAGCGCGGATGCGATCGATGTGACGCTTTAGCTTTTTAACTGGAACGAAGGGCGCGTTCGAAGTGAAAGGAAAAGTCGGCGCGATCGATAGCGTCTGCGGTGTTACTAATTAGCACGAAGGGCGCTCTCTCGGAACGAAAGGAAAAGCCAGCGCGCGATCGATGCGTCCTTGATTTTCTCGACTGAAATAAAGAGCTATCGTAAGGCAAGAAAAAGTGAACTTGCGTCACGATCTATTTTTCCCCCCCTCGGTCTTCCGATTCAGGTCCGAGAACGAAAGGAGTCCGGCGCGATCGATCGTATCGCGATTAAAAGCGTACCGTCTTAAAATAAGAGAGTATCTATCGCGCGCGTATAAAAACGTTCTCGAATCCCTCTGATTCGGGACGAGAAACGAGAGTCGAGAGAAGAACGGAAATAGAGAGATGGATATTCTTCATTTCCCGGATTAGTACAAAGAGAAGGTCCCGCCTTTCGGGAGAGATCCTTCGACTTCTCAGATAAATGTGTCTTCGATTCTCCGGATTGGAAAATTCGGCGCGACCTGTTCTCGTTCTCGAACTCATTGTTTGAATTGGTGGGAAAGTGGTGGGAAGGGCATGCTCGGGGAGGAACAATTTCGCGAGTCATGTGTAATTCCTTCGAATTGAAATGGCGGAAATGCTTGAAATGTGCTTCGAGGGGGAAACTTTGCGCGACCATCCACCTTTCCGACCTCGTTTTGTGAACAAAGACAAAGTCCTGCTCTCTCTCTCTCTCTCTCTCTTTCTCTCTCTTTAACATCGAGGACTCTGTGTGCTCGATGTGTCTTGTGTCAAAGGTCCCGTCTGTGACATCTCCGTTCTCTTCTTTCCGCGTCTATTCTACTCTCCTCTCCTTCCTCGCGTCCTCTTTTCCAATTTTTGTTTAACGCGACGTGGTCCTTTCCATTTTTCCTTACTCCTCTTCTTTTCTTCATCTTCCTCGTTTTACTTTTATGTATTTCCTTCTCTTTTTCTCGATTCTTCTCAATCGTCATTCTCTCTTCTCATTTTTTACTCGCCCTCAAACTTCTTTCTCACCAAACGGATGTTCAGGGTCTACGTTTTCAGCTGGTGATCGAGATATATTCCTTAGGTTCATCTTCTTTTGAAACTTCTATTTTTCTGCCTTCCTCGAAATATCTTTTATATTTATTTCAGTTTCACCTAATCTCCTTGACGGTGCGTAATTTTTTATGCGAATTTTTCAAATTTCAAAATTCTCATAAAAGACTTAAAGTCTGTTTTCTAAATAGGTATAACATTTATTTCTTTCTTCCTTTCTTATCCTTTTTTCTTCCTTTCTTTCTTTCTTTACCTTTTTCCTATCGAATTTTCTTATTATACGTTTTAGTTACGACTTGTATTTCATTTTTCCTTCGTGTTAGAGAGAGAGAGTTTGGCTCCTACCATTTTTCCGGTGGTTACGCAGTATGCGCGATTTACCTGTTGAATATCTTGTTTGTCTTGTTCTCTGACGGGGCTTGTCCCAGATCAATAAATTGATATCTCCCCCTTCTTCCTCTTCTCTTTGTCTACCTCTCTTTGATGTATACTCCGCTTTTGTCTCTACCTCTCGTTTCCTCCCTCTCTCTCTCTCTCTCTCTCTCTCTATCTATCTATCTCTCTCTTTATATAGTCGTGCCCTCTTTCTGAGTTTTGGAGGACCGTGGGAGTCCGCGGTGGGAAATAAGAGGCTATATATAGCCAAACTAACTACTACGCTAACGTTACTACGACTAGACAGCAGTGAGAAAACGTGAGAAAACGTCGTGAACAAAAAAAAAAAGATATCAGGAAAAAAACGCGAAGAATAGAAACGAAGTAAACGAGAAGGAATTATACCTACCTACGCATTTAAGGTAATGTACAAGTCTCTAGTGTGATACATTTCTACGCTTATTCTCTAACTTAGTAGTCGAAAAGTCTAAAGTACGGATACCTCGTTGTGCGGAGTTAGTAGCGAAGAGAACGAAGAGGAAAAAAAGAAAAAGGAGGAATGGGGTGCGAAAAGAGGGAGAAAAAAAATCCTGAAGAGGGTGAACGCGGAGGTCGGGTGAGAATAAAAGTAAAGAGAGGGGGGAAAAAAGAAGAAAAAAAAGAGACATCCACGTAGTGTTATAACGAAGTAATAGAGTAAACGCGAGCGGGACAGAAAGGAGAGGGGGTGGGGGGGGGGGGAGGAAAGAGAAAGCAGAGTCGCGAAGGATATGGAAAAGGGGGAAAAGGATAAAGAAACGATAAAAACGATCCGCGCTTATATATGCCAACTGTATGTATACGTGCGATTATACGGATATTCCGCCGTTACCACTTTTGCATACACTTTAGACGAGATCACGCTTCTCCTTCGCTTCTTCTTTATCTTCGACGCTTATCTTTGGAGAAAAAAAAAAAAAAAAAAAAACTGACGGAATTTACCTTCTCCGTTAGCGAAACGACAGCTGACGACGGGATGATTCCTACGATATTAGAGTTACGATCAATGAATGGGCGATCACTCTCGTATCGAAGTGCGCAAATATACAGGATGACCCGGTGACGAGCGCGTTTTTTTATTTCGCGGGATGATAATAATAACAGCGTTAATCTCCTCGATTGATAAAAGCTTCGCGGAGATTCGCACGTCGTTTATCGTTGCTTCTTTAAATGTAAAGATAACCATTGTGAGATATAATTGAAATATTTTTGAGATCTCTTGACTCCTTTCAGATTTTTAATTCAGTTAATTTCTTCAGTTAGTTTCTGAGCCACCTGTATATGCGCGCGCATACAGATTAATAAGTGGATGATCCCTTGGGACGTTTCAAAGGATTCAATGTCGATCTTGTTCAGTCGAGCGAGGGAGGAGCGTAAACTCGGAAGTCGGCGGACGTGTCACGGATAAGAGTCAGACTGGAAATTTGCGCGACATGCGGTTATACGAACGCAAAAAAAAAAAAAAATAAAATAAAAAAACTAAAAAACTATATTCGAGACTTAGGCTATAAAAAGAAAGAAAGAAGGAAAGAAAGGGAAAGAGAACACGAATCGAGAATTGACGAGTGCGTGTGAGAGCGACGTGTGGATCACTAATTCGGCGCGCGCTTGCGTGCGTGTGTGCAAATTGTGTGCGAATCGTCGGCACGAGAATGTTCGACATGTAATGTTCGGCATATGATGTAAATAATTCTGTATATACGAACGAATCACTGACTGTACAATACCACCCAAATATATTTATATTTCATGTTAAAAATTACTCTGGTAAAGTTTTTCTTTTTTACGATAATGCCACACTTTAACCCATCCATTTTCAATCCCAGATGTTTCAGATCTCCCAGAGTTCGTAGTGTTTTAAGAGTTAGATAAGAAATAATAGTTATATGGAAAGAGCAGTTTTTCAACATGTTAACATCTTTATAACATGATGCCTTGATTGAGCATCAAATTATTAAAATTGCCTGTCAATTTAATTCGCAATTACTATAGTTTAATTGCGTTTATAGTCCGGAAAAACAATTTAGCGCGCACTTTGAAGGACTACAAACATGGTATATATGTAAGTACATATATAGAGTATAGAGTGAATTATTTTAAGCATTAAAAGATCCAGCTTCGATCGTTACAGGCCTTCAATTTCTAGTATTGATTGTGTTCTCACATATGCGGTCTAAAATAAAGTTTCTTAGTATTGTTTATTTGCAGGAAAAAGATTTTTTATTTAGATCAAAATTAATCGAAATTTAGAAAAGTATATTTCATAGTAGATACATTTATATCTTCTAATATATTAATATTTAATATTAATATTGATAAATCTAAACTAAATATTAATACCTAAATTAATTCTTCTATTTGAGAAAGATTCACCTACATTAGGAAATCTGTCAGGTTTTATTTTTGTAATGTTCTGTTGAAACGCCAAGGAAAAGACATGAGACTTTCTTGTACTTCAAATGACATAATAAGAAATGTCTTGAGATATACATACGTTCTGTAATATTTATTAAGTCAATCAGAAAGTTCCGTCCATCTAGCGATGAGTAGCTCTAGAACTGTCGATAATTCTAACGTCCAACCCAAGCTTAATTTTTTAGTTTTACCATCTGTCAATAAAATTCAGTATATAAAAGTATATGCATCAATAACATTGCTTTTACTGTATCGAAAATATCAAATAATATATTTGTCGAATAATATAGTTATACAAGTAATAAATAAGCGTCATTTGCGCAAAGTTTTAATCTTTTACTTCAAATGGAAGAAAACTGCAGCTGAAGCTCATCGAATGCTTGCAGAAGTTTATGGTGATAGTGCTCCTTCCAATAAATAAAACATGCAGAGAATGGTTTCGACGCTTTAAAAGTGGTGGATTTTGATGCGGAGGACAAAGAGCGTTCTGGACGACCAAGAGCATTTGGAGACGAAGAATTGCAGGCATTGGTGAATGAAGACCCATGTCAAACGCAAAAACAACTTACAGAAGCATTAAATTGTGCTCAATCTGTTATTTCCGATCGTTTGGAAATCTTAGGAAAGGTCTACAAGGAAGGAAAATGGGTTTCCCATATGAACTGAAGCCAAGAAACATCGAAAGACGGAAAACCATCTGCGAAATTTTGCTAGGTAACAAAAAAAGGGCTTTTTGCACCGAATTGTGACTGGCGATGAAAAATGGAATCTATTTCGATAACTCCAAACGCCGAAAAACCATTTGCAATCCAGGCCAACCATCGACATCGCCAAAGCGGAACATCCGCGGAAAGAAGGCAATGCTCTGTATTCGACAGGATCAGAAGGGTGTAGTGTACCACGAGCTGTTGAAATCTGATCAAACAGTCACAGGGGATCTCTACCGAGAACAAATTATCCGTTTGAGCCGAGCATTGCACGAAAAACGACCGGAATATGAAACGAGACGGCATAAAGTGATTTTGCTTCATGACAACGCTCGGCCTCACGTCACAAAACTTGTCAAGAAAACGTTAGAAAGGGAAGTGCTATCCCAGTGCGGCTTGTTCACCAGACTGTGCCCCTTCCGACTATCACTCGCAGAGGAACACTTCAATTCTTATGAAGACGTCGAAAAATGGGTCTCATAGCCTCCAAAGATGAGAGACATTCTTTCGCCGCGGAATTCGCTTACTGCTCGAAAGATGGGAACAAGTCATCGCTAACGATGGACAATATCTTGATTGAGGTACTCATTTTGTTTTTTTAAATAAAATCATATTTTTAGAAAAAAAAAAAAAAAAAACGGACGGAACTTTCCTTGACCTAATATTAGCATTAATAATACGAGTATAGGGATCAGGTAACGCGTTACGAGGCGTTACCGATAAATTATTATCGTTTATAAAAGATTATAAAGTGGACCCGCGGCATTCTGGGGGTCGCAGCGACTCGAGAAACGAACGCGTTAATTAAAAACTGTCGTATCCAATTACCGAAGCCGGAGACCGTGCGGATCAGCTGCGGTCCGCGCGCGCAACCGGCTCTCGCTTTCATTGTCGAGACCGAAAGGGCTGTACTGCGAAGGGCCGAAGGAAAGCCTAGGACGTATGGTGCCAGCTACGACAACGAGAAACGAGCGGAGGGCACAGAGGAGGGGAGAGGAGAGAAGAAAGGAACGTACGAAGGTATATGTATAACGTATGCGATGGCGACGTGCCAAGGGTTGCGGCAACGGATTTCGCCAACGACAGTAACGGGATCTGTGAAGTTAGCACGCCATTCATTCCATAATGTTTAAAAATAATGACAGTTTCAACAGAACTTTTTCATAGTTCTTGTAGTTTTTCTTATCGAAATAAAAAAAAAGTTAAGCATTTTTTTTTAATACTGAAAGATTAAAATTTGAAAATATGATGTGCTAATTCACTTCGTGATTTTAACACGACACTTCCCCTCTAAAGTACAAGAAAAGAAAAATATTTTCACTTTTGGCTACAGTTTTCGTTAATATTATTCAATTTGAATTAATATACGTAATTGGAAAACAAAATTCCAATATTCGCCAATTTTAATGTACTTTAAATATAGAAGAAATGTCACGACACTTGGAAAAAAAGTTATGCTAATAATTTATCGCGATTCCAGCGACATTTTTCGTTAATCCTCGCAAAATTTTATGTTTTACAATTATTTTTAAACAAAGTTCCAGCTGCTACTTTTTCAATTTTGGTTTTTTTAATATAAAAATGTGAAATTATATATAATTTTTTTATTGTTATATATGAACTATGAAAAATGCTACTGGAATCGTTATTTTTTAAAAATTAATAAAATGCTGTGCTAACTCTTCACAAACGTATAATACAATAACGCTAACAAGAGAGAAGAAAAGCGGCAGGATTTAATTTCGATGATTTAACGATATTGCCGTTCTCTGTTTTCCTTTCCCTTTGACTTTCTATCTCTCAATTTTCTTCCATTATGTTTCAGAAACTATAATACGTCACGAAAAAGTTAAGTTCTCTGCAGAACTTTTCAATTGAAATTAAAAAAATATACATCTAAAATGGTTAATCTTCGGGAAACTTTGGACCTCGAAAACACTATTGATTCGGAGAAAACGTAATGTAATTGCGGTTTTTAATAACCAAAATATTTAATTTAAGAAAATAAAAACAAATTGGGAAAAATTGGACGCTCCGACACGAGACGGACATTCAAGCGGTTCCGTTTTCAGCGGCTCACCCGGTATTGCCGGATTATCGCGCGAAAAAAAGGAAGTCAGCCAAGGGTTTCCGGGGGAATCGCGTCTCGCTTGCGGTTTGCGCGAAGGCGACGTGACGAAATCGAACTTGCGGACTTCTAGCCGTTCCGGCCTCGACCCAGCGGGATGAAATTGCATATTTAAAGGCTGCAGTTGCGAAACGTCGACAACTCTTGTACGATTTCCTCGTGCAAATTCGTATCCTCTTTCTTCCGCCCCCCCTCCCCGCCCCCCTCTTCTTCTATCCGTTTGTCATTCCTCGGAGAGCTCGAATTATACGAGTATGACCGCGGCATTCTCCGCTCATTCTTTTCGCTAATGATCGCTATTCAACCGTCCTTGCGGAAACGCAACGTGGCGAATACTGCGCGTGGCTCGCAGTTTCGCGAAAATTTATTGTAAAGCATTTCGCGGACGGTAAAATATTCCTGCGCGGGAATATTTTAGGAGAACGCGAAGTATTCCCGTAAACGCGAAATCAACTTGAAATATATATATCAAATATCAAGAAAAGAAAAGGCACAGATTTTTTTGTAAACACGTACAGTCAGAGCAAAAAGTATTCGTACAAGGAAATTTTTTGCTTATAAAAAAAGTCTTATTTAGAAAATAAACATTAATTAGCATAAAATTCTTTATACAATGAATACATTCTATTCTAATATAAACAAACGAGCTTAGCATGTATTCCTGATTTTAGAAGCTAAATTTCTCGTACGGATATTTTTTGAATATTTAAACAATACAAGTTTTAATTTTCGTTTATTTTTCGGATGATATATTTTGTATGTAATTAAATACACATCATTTTGATATATATTAAATAATTTTAAGAAACATACAGTCTATTCTTTATGAATAAATTGTTAATTACCCAGCAAGAAATGATCATCATTAAACAA
>NW_017305408.1:1651265-1655336 GCF_001594115.1 Trachymyrmex septentrionalis | reverse complement strand
TATGAATAAATTGTTAATTACCCAGCAAGAAATGATCATCAATTAAACATCGAATCGACGTCAAATTCATGTTGAAATCATCGTATCGATATCGATTCGACATTAATTCGATGACTCATTTCTCACCGGATAATATTTACTTTTTACAAATAAAGTTTTTTTAAAAAATATTTTCTTCTTACGAATACTTTTTGTACTCACTGTATATGTATTCTGTGTACGCATCAGATGTTTTCGCAACTATTCGATTACGAGACATTTTCGTGAAAAACTTTGGTTTTCATAATTAAATAAGCTATAAGGCTCTAATTCAAAAAAAAAAAAAAAATTCAAGTAATACTAAATTAGTAATAGTAATCAAGTAATACTAGATTATTCGAGTCGCGCTGTCTTTTTATAAACGAAGTCAATAAATGAAATCAACTAATTCGATTTTTAATGCGGTAATCGTCAATGATATAAACTAAATACAAATTGATAGACTATTTAAATCGAGACAATATATATTATAATATTACACACAAAACCGAGTGCACGGTAGTTCCTCTTTATGCATTGTGTATTCAGTAGTTCATACAAAATATATAATATGCAAACCAGCAAAAAGTCTCTTGATGTACAAATCGTCCCACTTAAAAATGTATGACTCCAAAACCATTCAATTTTAATATTTTCTCTGGCGCAATTCGCATTGTTACATGATATCCAGCTAATTTGACGTATATTAATCCCCGTATACGTTATGTATATTAATCATTTTTCCTTCGTCCGTCTGCAATCTGGCTTTTTACCAGTCCAAGCTTCTTTTTTTTTTCTTTTTTATTATTATTCTAGGCTTTCAACAAAATTCACGGTTACTTTTCAACAACTCTGTTACTTTGCCAAACAGTTGTTAACTCAAATGTTAAAATTTTTATTGAATAAAAGTAATTTGAGTAGAAACGAGAGTGAAATTTGAGAGAGTTAAATTTCACTCTCGTTTTTACGTGTAAAAAAAAAAAGAAAGGAAGAATTGCAGATTGCAAACGGAGGAGTAATGTAACAATACGTATTTACATGGGATTATCGAACGCGCGTGAATTTCGGCGAGGTTCTCGCGATCGGGAGGAGTCGCGATATGGACCGGGCGATGTGATGCAATGCGATGCGATGCACAGCACGTGCGCGTGCTCTCGAGCTCTCACGACACCATCGATCGTCGTCTCTCTCTCTCTCTCTCTCTCTCTCCCTCCCTCCCTTCCCCTCCCCCCTCTCTTTCTCTCTATCACTTTAAAGGCGAAAGAAGGTACCATTCGATTGCATCTTCAAGTGCAAGGCGAGATGGTCGTCGCTCACCAGCTGCGGCCGGGCCGCGTGCAGCGGCGAGCATATAAATCAATACGAGAACAGCCAATGTCACTCCCGTGAGGCTCAAAAGCGGCCGAAAGAGGAGACATTATTATACGGGGTGTCCCGCAGTAACCGCATGTCGCTTCTCGGTCAGACACACTTCCGAGTCTGCATCAGAATATCGAATTTCGCCGAGATTGAGCGAGCTTTGAAAAAAAAAAAAAAGTTGCCCGTTCCGTTCGATATTAATGAAAAAATTGCGTCGTCGCGAGGAGAGTAATGGATTGAAATTGTTTTATTAAAAGTTTATATCTTTTGTCGCGTCTATATATACAAATATTGACAATATATATGTATATATTATATGAAAGAATAAAGGTTCGAAACAAACAAATCGAAGAAATCCAATAGAGCCGAGAACCGATACAGGATGAAGGTGGAAAGAATTATTCGGAATTAAATACAAAGGTTTCGACCTTCAGTTTGGGTCTTCTTCAACTATAACACTGTTAGCTAAGTAACAATTTCGCGCTCTACGGTAAACCATTAAAATTGTCAAACTGAATAATTACAAAACGATCTTTACAGGCTTTATTGGAATTTAAAAATATATATATGTATACTGATATAAAAATACAATACATATAATGTTGTAGACGCAAAAAGAGTATATATTTTTGAAAAAACTGAAATCAATATTAATTCTTCTTTATTATTTTCATTGAGGAAAATTTACATAGCATTTACTTTAATCGGAATATGGCAGATTTATGTTTCTGACGACCTTTCGTGGACTTTTCAAGCCCGTCCTTGCCCGATCGCGCACAATACGCTAATAAGAAGCTCCTCGCGTTGTTAGATGATTTATGTTAATATCGTTGACCGAGTGCTGCAAAATGCAAGGTGTCCCAGAACTCGTGACCTTAATTTCAATGACAAATTTCTCGACCGATCTGACACCGATTCTTCTTTACGCGGAAAATTCCGTCGCTCGTCGAAGCTTGTTTGTCCCGCGAGAGTAAAGTCCATCTGAATAAACTTGAATGGATTTGAAAAAAAAAAAAAAGAAAAAAAAAGATATTTCGTTCTTTAATTGTAATCTTGAGTCGATAATTCTGGAGCCTCGTCTGGAACTTTCCAGTTTGCTTCGACGAGTCGAGGAAAAATTGCTTGTAAATCGTTCGGATCAGATTCAATAATAGAAGATAAGCCCAGGGGTTCTCTCTGCGACATTCCGTGCGTACGTCAGCACGCGCGTCATTGCAATTGATTCGACGTAAGCGGACATAAAAGGTGCGACTAAGATACCCGCTCGAGTTACGACGACGCGATGATAAGCCAGCGCAAAGATAATTGCCCAAGCGAGGCTATCCTTTACAACGATTTGTTAGAAATCCTAGAATAGCCCGTTTAATTGCTTCTCGTAGCTGATCCTTACGGTCTGCGACTTCGCCGGCACCGACAGCCCAGAGCTATTTCGCGCAAATAATTACGTCAATCCATCTTTGTTCTATCGACGACTCTTTAATCGAAGCGAAAGCGCGGTAATTTTATAAAATGCATATAGAGATTGGAAAGACCGCTGCGGACACGTGGTGCGTATTTCTACGAAATTTTTGCAAAATTCTTTGTCGAGGATCGAAAGGTTTTTATCGCGATAAGATATTTTTATCGTTGTCCTCATAATTAATGATTTTGTACGTTGTTGATTAGTACGTCGTTCATTCTACGAGACAGAAACATTATTTTTGCAATCGTATGACTTTCAGAATATTTCCCTAGCGTCACACGTTCTCATAAATCATATACCATCAGCGAGAGATATCGCGTACTCGTAATAATATACAATTTCGTGAGCATTATTAGTAGTAGATATAAACTAATATGTAATAACGCACGATATACGAGAATATACATCAACGGGTATACATACAATACGGGGATATCAAACGACAAGTGAGTTTTAATGATAATTAGCGTGCTTTGGAATTAATTTCAAGCGCAAGCGTTCTATTTTTACGTGCCCGCATAGGCTGTATTATTCCACGTACTGCGAAATATTTCGCTGAGAGCGTAAAACAAAGAAGAAAGCGCCGAGAGACGTGCCGAAAATGATTGCGCATGTTTAGTAATTAATAGAAGTGCATATATACCGTTGGATATTGTTTGATATCCAACGGTTTATATGTACTTTGATAATGCTTCATTAAGTAATAGTAACCCAATCCCTCGAGTTAACTAACAGTTTGTTATTTTTAACTTTCATCTGTGTCAAAATGTAAATTAACCATCCATTTCTGCGGTTAGTAACTAGGTAAACATTATGCACATTAACGCACACGCTTAGTACAAGTAATAAACAAAATTTGCACAATGGCTTGATGATTTAATTTATTGCAATGATTTGTCCTACTTTTTCACTACGCTGATAAAAGCTAGAAAGTGATCGAAACCACGTGTTTTATCATGTGACGAAATTAATTTTTA
The DNA here is from genome assembly GCF_001594115.1 of Trachymyrmex septentrionalis. Taxonomy (NCBI): domain Eukaryota; kingdom Metazoa; phylum Arthropoda; class Insecta; order Hymenoptera; family Formicidae; genus Trachymyrmex; species Trachymyrmex septentrionalis. The sequence continues at coordinate 1,651,520 of NW_017305408.1, read as the reverse complement.
TTATGTAATCAAATGTTAAGCTATTTAAACATCGGTTAAATATAGATTTTTGTAATAATATTCAGCACACTGATAGCGCCAATTCCTAACTTCTTTATTGTATAAATTTTGTTAAAATTAAATTTAAATCAAAAATATATTTCTTTTTAATTAAATTAATTAACTCCATTATTTTAGTCAAACTAATGTTGGGCAGACCTAAAGAAGTGATTAAAAATAACTCAAATTGAGTATATTTTGACATTATAAATTTAA
>NW_017305408.1:1645238-1651165 GCF_001594115.1 Trachymyrmex septentrionalis | reverse complement strand
TATATATATATATATGTAGAGTGCAATAGCCGGTCGGAAAAGCACCCGAATTTTCTCCAGCATATTTCCTCGGAAAATATTTTCCTCGCGTCACCGACGTCGATGGAATTATCCTCGCGCGCGTCGCTTTGCGACTGTCCGTCAAACTTTTTTTGTCTTGCTTTTTCCGCGAAAATCATGTCGCGACGCGTTAACGCGACGGGAAATCCTGATATGCGATAAGTGGCAGGAAAACGTGCGGTTTTCGAGTCGACGAGTTATTGGGTTAGCTCGTTCGGCATGGAATTTTTCCCCGACGACGAGTTTGCGACGAGGACCCTCGATAACGAATCACGATGTGAAAGACGCCGCGTGATTTCGGCAGTGGGCTCCCCATGCTCGCCCACAATGGCATCCCCGTACGAGGGATTTCACGGTCGACGAAATGTTTTTCATGCGGTTCTATTTCCAGTGTGGCCCAGGGCCGCGGCCAATGGCGGGTCTGGCAATATTTCGATTCGAATATCCGCCTCTATTGGTTAAAGGCCACGGAGGACGCTTGCTGAATCTCAATGGAGATTCGCTATTCTCGAGCTCTATTCACGCCGCTCTTTTTCAAAGACGCTTAACGCCGAGTCTCGGAAACGTTTCACACGATAGTACGGAGTTGTATCTTTCAGGAGTAAATCCAGATAGCAGAGAATTAAAAAAGAACTCGAAAAGAATTCAGTCATCAGTTCTGAGTTCACTTTCAGATGCAAAAACAATACTTTTTGTGAAAAGTGCTGAAAGGAATGCTTTTTGCATCTGAATATGAACTTAGAACTTTATGACAAATGAACTCTTTAGAACTCTCTGTGTTATTTAAAAAAGATAACGTGTTAATAAAAGTAAAGGTTAAATTAATTTTTTAAATAATCAGTCATTTTTCTGATTAAGGCTGTTTCTATCAATGCAGATTGACTCTAATCTTGGTTTAACTTTTTATCTTTTCTTTATTCTAAGAATTAAGAAAAAATAAAGAGTTACTTAAAAAGTAAATTAAAGAGATTAAAATTAATCTACAATGTGATAGAAGTGGTCATAAATCAGATAGTAAGGTAAAACGCTAATTTCGCGGTGATTTTTTTCTTAAAATTACATCGCAGTAATGTAATAACGAGTCGTAAAACTGTATAGATTACTTTATAATTTTGAAATTGTGAATACTCGAAAAGCGTTAAAGAATCCTAAATTAGGAGAATAGAAAGAACAGTTTTGCTGTATCTATAAAAATTTGAAGTATCGAAAAATTTAATTAGATACCTGAAAATAATTTTGTCTGACCATCAAAATAACTATGCTCAAACTGATTGCTAGAATGTCAAAACTTTCACAACATTGCAAACTCAGGCTTGAATTTCCCACGTAATTGTTTTGATGATCTAATAACATTATTTTCTGCATCTACCTATTTTCGTTTAGATCCTACAGTAAAATCATTCTTTCCGTGTAGCGTTTAGACAAAAAACATATGTACAGAGAATTATTTGAAGAATTAAATTATCTCCAGGTAAAAAACAATAATTTTAAGGTACATTTATTATTAATTACCTATTAAGCCAAATGTGGTACGTTGCCAAATTAATAAATCGATTGATAATATGTTCGGCGATAATTGAAGCGAAACCGTGATATCGGCATGTAACGATTGCAACAGCAATGGACAACAAACGATTTCAACGCTTCACGAGAGGCACTTGTAATTGTTCGCGCGCGTGATCCACTTTTCGACCGTAACAATTGTGAAAAATGCGAAGTGGCTCGACCGATAGCGATCCGATATCTATCGAAGAGCGATGCTGCGGTTTTCGTAAACGATCAAAGCAGCGGTTTGGACAGAGTATATTTAATGTAATCGAACTCTCAAGTAGAAATTAGAAACGATCCAAACAATGAAGATAATCGACAAATGGATTGCATTATATTTCCAATATAATTTCTGATATCTAAGATAATAATAAAAAAAAAAACATCGGATCATGCGATAGAAATAAAATTTAAAATTTCCTTTTAAAATTTCATTCTAAAATATTCAAAATTTTCTTTTGTGGAAAAGTAATCTAATCCGTTCTTCTCCGATTTGTGTAATGTCATTGACGGGGAATCAAACCGGTGGCGATGATCGCAAATTTAATTAGATATTTAGTGATAATTATAACTGTATGACTTTCCGAGTTAAAAAATCAATGAGACGGAAGGCATCGTTGTGCCCTCTCTCGGAGAAATTATATTCTATGAATCATATTCTTTAGTGTCGCTGGATAGTAGCAATCGTACATACCGACGAACAGTTATTAAATTCCAGGCTAAATACATCTTGTTGCACGAAAATACTCATCGCATTAATTTATAACAAAAATATGTACCTGCGGTAATAGATTTCTGAAAGAGCAATTATGTATATTACATATATTATGCTATTATATTCATTTTTTATTAGATAATTATTACATTAATTAATTTTATTTATATTATATTACTGTATTTCTATTGTATGTCTATTCACAAATCCATTACCCAAGGCTAAAATAAAAATTTATTCACTCACCGATATGATGCGCAGCGGCAGAGTTGTAGCACGACGTTAATCTGTAACACGAGAGATACATTCAAATTATAGCAGTCAAAATTTAGTTCAAAGTAGTCAAAATTTAAAAAACTGTTGAATTTTTTACTTTTATTGTTTTCGAACAGATATAAAATAATTATACATATTTTTAAAAAAATCACCTTTTATAAAATTATAAAAATAAAACAAAATCTCTTTTTCCAATATAAATAATAAATACGCTCTTCAAAATTTTTAGAGTAAATCTCACTTTAAAGAGTAAAATTGTATTCTTAAAGATTGTACATTGAGTCACTCTTTTTTCAAGACTGACTCTTAATTTTCATTTCTTAGACTAAGATTCCACTTGAAGAAATTTAGAGAATTTAGAAAATAATGACTCTAATATATAATCAAAATAGTCAAAAATGGATATAGAAATAAAAAAAATTCTCTTTCTCTGAATTCTCTCGCGCAAATAGGAACAGATAATTAATCGCGAATTCAAATAATATAGAATATCAGAAAAAATATGTGTAATAATAAATCACTCACCCAGGGCTGCTCCGCCGGCACCTGATGCCTCCCCGGCTCTCCTCCTCCACTCAGCTTCCCAAATGTATGTTTCAAAACTCGACTCTCAGTCAATCCGAGTATGATTTTATCCTTGTTGTTCACCAAATGTTAAACAAGAAAAAAAGATACTCGGAGTTGAGACAAAATCGAGTTTTGGAAGACACTTCAGATGGCTTTTGCATGGCACGCACTGTCCAAATATGGCGACCGCACAGTATTCAAGCAGAACAAGTCATGATAATATCAGAATTATTATATGTTAAAATGAATCATAACTGATTGAAAAAAACTTTTAGTGATCATTTTGATATGGTGACTCGTGTTTTGGATGCCAATTATGTACTTTATAAAACGAAGTAAAAATTACAAAATTGAACAGACTCGTTGACTAATAAAATTATGAATATTCTAGCGAATTTGCTCACGCTTATAATTTTCACTTCATTTCAAGATACACAATCATCTGCTTGATACTTTATACGACACTCCCGAGAATCACTCGCGTTAACTAAATAATTACGATCGCGCGACTTACGACACTTACTTTTCACGACACTTCCACACGCGACGAGACTTCACGACAACAGAATATTTCATGACGGACTTCACGACGAATTCAGGACGCGCGAGATCAGTCACAGTAACTTGTGATTAATTATACGATCGTGCGACACTTTTCGCGACTTCACAACGATAAGACAACGCGAGAACACGCGAAAGAAGTATAAAAGACGCGGGATGACGCTTCGTCGAATCGCCGCTACGACACGTTATAATACGACCAGACTCGAAGGGAGCCGAACGAAGCCGAACGAAGCCGAACGGCGCGACGGCGAATTTGAAAATTCGATGACGCGCGATCAACTTCATACCGACGCGACGCCACCGCTGCCGTTTTTTTTTTCTACGTAATTTTCACACTTTTCAAAAGCGAACGACGCTCACGTTTCAGGATACTTTTGTTTATTTTCGTATAGAAAGAGAATAAACGTATTACGAGTCAAAGAAAAAAAAAGCAAATGTCGACGATAGAACGCGATACCGGGAAATACGATTGTCATTGTTTTGTTAACCGCCCGTGCGACGAATGTCGATTGAAAATACAATCCTGAGCAACGGTTTTCGATAAATGAGTGCACGAATGTCGAATCTACATTACGTGATCGCGAAATAGCGAAACGTAAACGGGGTTATTATGATAATATTTACCAATTGAACGCCACTCGTCGCGTCGGTCGTCCGTTTCGTATTTGCGACAATTGCGACTCGTCTCGTCACTACCCGAGAAGAAGCAGGTATGCCAACCTTAGCTCGATAGAAATCGATCGAAAGGCGCTTTTTCATGCGGTACTCAGTGTTCATTTTCAGCATTAAATTAGAAATTATGTGATCAAAATTAATATTGAAAATGTATGTTTGAAAAAAAGTGTAGCGTTATGTATGTAGCGTATAATTTTGAATCGAGCGATTTAACGCTCGATATTTTTGAGCTCATGAAACGGCACCTACAGATTTATTCGAATAAAAGTCCGAAATCTTTTGAAAATGTGTCTCGAAAACTAGTAATGCGACAAATACGATTAATCACTAAACTTCGTTGTCTCGATTCATTTACGTAACGAATAAATTATTGGGCATTACGTCTCTTTCTCAACGAACAGAATCGTTGTTTCAATACTATGAAAAAATATCTGCCGTCATATTATAGATCTATTCGCGTTTGCTTAAAATCCCCTCAAATTTTGCATTTAAAGCGTGACAATATATATCGAGCCTTGAAGAGAAAAAACGAAGATGCTTAGTGCAAAAAGTGCAAGCAACGCGAACAGATCTTGATTGTATGTACAGATCGAACGCGTATTACCATTCGTATTCGCAAACTCGCACTGCTCGTGGTTGCTTTTTCCGAAATAACCGTTAATTAATGAAGGGTTTCGTGCCACGCTACCTTGCTGTTTGAAGCTCGTCGTGTGAATGTCGCAGTAATGAGCAGCAAGGTGAGTAAGGACATTGCGCGCGAATAACAACGCGCATGCGGCGTCACCGAGTCTAGTACATACGTCACGCGTAACTGGAAAACAAAACAATGGCCCGTATTCATAGTCCGTTCTTATTTCAAGACTGTCTTATAAATAATGTATTGAAACACGGCCATGTGATTGGTTCGTGACTTCTTAAGACCGTACTTAATACGGTCTTGAAATAAGAACGGACTATGAATACCGGCCCATAATTTCTTCGTCGAAGAATTCTGAGTTAGTTCTGAAATAATGCAATAAATTAAAGTGAAACAAACTATAGTTATCTCGATCTCTATAGTTATCTATAACTTACTGCACCAGTATTCAGTTCAGCACTCGGGAAAAGAACAGACCTCCTCCCCCCCTCCCCCCCTCTCTCTAACCCTTCAGTAATGTTTTATCCTTGCTTGATATTTGATTTGAAACAATAAGGATAAAATAATGCTCGCGAGCGTTGCGAACATCAAATGAAACGCTCTAGATCTATTTTTTGTTCTCGCATTAGATTGTATTAAAAATTTTTCTTCTGCTTTTGTCAAATATTAAACATATATCTATTTCACTTTAAGTATTGAAGTTCCAAAAATGTATACTATGGAAAATCTTGTGTTACCTGTTAAGAAAATCTTTTAATCTGTGTTATCACGCAACACCCTTGTAAGTACACACATATATGTATTTTTAAATTATAAGATTTTTAATTATAGAATTATTAGTAAATAGAATATTCTCTCTCTCTCTCTCTCTCTCACACACACACA
>NW_017305408.1:1632956-1645138 GCF_001594115.1 Trachymyrmex septentrionalis | reverse complement strand
CACACACACACACACACACACACACACACACACACACACACACACACACACACACACATTCTTTTTAGTCAAGATATAAATCGATAAAGATCAATCGTTTATCACATATGTGATTCGTTATTTAATTTGAAAATTTCTGTCAGAAGAAGACTAATTTATTATAGTTTATTATTACATTATATCATATATTACAGTTGAATATATGGATACAAAATGTAATTGCATGCGCGATATGAGAAAGAAACGGAGATAGAGCAATATAATATTGTTTCTATATTTTATCTGTACATAGCGCGTGATATCATTTTCCTATAATCAGCATTTCTGCAACGTGAATCTATAATGATTATGCACTTGTAATTTTTTCTTCTTTTTTTTTTCTTCCTTTTACATGTAATAGCATTAATAATATTCGTAAGCACACAAATATTGACGTAAGTTACTTGTAATTTCAGTTAAGTAACTCTTGCAGTTTTCCTAATTTTTTTTAGAAACGCATTTCTAGAATTGCATTATCAATCTTAATGACAGGTCCTGTTCGTTGATTTATTTGAAACTTGTTGATCAATTTATTTATAACAAGACAAGTCCTGCGTCACAGATTTTCCGCCTCCAACTTCCGTCTAATTTCCCAATAAACGCTTAATCGAGCGGTACCAGGAATGAGAGAGCCGGGATCATGAGAGAACGCAAACTCGAGTATGATAACCCGCAGACACGACGTCTCGGCGATACGGCGAGGGTTATCAGAGTTACGAGAGTTACGTTGAATCGTCGGAAAATCTGGAATAACACTCGCAGGAGTTTCACATTACGTTATCATTAGACGTGGCAAAACACGATCCCAAGGCCAGGAGACGAATATGTTTGCGAGGATCTTTTCGGAGGCGCGTGTTTATTTCTATTATTATTACTAACTATATATATGCTGACGTAAATAAGATAGCAATTAATCTCAGCTAATTATTTAATTCCTAGAAATTAAAGTTAGAAAAATTGTTGGAACATAATTAATACGCAGGTATTTGTGAAATCTCTCTGGGAGACACATTTTTGTTTTTTTATATATAAGACTATTTTCTATTTTTTTTTTTTTTTTTTCAAAGGACACATCTTTTATGAGGGATGTCAAAAGCAAATTCTTGAGCAAGGCAAGTTGGAAGGTAAATTTTTTGTTAAAATAACGCTTATTTTTTTCAAAGTCTGAAAGAGTTCCAGAGAAATGAAACTCGTCATTGGAACCGAGAAAGGAAAAAGAGCTGTGAATCTGCAATTCTTAGGATAACGTAGAAAACATGTTTACTGAAATCTTGTAAAAGAAAAACAATTCTCAAATTTTTTAAGTATTTTTGTTTAAAATTTCAAATATAATTAGTAAATTTTTTAAATACAGCGTCAAAATAAATTGGAGTACAAACAGCGCAAACAAATTACATATTAAAAATTACAAGACAACAATTTCATGAGATGTCTATCATTTTTTTTATAATTGAAGCCGCAACGACTACTATAAACGGTACAATTATTAAAAATGATAGACATCTCATGGACATTAACCTACAGAATAGTGTAAAATCATTAATTTGATTTAACTATCTTTTTTTTTTATTCAATAAACAAAAATATTTGTATATTGTAAAATAAATGTTTAATTAGTACTATTTCAAAGAAATATGTATTAAGATTTAAAAAATTTCGTTTTATTATATCTAAAAGTTTACAGGTACAGATCTAGAAATAATTTTGTTAAACCATCAAAGTAATAACGTATAGAGACCCCAATTGTAATGATGCAAACGCTGCAAAAGATTGACATTCTGGAAAATAATAAATTGGAGCGTCCTGCAGAATTATTATTTTCGTGCAGATTTTTCAGGTAGTAAACACTCCAAGAAAAGAACACTGATTGTGAGAATCGCACAGTCGGTGGTCTACGCGACGTGGATGGTTCTCGCGATTTAATCCGCGTAACCCTTCTCCTCTCTTTTGCAGAGGCTCAAGGGGTTAATGATAAAAGTAGCCGGCACGAACATCGCGCCTTCAGTCGATCCGCAGCCTCTCTGTCGGCTGCTGTTCCCCTGCCGCTCTCTCAAACGTTTTTCTCGCGAGGAAGAGGAAGCGCCTCGAAGCGTACCTCTCGTTAATATGCCTGTGACAATCTAAGATTTTCTCGCAAATCACGAGTACACGCGTATCGATCAGTGTGAATCCTCAGACAATGATGTATAAGCTAATCGTGTCTTGTGCATTTCTCTGCCTGTTCTATCCGCGCCTTCGGCTCTGCGAAGCCGGCGCGTCTGCCAATCGGTAAAGATAATACCCCTTGGCATTTTATTTCGCGAAACTAACGTTCCCTCTTCTCTCGATTATTCTTTTTATCGATTACCCGCGGATATCGGACTTTCTTGCAGATTCTCCGATTATCGCTGACTGACCGAGAATAATAATCGCGATGCGCATTAATTTAATAATAGCCACATCGATTTTTCCTCGCGATAAACTTGAGAGTATAAGATGTCGTTAAGGAACTAAGCTATGAAATAGATCTTTAAAAAAAAAAAACTGTTCTACATAACAGATTACAAGATTCTATTCGAGATGTTTAATATCTGGTATACTTAAATTAATCTTGAAGTGAAGTGGCTTCTGAACGTATCTTTGATGTTTTGTAAATACTACCGAATGGAGGAACTTTGAGTTGTCCGAGTAATTTTGGTCGCACTATCCAAGGAACACACAAAAGTGAACAGAAAATAAAAGAGACTTAATTTTTATTCTTAACGTTAATAAATAGTCAAATTTTGCAATCCAAGATTATTATTTTGACTTTCATGATGTCAAAATCATCTTGATTTTCTCCTGAGTTCGGTATAATCACACTTTTTTAGTGATTTGCAAGGCAGTCATGATTTCCAATTGATCGCAAAAGAAATTATTTGCAAAATTCCCTCGCAAAACCGATATTTATTATATTTCTCGCTCTGGTTTAACCGGCTTGTTCTTTTAGAGGATATGTATTCACTGCACCGAGGAGATTCTTGGCCGGCGAAACCGAGAGCGGCTGTTTGTCGCTGCACAATCTCGAGCCACCGGCACACGTTATCCTGGAGCTGCTATCTCCAGCGGGTACAAGTGCGGAAGATGAGGTACTAACCAGAACGAGTGGCATCATTAAAACAGGCAAGTGCATTCTTCTTTCTCGAATTCTACAATTGACGATGTCGTTTGATTTCCAAATGCTCGACAGTTTTAACTGACTCAAATGATTTCATGGCATTGTTCCCAAAACATAAAGATACCCAAAAAAAATTTTCTACTATTTAGCGGTTCCGTGTTAATGTCAGAGGATTTTCTATTTATATATATATGACTTGAAGAGGATACTCTGCAAAGTAAAGGAATTTTGTATAATCATAAAGTGTACTGGATTTAGGATTGCAATCCTTTCAATACTAGAAGAATGTACTGGCATGCACGCGTACTACAGTAAATGATAAACTTCTTCTAACAAATAAGCGTATTTTGTATATCCTCGTATTCAAAAGGTTATTATAATAGAATTTTTTATAGAGGAATTTATTTTTGATCATAGCTCATGTGTCCTCATTTTTATAGATGAATACGTGTTATAAATATACCCACCTGATTAATGTAAGATTAATGTAAGATTTTTTGCTTAGAAGAAATGCTAAGAGGAATTCTCCGCTTATCGGCAGAATATTTTTTTTTTTTTGGGTAGACAAATGTTAATATGCGCTAGAATACTAGCAAATTTTATGGAATTAGCAAGTCGATATAGGGACAGACACTCATCATGTAAAATGTACTTAATTTTTTTAGTAAATGAGCGATCATCGTATAGTTATATTATAAGATACTTTTCACATTTTTGTAAAATAAATCTATAAATTACATCAAACATCTCAATAAAATTTACTTTAGCGACGAGTATTTTCATCTTAGCGCTGACAAAATTTAATTTATTATGCGGTGAAAAATACAAATGTAATAAAGTCTTGATAGTTATTTGAGTTTATAGTCTTGAGAATAGTATGACTTATTTTACTGTAAGGTAATAATAACTTGAATAGATTTACTATAATTGTAATGTACTTTTTTACTTTATACCTTCTATATTTTCACTTCTAGGCAAATAAAGTTTACTATAAATTCGACAAAAATTATCAGAATATTTTTATTATCTTTTATTAATCTTGTAAGGTAAAAAATTGTTTAATTTTTCTCCTTGCATAGAGAATTGGCAAAATGTAAAGATACAAATTTGAATTTGAATACCAGAATTTTTAGAGTTTTTAGAGACAAAGATTGTTTTTCACACTTTTTGATTTTTTATATCTTAACGATCTCTGAACTTATACGTTCTTCTATTCCTCAGGTACTCGCGATGGCAAATTTACGCCCGAGGATAATCGAATATCCGAATACGACTCGATGTGTTATCGCGCACGCGACGCGATAACGCATAATCGTCGAAAATACGCGTGGATTCCTGTGTTGAATTCAGGGACGTAGCAATGGGATAATAAAAGAAAACGCGATATCGAATAATGGCCAATCTTTAATGAACGGATAATGGAGGATTGATAATTCAAACTTTCACTCTACCTTTGATAATTTCGTCAAAGATATTCAAGTATGTCGAGATTACAGATCGATGATATTCGAGATTATCGAAATGTGTTTTTTCCCAAAATTGTGAATACGTGAAACGAGGTTGCACCACGTTCGAGTGGGGTTCCAAATTTGGCACTAATAAATTTACGGTCATGAGAATGTTTAATGGAGAATTTATTTTCGGGCCTCTGGCTACGCTCCTGAATCGCGTCCCGGTCTTTCCTCTTTCTTCCCTCGCAGCTCGAATCGGACGCTTTAAACAAATCATAAATTGAAATTGTCGCCGCTTCCTGCGGGGGAGCTAAATGAGCCGAGTCTCTCTCCGAAGGGGAAATAAGCAATCGCTCGGAATCACATGGGAAACCCATCTGCATTGTTATTCACGGGATGCACAACAAGTATAGGACTTGATCAAGGTCCGAGTTTATCGTACGTTTATATGATTGATGCCGCAGACGCGCGGAAAAATTTGTCGATGAGTCGCTAAAAAATATATGATTAGTAAACTTGAAGTAAATTACAGAGCGAAGAGCTGTTTGTTGTAAAGTAAGTTAAAGTGTATTCTCCAAAGTCATCTAAAATGTTTTAGATTAATAATAAATATCTATTCTTTGCCTTTCAAGATATCTTAGACTTGCTGTACTTCCGAAATAGTTCAATTTTACGGTGCATTTATATGACTGTCCATACTTTTTATATTTAAGCATCCGTATTAGATAACAAAAATAAACTATTTTTTATTTTATTAAAAATATCTCCCCTAAACTTGATTATTTTAATTCGAATTACAATTCAAATTGCGTCGACGTGTAATTCAATCGCGATTGTCGACAACATGATTAATTAAGCGAATCGACTTACGCAATTTATACACTCTATTATCCTTGTATTAACTATTGCGGCTGTCATTAAATGTTTTATTCTTCTCTTCTTTACTGCTCAAGTATTTGTAGTTGAAAAATGAAGTAAATTCAAGCCATTGGTTTTGTTAACGTTTACGTTTCTATAGGGATAGAAACATGTCTGGAACTGGCAGTACCTTTCACGAAATATTTCAACGGACGACTACGATTAAAGATAAAATTCGACAAATATCCCGACTACATCGTGGAAACGGAAAAAGAAATTTACATCGAGCACGATTCCCTAATCACGTTCGTCGAGACAGATAAACCTGTCTACAAACCTGGACAAGATGTGAACATTAGAATCCTTATGCTCAAGCACGACTTGAAGCCTTGGAAGAAAACGGTTCGTTACTCCGTTACTAATTATAAGTATTATATTAGTGCAATCGTAAAGTAATAACATACGAGGATCATACAGAAAGTAATGACCACTATTTTTTTATAGATTAGGATTTTTTATTATTGAAAAATCAGATATATCATCTTAATCTACAGACTTTTGTTTACTTTTTTAATAATAATACATAATTCCAATTTTTTGGAAACGTTTTTCTTTTCTAGAAGCTTCAATATTTATTTATACTATAAAATTTTATAAGGAAGTAGTTGATGGAATGAAGTTTTACACTACAAAGAAATATTTCAGGATGAAAAAAATGTGTACAAAAAAGTCGGGATTATGAAGAAAAATTAACAAAAGGTTAAGATAATATAATTATATATTAAGATGATGTACTCGATATTTCAATAACAAAAAAATCTTAGTTTATAAAAATTGTTGCATTACTTTCGATATGACCCACGTAATATATATGTTCTCTAAAAAAAGACAATTTATTCATACAGAGTTCTAATAATAGAATCAGCTGGGGAAAGAAGAGAAGAGCTCTTATTTAATAATATGGAGCTTGTCTTTCTTTCTAGATACCTAAAGTATGGATTGAGAATCCATCCGAGGTGCGAGTGGCGCAGTGGGCCAATGTCAGTACTGAAAATGGAATGGCGCAATTAAAATTCGCTCTATCTCCGGAACCAAGTCCGGTAATGTGATCCTAAACGAGAGCACATAGCGAGAGTACGATAACGATAATGCTAAGGATGCTGTTTGTGCTACAGGGTACCTGGAAGATTAAAGTGGAGAAGAGAAGATCGCAACCGCAACTGATCCATACAACCGTATTCGAGGTGAAGAAATACGTTCTTCCGAGATTTCAAGTGACCATAACTTCACCGGGATACATTCTCGCGGATGCGGAGAATGTTACGTGGAACATATGCGCAAAGTAAATGATCATTTTGATAATCAGCGAATTGAAGCATTTGCTGAAGCGTATCTGCATAATACTGTTTTATTACAGATACAGTTATGGCAAGCCGGTCAAAGGTAAATTGCTTCTAAAATCGACGCCTCAAATACCGACATGGAGAAGGAAACCCAATCTTCCAGAAATACATTACGAAACGGAGGTCAGTAACCTTCGACTGTAGGTCGACATTAATATTTATTTTATCTTTATTAGAAAATCTGCTACTTAAACGATTCCAATTGTATCTTTATAAAAATCAAACTTTAATATTTTACAATTATGAGTGGAAATTAAATCGATGAAATAAATCAAATAAGAAAAATAATCTTAATTTCGGTCGAAGTGAAATCTTAATAATATTCATATTCAAATTTGCATATATGAATATTACCTATTTGATATTATACTAAAATCCGCTTTGAAAACAGGATCATTTATCTTACTCGATTCAATATTTTATAGACATAGTGCGATGTGAGAGATTCGATGTCCCGCGACATTTAAAATTAGCTGATCGTTACAGCTGGATTCGCCGGATGGTTGCACCGAATTTGTATTATCGGGCGCGGTGCTCGGACTCGCTCAATGGAAAGTGGCACCAAATAACATCGTCCTTATAGCTAACTTTACCGAGACTGGTACTGGCATAGTAGAGACAAGCATTAGCCGGACTGTGGTCGTGCATCAGACCTTAAAACTGGAGTTTCTACCGTACACACCAAAATACTTTAAACTGGGCTTGCCGTATCATGGAAAGGTAGATTATTGCAAGTAATTGTTTTAATTTCTTGCGTACTTATGAGACAACTTATAAGTTTATCAAGACTGAAAATTACTTAAATATTCGCTATATGCAAAGAATTAAAAGAAATAAAACAAAGTCGAATAATAAAACACTAGATGATGGATGCTACAAATTTTATTCACTTTAAAAACACCCATTAATTTCATAATTCATATTCATAATTCATGTTTCATAATTCATAATTCATATTCATAATTCATATTTCAAATATTATTCATGGTTGAAGAGGATCAACAATAAACGAAGTTTGAGACGTTTCGTGTGTTTTTATGTCTTTAGTAAAGTGAAATTTGTATTATCAGTCATCTAATTGTTTGAAATTTAACTTGTTTTATTCCTTCTATTTCTCAGAATTTCTACTTTTGGAGCTAAATAAAAGTGAAAAAATGCTTTTTGCGGAATGCGAAATCTCTTTTACAGTTACGCGTCTCGCGGCATGACAATACCCCGGCACCGCACGAGAAGATCCAGCTCTGCGTACGAGTACGCGGTAAGGACGAGTGGCTTCGCGTGGTAGTTGAATGCCGCAACTTCACATCTTCGTCTGACGGTTTTGTTGACTTTGTCGTACCACCACCGCACAGAAACATCGTCCTGCTGAGCTTCGTCGCGACTGGTATCGACTATCCTACGAAATACTACTCGCCGGACACACGTTGGCGAGTACGTTGAACAGTCATTACATATTTAAGAAAAAAGATTTAAACAAAATACTTCGTCTTTAGTTACTTTTTAATAATTTATTTGATTAATTTAAAGACGATTTATTCTAAAAGAAAAGATGAAGATACAATTTTTGAATATTTTAAAACACTTTGTGTAACCATAAAGTCGCATTTGCGAATTTATCATCTATCGTCAGGGTTGGGTTAGTTAAATTAAAGTTAATGATCTTAAAAATTTAACTTACTTAAAGTACAAGTAATTCAATTAATCCATAATGAAATTAATTTAATTAAAAATTAAGTTAATTAAAAAAAAGTAATTGAAAAATTAAAAGTTAAATATTTAGTCCGAACAAATAACCAAAAAGAAAGAAAAAGAAAAAAATTTGATCGTTTTACATAATGTTTTGTATTTTTCCTTTCTCACATAATATATATTAAAGAATCACTGGTATTTTTTTGTTGTTTACAACTAACAATTGCATAATATAAAAGACATAAAGTTACGAAATTATATATTCATTATCGCTTCGTATTGAATTAACTTCAAACAAATCAAATTAAAAGTTAATAGTTACCAATAAGATATAACTAAACTCAGTTAAAAAAAATTAAGACTCTAAAATGTAACTAAGAGTTAAATTAAAAAATTAATTAACTTTATAACTTAACTGTTAACTTTTAACCCTGTTTATTGTAAATTGCAATTAGGTTTTCATGGATCAACCATCAGCACATATCGAAGTGAATCCTTGGTACTCACCGTCAGACAGCTATTTGGCGGTAGCCCGAGGTTATCAACCGATTGTTTGCGGCGAAAAATACTCATTCAATGTCATGTATACGGTGCCGGCGAAAAGTAAAACCAACGAGTCCATTTCCTTCCATTATTCGATCAATTCTAAGGGGGACCTGTTAATATACGGTCATGTGAAACACCGACCGACTAGAGATACGGTTTTGAATTACTCGGAATTTCGGAACTTGTTAGGTGCTGTCGAATCACCAGGAAATAAAACAGATCAGGGTACAATTGCTCATAGGTAATATTCCACTTGGCAAAGTACACTTCCATAGATTCTTTTCACTTTACATTTACTTTTGAAAACCTTTGAAAATGTATTGCTTTGAATTTATTTATTTATTTAAAAAGATAAAAGTATAGGATCGTAAATTTCAAAATTTCTGACTTTCCTTGTTTCTCAAGATTTCCTCTCAGCGTCAAGATCACTCCGTCTATGGCACCTGTCTCCGAATTGCTGTTATACTACGTTCGTTCGGACGGTGAGATTGTTGCTACCACGTATTCCATCAAAGTGGGACACTGTTTCGAGAATAAAGTAAAGACCGCCTGGCACACCGACGCTCAAACCCCGGGAACAGCCACTCAGTACCACGTGGAAGCTGCTCCCTGGTCTCTCTGCGGCATTTCAGCAGTCGACAAGTCGACTCGTTTCTTAGCAGGAGCCAAAGCAAACCTGATTGACGCTGATCAGACTTTTGCTCAGATGAAGAGATTCCATATCGAACCGGAGCCGCGTCCTATTTGGACGTGGACTCATTGCAAAGGTATGTAAGATACGCGCGTAGCGATGCACAGTGAAAAAAATAAGATTAATTTTTAATTCCTCTCTTGGAGTATTTTTGTTGAATTTTTAAGTTACGAGAGGATATCCAGTTAATGTAAATCAGTTTGTGTAATTCGACATATAAATTCTTGCAGCTGCAACGCACGAAGAAACAACTAACACAGAATTCGATCATTTACCAATGCCCGCTTTTGAAGAATCACCCTCGTGGGAGCGTAAAAGGAAAAGAAGAACGGTGTACAACGGCGGACTTGTGAATTACGTAGATGCCATACAGGCGTTCGATGTGAGAACTTTCTGGAAATGTAAATAAATTCTAAGATTGTAAGAAAGGTAATTATATGTCCATTGGATCTTGCCCCGTATTTCAGGACTTCGGAGCTGTTGTGATGAGCGATTTGATACTTGAAACACGGCCCTGCCTTCAACTTCGTAGAGGTAGAGGTAGAAGCATGAACGTGAAGGCCCCTATGATTGCAACCTCTGCAATTCCTTTCTTCTCCGCAGACATGGAAACGGATGCTGGTGGGTTCCCAGAAAACTTGCTTGTTCATAAATAAATAGATAGATTTTACCCAACCAGAACAACAAGTCGCGATAACATGAAAATGAATGATGTTAAAATGAATCATTACTAATTGAAAAGTGACTCTTAGTAATCATTTTGAAGCCATTTTGATGTCATTTCTGTGTTATAATGACTTGTGTTCTGTTCGGTTATCTTTTTTTAAACTGTATTTATTATATTATATATTTATCAGATACATTATTTCGATAGAAAAAATGTTTAAAGCGAAGACATTGCCTATGGCGTATCCATTATTAAACGTGGGTCCCGAGCAGGGATACGTGGATCAAACGTCCGATCAACCTCCCCTCAGATCTTACTTCCCTGAAACGTGGCTGTGGGAATTAGTGCCGACAGGGTACATATTTTAAATTCACAGAATATATTTGTCATTAATCAAAAACAATTCCGTTGTAATTGTCTCCGGCTAAGTTTTAAATTTTATTTCATTTTCTCGTTTTGAAATATACACAGGATACATTAGCAAATTATTCTTACACTTTTTTAATGTACAATTAAATAAGAAAGCATTTTCAGTTTCCGTTTGTTTGATTCATATTGCTTCATGTATGCTTTTTTCCTTTACTTTTTATAGAAAAGAAGGCAAAGTGACGGTAGAACGTACTCTGCCTCATACCATTACTGATTGGATCGGATACACTGCGTGTGTTTCACCTACACACGGTCTCGGAATAGCACCACCGACCACCATCACGGGATTCCAACCGTTTTTCCTCGATTATAGCTTACCATATAGTGTGAAACGCGGAGAAATGTTGCGCATGAAAGTTTCCTTGTTTAATTACATGCAGCACAGTTTACCGGTAAGTTTTTGACATTTATTTCATTCTTATTCTATTATTATTCGACATTCCTAGTAAAATTTTAATAAAATTCAGAGATTATTATAAAAATAATACAAATCGATTTAGAAATACACATAAATCGATTATTAACGTAGATACATATAGAATTAAGACATACTTTCACATATATTATACGATCTTTCATATTGAATAATTGAGAGATATTCATTGCATATTAAATCGCATTTACAATAACCGACCGATATGTTATAATTGATTGAGCGATGACTTTCGCAGGTCAAGATTAAGTTGGAAGACGCAACGGGGCTCGACTTGCATCTATCGCACGCAGTCGCTTCATTCTGTGTAAAACCACGAGATAGTGTAGTACACGAATATATTCTCAGACCGCGAGTTCTCGGCGATGTTAATATCACGGTTTCCGCTTCAATCGATTCGGATTATGCCGAGCCATGCGGCCCGGAAGTGCTTGTATATACACGGTAAATGGCTCAATTTGAATATTTCTGTTTGCAGTTACTAGTATTTAACAATTCAGTAAATACATTTATTCGTCGAAATTATATATGAAAATTCGGAATTTCTTTCTTTTTTTTCAAAGAAAGTTGATTTGAGTATAATTTTAGATCATATCACGTATTTGCAAAACAATATAGAAATAATAAAGCGAAAAACAGCGCAAGATTAAAATATATAAAATAATAGGATACCTATAAATAATAGAATACCTATCATTTAATACTCCATATTTCGGTTAAATCAAAACACGTCTCATCTCAATATATTTTTATTAAAGTAAATTATTTTATACATCGTCTTAATCTTGCTCGTTTTTGTCTTATTATTTTCTATAAAAATTTTTAATTTTTCATCAAAAA
>NW_017305408.1:1613349-1632856 GCF_001594115.1 Trachymyrmex septentrionalis | reverse complement strand
CAATATATTTTTATTAAAGTAAATTATTTTATACATCGTCTTAATCTTTCTCTTTTTTTGTCTTATTATTTTCTATAAAAATTTTTAATTTTTCATCAAAAGGAGGAAAATATGTGATCTTGTTAAACATAGTTTTCAATCACTTAAATGTTTTTAGGGACGTGATTGTAAAACCAATACTAGTGCTACCGGAAGGATTCCCTGTAGAAATGACAAAATCTGCGTTCATCTGTCCGAAGGACTTCAGCGATGATTCCATCATAACTTGGAATCTCGATCTACCTAACGATTTGGTACCCGAGAGCGCGAGAGCATACGTGTCCCTGATAGGAGATATCCTGGGTCCGGCGCTCGAGAATCTAGATAAGCTCGTTCGTTTGCCGATGGGATGCGGCGAGCAAAATATGATTCTCTTTGTTCCTAATATCCATGTTATTGGCTACTTGGACGCTTCTGGAATTGATAATCCGGAGCTAAGAGCAAAAGCGATCAAAAATATGGAAAAAGGTACTATTTAATTTTCATCTTTTTAATTAGCGATTAAGAATAAGTTTTTTGATATTATATTTGATTATGCGATACAGGATATCAGCGCGAATTAATATATAGACATCCGGACGGTTCGTACTCCGCGTTCGGTCCGGAAAGCTCAGAGGATGGTAGCTCGATTTGGCTCACCGCATTCGTGATCAAATCCTTTGCTCAAGCGAAGAATATAATTCACATCGACGAACGAGATCTCAAAATTTCTGTAAAATGGATGGTGAAGAAACAATTGGAAAATGGATGCTTCCCTGTGATTGGCAGAGTATTCCACAAAGATATGAAGGTATCACATACGCAGCATTAAATCTTTTTTCGAACAAGTGACACTTGGTACTCTTAAATGTGTTTACAGGGCGGTCTGCAAGATGACGATACTTCTTCCTCGGCATTAACGGCTTACATTTTGATCTCGCTCTTAGAATCGGGCGTGCCATTAACAGCATCACTCATTAATAACGCTCTACATTGCCTGGAGAAAGGAATGGAGAATGACGGCGGTACAACGTATACGGCAGCTTTATCCACCTATGCCTTAACGTTATTAGAACATCCAAAAGCGAACAACAGCATGAAATTGCTTATGAAACGTGCAACGCGGAACAATGTACGAATAACAAAATTTACTCTAATTTTACCCTCAACCCTCAACTAGATCTAAGTTTGGAAGCAAGCCTGTCCAGAAAACTTAGCTCGCGAGCCAAGTTTTGAACAAAGCTAGTTTTAAAGTGACCTGTTTGAAGTACAGAATGCAAGTGAACTTTCGCCTGTAGTGATTGATAGAGAAAGATTCAAGTTTTTGTTATGTATGATTAAAAATTTCATAATACAGGATTGTATCAATCATTGCACAAAAATAAAAATACAAAAATTTTTAGTTCGGCTCTAAATCTGTTGCTGTAGTCGAGTTTACGTTAATGAAAATATATAAGATAAATCTCGGTGTCTATCTTCATGATAATTTTCGTTTGCTAGGATCTTCTCTGGTGGGAAGATAAACATAAACCATCGCTAGGACTGAGCATCGAAATGACAGCATATGCCGTGCTATCTTTGGTGAAGTTAGGCGGCGAGACGAATATGGTCGAGGCATTGAAGGCAGTCCGTTGGATGTCGAAACAACGCAATGCGGAAGGCGGCTTCACATCTACACAGGACACTGTGCTTGGCCTGGAGGCGCTCACAAAGTACGCCGCTGCGATGTCGAGCAACACAACAGACCTTTCGGTGCTCGTGACCGCCGGTGAGGTGGACCAGGTGTATAGAATGTATAACGATAATCGTATGGTCCTCACGCAGATTCGTCTGCCCGTCATACCAACGATAGTCGAGATCTTTGCCGAAGGTGAAGGCTGCGTCTTAGTACAGGTAGCTTTAAATTTGTTCATAGAATTTTATAATAAAATATTCGATATTCGTACTAAACCATAAATTCATAAGTATAAAGAATTCGAGAAAAGAATTCCTTCTCTTACTTGACTTATTTATATTGATTTAATTTCTACTCATAATTATTTTCAGAGCAATATAAAGTACAATGTTGCACATGCGACCGGCTCTGAAGCCTTTGATCTCTCAGTTAATGCAGCTCCCGCAACGTGGCTGAACGAATGCTCGAGGCAAAAAATTACAATTTGCACGCGATATAAAATGGCAGATGGGGAAAGTAATATGGCATTACTAGAGATCAACATGGTAAGCGGATACGTCCCGGATCGTACGAGCCTTCATTCTCTGTTGGAAGATCCAGCCACAAGTGAGTGTGCAATCAAAGAATATATTAAGAGGTACTAATAGATCAAATTTATTCCCTTGTGTGACACACAAATATTTGTAGAAGTGAAACGTTTCGAGGATGATCGCGGTATCGTCACCATTTATTTCGACAAATTAATCAACCAAAAGACCTGTATATCATTTACGGTGACCAGAGAAAATATTGTGGACAGACTTGAACCAGCGAATGTAAAACTTTACGATTACTACCAACAGGAGTTGACGATATCTAGCGTAAGTTTACAAGAATATTCTCAATAAACACCAATTAGCAATGATATAATTTCTTAATTTCCTACTCAACAATATAACTATTACGTACAATGTGCGTTAGATATTATATTTATATTGTTGAGTAGGAACATTTAATATTGATGTAATGTTACTGTCAGTATTTATCGGGTTGTTCATGATTCATTAAATATCTAAAATATAACTATAAATATACATATTTTATATATTTGCGTTATACATTTTTCAGAGCTACAGTTTTGCGGCGACTTGCAGCAGTGCTACTCCGAGTGAAGAAGTGGAGGTTCCCAATCCGGTGCCGATAGAGGTACAGGAAATGGGCAAGGACACCGCGAAGAAGGATACTGTGGAAAAAGAAGAGGATATAATCGAGAAAACAGCTGAAATCCCGAACGATCGAAACGGAACTGTAGAGCAGATAGGTAAGGCGACTCAGAACTTTGACCTGGTCAAGCAACTCCGTGACAAAGTAACAAATGAGAAATCGGTAACCGGCATACAGTCTAGAAGCGAGAATATTTCACCGGTAGACAATTCCAATCCTAAAGTAAATAGTGACGATATCAATACCGTTACGAATGTTAGCGCAGCCAACAATAACGGCGTCGAGTCTGGTAATATGGATAGTTAATGAATATTACGTACATAGCTCGAGAGTAATGAGAGAGTAATGAGAATGATTTATACTGAAATCTTCTATTGAACTTATACATTTACATGATTAAATTCAAATGTATTAAAGTATGCTTTTAGTACGCATTTCCAATAGAAGTATATTTTAAGAAATCACGTTCAATTGTGTATAAATATAAGCTCGAAATGTTTAACTAAATTATTCTTATTATTTTCGGGATAAATCTCTTTCTTTTTCTTGTATCATATATCTTCTTCATAATTTTCTAAATTTTCCAAATTTCTTAGTACCACAAAGAGAAGCGGGAAGCGGTCAAACGCCGGACGAGCCGGACATCAATTTAAATCCCGTATTTGACAGGCTCGGACCACCCAGCATAGATCTCGAGGACATGGAGGCACCGTTCTTAACTTTTAACAGACAGGGCCAAGATCCTTTTGCGACAGACTTCGACAGAAATCCGCTCTTCGTTGTGGTTGATCACGAACTAGCGACTCCCGAGGGTATCGAAGGGCCTGTACCGGTTTCTGTCAAACCCGGTATCATACATTTTGACGACAATCCTCTATCAAATATGACCAATGAAACCGATCAGAAAATAGAAGTGGATCTGAACAACAACGAAACATTACGTACGTAAATTCGAATAAACGTGAAAATTACTCAAAATGGAAACCATTTTGATTTTCCTCATTCAGAGAAATTGGATCTTATATATACAATATAGCCTCTCATACAGCATAGACTTTCAAGAGATGTCCTAAAGATATCTAGAGGATGTTTCTACAACCTAAAAAACATTTCCAGAACGTCCCTCAGATAAAGTGCTATGGAAAAAAAAATAGAAATTGAAAACTTCACTGATTCAGCAAATCTACAATCGTAATATACAGACAGTCAATTTTCTGTTAAAGTAGCAAAGTTAACAGCTTAATATTAGCGATTTGTTAAACCATCAAATCTTCTTAGTTACAGATATTAAATTCACGCAGTAAGTTATAAGTTTGCTGTCCCACTCAATTAATTTTTTTTCCGAGTGTGCTGTGTACTTGTTGCAATTATTCAGCTTATATTTTTTTCAAATTAGAAATGATATAAATAAATAAAATTAAAATCTTTTCTGTTATATATAGTGATACCGGCACTCAAATAATATTTTGTATTTCAGCACCTCTTGGTTTGAACGAGTCCTGCCCTGTATGCGCCGATGAATTACCGTCGAATATTAATGAATTTTATTGCTCCGCCAGTAGCGTCGTAAAGGCGGCGATCAGACGATTACGTAAAGCAAGGCTTCTATTAGATATGCAATCATCGCACGAAGTCACACGCCTGCATTCGATGATCGCATTTATCTTAAGGCCCAATTGTTCTTGCCCGCCTTTAGATAACCGTAAGTATACAACTGAGCATAATTAAGAACAACTATATACTATCGTCATTATATATTCACTATTATTATTTATAATTTGAATTATATTATAGCTGGAAGTCTAGCACTGCTGATGCACTTCGAGGACGGCGAGTTTGCTAAGCGCTCGCATAATCGATACGTCTTAGACGAACAGGTTTCTATATACGGATTACCACCGATTGGTGGTGTTCCACGTGAGATAACGGACGCTCGAGCAACGTGTGCGAATCAAGATAATAGCGCATTTCTTAATCTTCCTACGGCTGACTGATCTTCGGCGTTCCGCTGAGAATATACTAAATACAAACAGAAATAACAGAACACGTCATGTATCGTATCAGCAAAACACTCAATCGAGAAGAAAAAAACTTAATCGTTTTCAGCCTTACATATACAAAAATTAAATTACTTGAACTAGAATAAGATTTCTCTTGATTTGAATCAAGAAATTCATCGTTGCAATTTGATTCATTAATTTTAGCACGTCTCCTGTATGTAATTTGAAAGTAAATTTTACACAGGGTATGTAGTCGAATACACTCTGAACTTTCATCGCAAATCACTCTTCTGCATCTCCCACCGTACACATATCTCGACATCACATATTCTATGTTAAGAGTATGCGATGAGAAAACATAATATCTAATAGAATAAAGTTTTTACAGCGAAAGTCGCGTTATATCGATTGTATTGTGTTATATCGTTTAATTCTCGTAATTGTGAATAGCAAATAATTTACAAGTTAACAATAAACTGTAAATAAAGCACAGCGATTTATGATATAATAATTGGGTAATTCAATGAATATATCCATGAAATGTTAATCTTTAGTGTCGTATTTTCCATCACTGATTTGAATGTGCGAGCTATGTTTTTAAGGTGAGTAATAATACATCAATTTTTTGTTGATTAGTTTGTGAATGAATTAGCTTATGTAATTTTTCTAAACATTTGAAAATTATATTTTCTTAGATAAACTCGACTGTGCAAATTTAATTCCGGAGAGCCAAGAAACGATGTTTAAATAAAAAAAAAACAAAAAAAACAATCCTTTCTAAACAATGAAAAATTTGACAGAATTCGGTTCGAACAATTTTTACGCGTACAAGAATGATAGAAGCAAGAAGTATGAAAATATTTTGAACGAATGTGTTGTATCTTTATTTGTTGCTCATGTTTGATCGCACTGTAATAGTTATTACAAATTAACAATCACCCGAATCGAATTCTCGCTACATTAAATAGTATTCCGTTATAATGTATGTACGATATATTTAGTTAATAATTATATACGATTTCAATTCGTGATCATATTGTCCATTTGACATTTAATATTGATAAGATCGAGTTTGTTACTATCACACGAAATGATATTTTAATTAAATTTAAATTCTTCGTTCGTTATATTAAATCTTGCACTTTCCAAAGGACAAGCCTCATTAAATATCAAATGGATAGATTCTCTGGAAGTATTATTATTTATTCACGCTGTATACAGTTAAATGCTTGAAATAAATAAACATATATAACTATTGCTTACTATACACTATTCATCGCGCTGGTTCGCTACAATACCATTGAGAACTTAACTACGTAAGGAATGAAAGGATGAATGTAATTGGCAGTAATAATCGGTATTCGCCGCCCATATCTCGCGCTAGATGACAAACACATGTTTTCGACTGCGAATGTCCAAGATAGGAGTAGGCAGTGTATTACTTGCGGCGAATATGCATTGGCAAGAATGACGGAGTAACGCAAACAATGAGCATAAAGATATAGTGTGTAAAAAAAAGATCTAATAACGTGACATCTGACATTTGATAACGGAGCAATACTCGATCTCAAGGCGATTATCCCATCAAGGGGGGACCTATATTTTTCCCTTAAATTCGCCAAGAGACGCAGTGAATGTAGCTTGCAAGCAATGACGATCATAAAATACATCACCTTCGCGAAGGCGCGACACATACGCTTATTAACATTTATCGACATTGAGAGAGATGTCGTATAGTATAGACTATTAGTACATGTACCACCGATTCGTAACCGAGAGCTATATCTCGACGGCGGAGAATACACTACCAAAAAAAATGGCCATCCCGATGAAGTTAAGCATGGAATACTAAACAAAACAAAGAAAAAAGAAGAAAGCATTTAAACTAACAAAAACAGATTCACGCCTCTCTTATATAAAAATGAAAAAACTCGTAAAATACTATATGTAAGATCTTTAACAACTGATATGGATATGCATTTACAAATTTCACAATTCGAATACACAAGCTCGATATTAAATTATGTATGACTTTCTCGCGGAATCGCTAGAATCTGTCGTATATTCGTTTACAGACTAAGCAGTAGCGATAATAGATCAATTAAAAAATTCGTGTCAAGCTGTGTTTTTAAGCAGAAAAAATATAGAACTATAAGACACAAGTTGTACTGGAGTATTGTCGTTGTATCGGTACGGATCTTACGAGACAATTCCCTAATCAAATCAGTTTTCTTTATAAATATTAATACGCATTATAAAAATCTTCCTACATGTTGCATTCTTTTCGGATATTACGCTACAAATATAATTGCTATATATATAATACCGTTAAACCTACGCAAAGCTATTCCCGATCGATTCTTATTTAATCGTGCATTGCTTCAATATACGCGTCTCGTTTTATTGTACAATAAATCATATATCGATTTAATATGGAGCCTGCGTGTTATCAGGGGAATTTCAGCGGGCGGGCTAAATTACAGAGACGCAATAAACGTAACGCTGGCCTTGGTATATTTATGCATGTAATTATGCAATGAAATTGATGCATGAAAATATTAGATGAAGAATCGAAAGATACTGGTTTCTATCTGACTGATTTTTATCGTACCTTACGCGTCAATTATGCCAGAATGAGAATAGCACGTTGCTGGTAAAGCAACACATTGTTACGGACTTACGCGAAGGTCGCTGCTGTACTACTCAGTAGATTTTGGGTGCCGAACGATCGTTGATTGGGCCGCTAGTCTTCCTCAGCGAGGTACCACGTCTGATCTGATCCATGAGGGAGTCTCTCATTTGCAGAGGATCCATGATAGGCACGCGATTACCCATGATGCGCCTGATACTCGCGGATCTGCTCGTATTCCCCGCCTGCTGCAGAGCCTGTTGCTGCTGCGCCAATTTGGCGTTCAGCGTCTCGAGAAAGCCAGAAGCCGCCGTTTTAACGTTCTTGGATTGTTGTTGTTGCTGCTGCTGTTGCTGCTGTTCCAAGAGCTGCTGTTTCCTAAGAGACTTTGGGCTCATGTTCACGCCCGCCGTGGCATTGCCGCTCATGGTACCAATAAGTTTAGCGTTGAGCACTGCCATGAAACCCTGGCCTACGCCGCCCGGTCCTTGGCCTGCAGTTTGTCCAGCTTGACTGACGGTACCACTGGCTACGTTGATTTGTGAGTTGACAGACCCGCGTTCTTGGGACGACGAACGAGCAGCCGAGGAACGTTCAACCGATGAACGAGTTATCTGCAGTACGGCGTTATGTTGGATGATGCTCGAAGGATTATTGTGCCCTTGTTGCTGTCCAGTAGTCTTTCGTAAGAGCGACGGACTGGCTGGTGTATGACGAAGCTCGGTCAGAGTTCTCACTGTCTCGGAAACCGAGATGGATCTACAAAAAATGAAGCATTAAGTAGAACGGACTCGCATCAAAACTGGAAAGAGATTAAATCGTGACATTGGAACTTTCAATTGTAGAGTTTATTGTAGCTAAAAATATTAAGCAACATCGATCTTCACCTCTGAGGCGTAGGGCTGACCGTGGGTGAAGAGCTTTCGAGAAGGAACGCAGGTGGCGGAGGAAGGTTCTCTGTCTCATCGCAAACATTCTCGCCCCGATCTTCATTAACGGATGAAGTAGGAGGTACAGTGATGACGGTGGATGTGCGTCTTGTCGGTGGCGGCGGTCTGCTCGTCTGCTGTGCTGACCCTCTACGTGTCACTAACGTAGCTGCGGAGCCAGGTACGTTCCACATGTTTTCGTTTTGATTGTGAAGCGAATGAGAGTGTGGCAAAGTATTTTGGCTTCCGTATCCACTGCTGGATTCCAAACTGGATTCGGATGTCTGACTGCCAGCGTCTTTCTCCGGGACTTCGATCTACACGATTCAGCGAAACGTAAGCAAAATTGAAAGTATTTATTTAAAATATTGTACATCTTATGCCTGTATCAGATTAGACTGAGATTGAAATTGAATTTGACTAATCAAAGTAAAGTTTATTAAACTTGATACTAATTTTGTTTCTTCTAATTAGTTAATTTCTATTTCAATCTCAATCTCTCTTTAGTCTAATCTTTAGACTTTATACTTTGTCGCTTTTTTCGTATACCTTGTCAGTTCCTGATGTTGTTAACGATGCTAGAGGAGGAGGCGGTGGAAGTTGCATCTCCTGAGCACGACTAGCAGCTAGATTCGCCAACTCGTGCATGTTTACGTACATTGGTTGTTGGAGCTGATGGCTTGCCAATTCTACAGGACCGTTACAACGGTAAGTCTCATATCGAATCATAGCTCACGTAGTTTACGTATCGATGGTAAACAAACCTTTTGCCAAATGAGCAGGAAGAGGTAATTTCGGCTTCCCACGAGGACTTCCAGGTGGCTCGTTTTTCACTGGAATCGTCGGTCGTTCCAAACTAGAACACCTATTCGGTATAGGTGGACGATTGCCGCCATTATTTCTACGAAGCTGCACCCTGGACAGCTGCTGATTCGAGGAAGAACATGAAGAGGAAGAGGAAACCGGAGAGGCAGGCTGGCTGTGACAGCAACTGTTACCGTCACGATCCGGAGCTTGAAATGTGTAAACGCTGAGCGCCGGTCTTTGATGTCCCTTTTCGTACGCTGAAATAAATAAAAAAAAAACGTAATTGAATCGTAATTGCGAATCAAATTATGATAAGCATATATATAAATATTACTTACCGGAGGAAATAGTATGTGGCCGTTCGTTCACCGCTCCCGGGTTTTGTCGATCATACTGAACAGACGTTTCCTGCAAATCAGGCCAAGTAGAAGTTGTCACGGGTCGCGTTACAGTACAACCGGTACTTTGATTACTTAGAGAAGACACATTCGATACCTAAAAACACGAGCCTCCTCTTTAACCGACCGCCACGAGAAAGAGCAGGACAAGATAGAACGTGTGAAAATGCATTCTTGAAGTTAAACTACAGAATTCGTTTAAAATTGGGAACATAAGCAGATCTAACAGCATAATCACTAGGCGGCGGAAACTTGTAAGGTCTCACACTTTGAATCTTCTATATTGTGCCATTATAATTTTAACGTGAATATTTCATAGAAATTATAGAATTAATGTTTAATCCTAAACTGTTTTAAAAATTGAATGTTTTTTTTTTAAGAGCTCGTCGTTGGAGGCGACTGACTTTCGTTGCACATCGTCCGTCCGGAGAAGACTATTCATCGTGTAATTCTACTAATCACTAAACGATTTTACCTGATGTTCGGAAATCGGTTGGTTGTACAACGTATCTTGTGATGTAAAACCGGAGTCGCGGGAACTGCCACTAGTCAAATGGCGCAGCGTCGTGATACCGCTGATGCTGGCGGGTCTGACACCAAATGGCTATAACGAGTACAACATCGACTACCACATACAATAAGCGGGCAAATGTAGCAATTAATTCGTGCTGTAAAATCTATATTCGTGATTACTAGGTGCATGGCAGCTGATGCATTAACGGTGTTACTGTCATGCGACATAAAAAAACATCTAATGGATCAATCCGTAAAAAAAAACAAGGTGAGAAAAAAGAGAAAAAGACAGAAGAAACGAAAGATACTGCCGACGCGTAATTACCTGAGAAAGCGATCTATGCCACGGATGTCCAGATGGGCTCGGATGGCTTTTACAAGATCCACTACTGCTACTAGTTAGAGAACTGATCGAACACATAGAACTCTTCCTCGATCCGAGAGACAAAGACGGGCTCGATGGCGGTGTAGCCAATGACCACTGAGTAACGTCGCAACCTTTTATGTCCGTTATTACCTGCTCGGATGCAGGCGGTAAATGATGTGGCGACGCAGCGTGTCTTTGCAATTGATCCGAGACTTCTTGCAGATGCGTCAATTCCATTAACATGGCTATCTCCTCATCCTAAACGGTTGATTATGCATTTATATATGTATATACATCGCCATTGTACGTCAGTTAACGAATGTATATGTACGTATATCTTTAAAATATCTACTAACGAGTACGGGTTTCAGGAATCGGGCAAGGAGACAAAATCTGCCCCTCTCTTCGAGAAGGGCCGCACGGACGGCTTTTCGTTCCGTTTCTTCTAAACTCAGTCTTTTCTCCTGAACAACCGCCGCTGATGACTCTAACATCCTATTGAGCTCCACATCAGAACATGTCCCGTGGCTTTGAGACTGTCCTTGAACATGTAAGTGAACTTGAACCTTTCGTGCTTTCTTCTTTTGCAGACGTAGAGTATCGGTGGAGCGTTTCTTTAGCTCCGCCCTTGCCTTTTTGAATTCTAAAAATAGCGAGATATCGAATTACAGAAGGATGATGCTTCTTGAAAATGTAGTTCATCAAATTACTATAATAATCGTTAAAACCTTTGGCATGTTCTTTGTCTAAATTGATCAAAGACTTCTTCCAATCTTCCAATTTCTCTTGTAAAGGCAGCACCAAACAGTCCATAATAGCGCTTAAAGAAACAAACAGTAGACAGGAGTGCAAAGAATATTCGGATATTAATTGAATAAAAATAATAAAAAAATTAATGAAGTTGTACACAGGATATTTTAACATACCTAGTAAATGACTTCATACGAGTTTCCACCGCTTTATGTCTCAAACATATTCGTGTCAGTGCTGTTCCGATTTCCTTAGTTGCACCTTAATAACAATGTTATTTTAACATCGCTTTATATTTTATATTTTTATTTTGTCTATTTTAATTTATTTAATACAGACATTTAATAATTCAAATTATATAGACAATATATACAAGATTTATTATCATTAATTAATTAATTAATTAATTGAGGCTTACCTCTGGCATTAGTCGCAGCATCTGCTATTTTCTGAAAAGCCTCAAGATATGCGGAAATAGCCAAAATGGCAGCTCTGCAATAATATATGTCTCACATTAAAGATAAAAATTTCTAAGTATCCTAAATCATGCAAAAAATTTCAATATTTATTTTATAAAAAATATGCAACACATAAAACAATTGTGTAAAATCTCTCTTAATGTTGAAGCTATTTAATATAAAATATGTAATAAACATATAATAAAAATGTGCTGGTGGAAAATCTTAATTAATAAAATAAAATATAATATATTTAAAATTATATAAATCTCTTCACCTCAAACTTGCATGTAGCTTTGTAGCTTTTGAAATCAAATCTTCCCAAAGTGGTGCTCCGTTCTATAAAGAGAAACAGAGTATTATAATGCATACGAGATTTTTAATTTTTTTTTTTTATTAATGTCAACATAGCTCTAATGTTAGTTTTTATTGTATTAGTCAAACAGCAATCTGGAATGATATATTGGTAATAGATAACATAATCACACACGCCCCTGCATATTTTTTTCAGTAATGTGTGCACGTGTGTGTATATAAAATATTAGTTTATATAATACTAGAGTTACGATTTCTTAACACATAACTATGATTCATAAGAGAAACTAACTCATAGGAATAGAGGAAAAAAATATTTTTGCTCCTGATTTCTCAAAGCAAACATTTTAATGTTTTAAATAACATTAGAATATTTTGTTTATACTTAAAAGTTAAAACATTTGCTTTTACAAAAAGTTACAGAAATCATAAAGTATGAACAAAAGAGCATCAATTAGTAGAATATTAGCCTGTCCTAACAACAATCACATTTTGCAAGTAAGTGCTTTAAACTATAAAACAAATGCATTGCAATAAAAACAAAAGAAATATACAAAAGATAGGCTGTTATTTAAAAGAAACTTGAATTCACTTGTTACAAATAGTTGCTCCATTTTTACTCAAATCGTCCAATTTAGACATCTTAAATCACAATTGAAATGTTAAACATATAAAATAAAATATCCAAAATATTCCTTTCAAAACTGTGTAAAGTCAAGAACTAGCAATCTCCAGAAACGCTAAAATCTTGAAAAAGAAATAATTTCATTATACAGAGGAGTCCAATAAATATAATACAATCGAGATTTTCAGGTAAAAATTAAAAGAAATCATAGCAAAATAACATAAATCTTTAAATTCAAAATCCTCAGGAATTATAAAATCTCTAAACTAAGAGGGTCGGAGTAAACATTTCGACATCGGCCTAAAATATAAAAGGTGTGCGGTGCGCGAATGACGTTGAGGACGATTGGTCGAGCTCAAATAAAACGGACGTTTCTCACCTTCATGTCAGTGACGATCTGCTGAAACAAACCGCCCAACGCGCTACACTCTCGCTCTATCGTCGCATCCATGTTTTTGAGCTTTCCAGGGGTTTGGTCTGAATCCAACTACTAGGTGGTACGGACGCTCTTCGCGGTGGACGCGACGAGTTCACTCCGCGTCGTCGACGCGACGGACGTTGACGGAAACGACACACCGCCGCCAGCGGGGATGTGCGATGCGGACCGTCATTTTCAACCGCGCGAGAACGAGAGACGGAGAGATACGCGCGCACACACAGACGCAGAGACAGAAAGAGGGGAGAAACCGAGACGGACGAGGGAAAATGAGACAGGGTGACAGCAACGAAGCGTGGACGCGTCCACGATTTGCATGCCCCGTCGTCGTCGCGAGAGTAGACTTTACCAGCGGATGCGCAGGGTGAATCTCACGAATTTTATCCTCGCCTCTCGCGACGCTCTGTAAACAACACACAACAGCAGTAACAGCGACGGACGATGACGGGACGCGCGGCGTCCCACACGACGCGACTGTCAACGAACGGATGGACGGACGATTGAACTCGCTCGCTCGCTTCGCGCGCGAATCTGTTTCTTCCGCGCCGCGCCGCCCTGGATCGTTGCCCTCTGCGTGGTGACCTCGTTCTAGAAATCGGGATCGATGTTATTCGGTATGTATGCGCCTAATCGTTATCCCGGAGGGAAAAGCGAGACGGAGAGGGACGGAGGGTAGAGAGAGCGAGAGGGAAAAAGACAGAGATAGACAGATGGGAAACATCTTCCGGATTCCATGGAGGCATGGAGCTTGTATACACTGTGCGGTTGGCTACGGTTGGCTAGCGCCGCTTTCGCGTGCGATTCACGCCGCCATACTTACCGCTCCTCACTTCTGATTGGCCGGATGTCGACGCGATTTTAAATCAGAAAATTACCTTTCACACGAAGAATTCTAAATGATAAAAGGGTCCAACTAACAATAAGAGCAAGAGAAATTTGAACGTGTAGCATAAAAATTAATTTTTTTGCAAAAAGAAAAAGGTACAAATAATTTTATTTGAATCTTTCTTTTTACAAAAAAAAAATTTTTTTTTCATTACACACAAATATATCAACATTTTTTTAACTTATAAATAAATCTCGATTAAGTGACTCAATTGATTAAAAAATAACTAAGATCATTTTTCTTTTAAATAGTTTTACAAGGATAGCATAACCATTAAATTGAGACTGATACTTTTCGATTTTTTTCTTTTCTATTACAAAATAATTTAATTATTTAAAAAACCTATAATTACACTCCTAATATTACATTCTTAATTACAAGGGCGGCCATAACTGAGCTGCTTCTGCATGCGCGGATTCCGGCAACCACTTTTGATAGGCTGGCAGCAAGACTGGAATTAAAATATTTTACATTCAATCATGAAAATATACAAATTTAATTATGTAAATATATAATGATATAATTATGTCTATCTAATATAATATAAATCGAAATAATCTTACATTTCTTATCCGAATCCCAGATTTCTATCAGTTTGTCTTTGGATAAGACTCCCTGCGACTGTAGCGTTTGTACTATTGCTTGAGTGCGTGGTATCAGCCTGGGAAAATCGTAGAATTGATATAATCTATCTGCTGAATCAGGATAAAATCGAAAGAAAATGAAACTAATAATTTACTTGGCCCATGATTTAGTGATACTACCGGGTGTCGTCAGTAATGACGGGACAAATCGTTTCAGCTTAGGGCACACTTGACCCTCCAAGAAGAAATATGCAAACCATTTGACGCCGTCCACCGTCAATGGATGCTCTATATCCATCGATGGTAATGCCCATCCGGCTTTTCCGAATGTACCGGACACGCGACAGATGATCTTCCCAGTTTTTGGATTATACCTATAAATAAAAATTATATATTCGATAATAATAAAGATTAACATTTTTATTAATAAGTAGAAAAAACATATTTTAAAATAACAATTGTATAATAAAGTAAAATTACCTTGGCGGTGGATCAACCAATGGTTCGCTGAGGCGACACAACATGGGCACGAATTTCGGCAACCACTCGGGTTCTATCGCTGTGACACCTCGCATGTACATCTTATTTGTTTCGTATATTTCTTGATAAACCACCCATTCCGGACTGGTTTTCCGTAGAGAGCATGAGGAATGCATGAACACAGGTTCCTCCATTTCTGGTGTTCTAAAAGATAAGAGAGATAAGAAAATATGCAATGAAGTCTGAATTATAATAAACAGCATACCTGTAGGCGTGTTTCCACTTGGCCTTATCTTGCTCTTCTTTTATCTCATCGGGTAAAACCTTTTTCGCGACTTGATCCGCCATACCTGCAAGGACTATTTGGCGCAACAATTTCGCTTGCATATCGCTCGGCAATGGCATTCTGTAAGAGTTTTTGTTGTAACAAATCTCCTAAACATATTACAATATACATAGTCGAATTCCAGTGTTCTGAACAATCAGGTCTAAGAACTTCCTCTAAAAAATTTACTCTATATAAATTTAGAATAGAAAATAGAATAAAGATTTTTATAATAAAAGATAAAACGTACTTTGGATCAATGATTAAATTTAAATTCGGTATGTTTAAATTAATCTCATTGGTGAGCTGTTGCCTAAGTTTCCTGATCTCAATCACAGCCTTGTGTCTCAAGCCATTTTCTTCGCAAAAGGGCAACAGTCTTCCCTTTGACCCTGCATACTCGGCAGTTCCGATGGCTCTTAATAAAACCATTAAATCGCCTGTACATAAACAGAAATGTATATCGTTTACCATTTATATATGTCATATGAATAAAAAATAATTTCGAGATTACAATACCAAGAAGTAAACTATTGCCAGTCCCAGCCCAGTAACGACGCTTTTGGAGCCATTTGCTCTTAGTTGAACCCTCCATGTCGAGTGTTTCTATCAGCACTTCTTGAACGCTGAGAGCCGCTACCATGCATATCGTATATTTCGACAAATTATGCTGATGAGATAATGCTAGCATCTTGCCGTAACGCGGAGATACCGGAAACGCGGCGATACTGCGTCCAAGCGGCGTCACCTTCGTGCAGTATATCTCTAAACAGTGAATCATCAATTCCTTTAGACAACGTAATGTTTGAATTATAAAAAAGAATCAGTGTATTGTTTCATATAATAATCAATTGCAAAACAGTTGCAATCGTAAACTTTAATTTTACGATTATAATTTTCGATACTGTCTAAATGACAATAAATGTTCACATTCGATTACCTTCTTCCCTCTTTGAAGGTGGCTGTAATGCTTCAAGTATCGTGAGTCGTTTTTCTGCAGACTTTAATTGCATAGTATCCGGTGGCGTGGGAAATGGAAAGTTCACGACTTTATCTATATTCATTGCTTTCATCTGCAGCAACAAATCGTCCACTGGTTTCCTCTGAATCTCCGATTGACTGTATTCTTCGAAATCGTTGTCATATACGGCCGATGAGTATAATCTGTGCGAAAGGAAACGATATATATATAAAAGCTCCAAAGAAAGAGGTTAAGTAAATAATTTACAAGATATATATATATTTTAAATATAGAATTTCTAAGGTCCAGTTTCACATTCGCGGTTAACTCTTAACCGAGATTCAACTTGTTTCTCATCTCTCTTGAATTCTAGAAATGGAAAGAGATAATGAATAAGTTAAACTTCAGTTAAGAGTTAACTGTGAGTTATGAAACTGAATCTAAAGAATTTATTGAAATAAATTTCTAAATAAAAGTTGCCCAAATCTGTAAGGACCAAAGGTTATTATATTAAAGATTTTCATATAAATGAATAAGGAATAAGTGTCGAGATACCTATAGCAATGACCAGGTCGAGTTCTACCGGCTCTGCCGGCACGCTGAGTGGCCGCTGCTTTGCTAGCATAGCCAATATGATATGTGCTTACACCTGTCACTTTATCGTACAGTCTAGTTTTACAACGTCCACTATCTACAACATATCTAATATTAGGAATCGTCAGTGAAGTTTCCGCAACATTAGTAGATACCACGCACAAGCGACATCCTTCTGGTGGTGGCTCGAACACCTAAAATCATTAAAACAAAAATATTTTATTATAAAAAAAGTCTATTATTTATTTTTGTTTTATTTTATTACGAAGTAATGTTAATATCAAAAGAATTATAGTTAATTTATTAAACTGTATATTTACTCTGGCTTGTTTGTGCCCGGGTAAGAGAGAATAAAGGGGTAAGACCCATAATGGCTGTGCGTTTGTTAGTCCCTTGAAATCAATTACATCTTTATCCTCATCTTCGTCTTCGTCCCAATTATCTTCGTCGTCCTGTATATTGATCAAATCTTCGTGCGTGTCATCAGTAGGACTTATTGAATAACTAAACATAAATATTTTTATAAATTTGAGAAATATTATGGAAGAGTAAAATAATTGTAGTTTGAATGTACATACTCATCAAGATTAATAGTTGGAAATATAATTTGCTTCTTTTGTCTCTGTTTATTACGGCGCAAGGCTTCCTCAGCGTCGAAATCGTCGTCGGAATCATCTTCGGAATCATCTTTTTCACTATGTTCTTTCTCCAGTGCTTCTGGCGCTTCATTTTTTTCGGAGTCTTTCACTACTTTAATTTGGGGTTGTTTATTCTTTTTCAATGGAAACGATTTGCGCAATTTACGCACAACTGTATGCACCTCTTGCTGACCTGCGACAAGTAAATAGTTAAAATTACACAGATTTGACTGTGATAATAATTTATGTGAAAATAGAGAAGTTTCACAAGGATTTTTTACCCGTTAAAAATATTAATATACCGCCTTCTGGAAGGCGAGTATGTATTCTTATTGCTTTTTGCAATGCTTCATTGACATAATCCTTGCTTGTTGTTCTATTAAAATGTATCTTTACAGGAAATTGTCGTGCTTTGACCTCAATTATCGGCGGCTTTATCTTGAACAGCCTGGTATTCTTTACGAATTCTTCCACGGACAGTGTAGCTGACATAATTATCAACTTCAAAGGATTACCGCGTTTGTTACGAAGCGGTACAATTCTCGACAATAAACCAATCAGGATATCAGTATACACGCTGCGTTCGTGTGCTTCATCAAGTATAATCACTGAATATTTTGTCAACAGGAAATCCTACAAATAAAAGAAAGACCAATTTAAGTATAATATGAATACAATAATTATATAATGTAATAATTATATAATAATGATATAATAAGATATAAATTATATTACAAAATTTAATTTATTACTCACACTTTGAATCTCTTTCAGTAAAACACCATCGGTCATGAATTTGATTTTCGTTTCTTCTGTAACATTTCCCTCAAAACGAATCAAATATGAAACCTCCTTTTCAGAAAGATTCAGTTCTTCAGCTACACGCTTGCTCATTGACATTGCTGCCACTCTTCTTGGTTCAGTTATTCCGATCAATTTATTTTGAGCGTATCCAGCCTCATATAAAAATTGAGGCACTTGCGTTGTCTTCCCTGCGATGGAATTGAATTATTAAAAAGAAAAATAATATTAAAAAATTGTTTTTTAGACCAATATTACCGTTCTAATTTAAGAAATTAACAGGCTTTGACATCACTACTGTATCTATTAATTATAAGTTTACATACCACTTCCAGTCTCTCCAGTAACTATAACTATTGGATTCTCATTTATCGTTTCAACTATAACTTGTTCTTCCGCAACAACAGGCAGTTTCAATCTAGCTACTTGTATCTCAGATTTTCTGTTTACAGGTATAAAAACAGCAGGCGTGTGAATTTTGGGAGTTTGCTGTCGTTTTTCCACTGATTGTTTAGATTCCCGTTTGTTGTTTGATTTAGTTGAAGTTGTTTCTTTGTCTACATCTTTGGTAAGATTCTTCTTACCTTCTTTTTCATTTATTTCGGTCTTTTCATTTGATACATTAGAAGCAGTATTATCAGGATGTTCTTCATTTTCCTCTTCATTGTTAGTATCATCTTCATCACTACTATCACTAGACTAAAAATAAATATTATTTGATTACTTTGTATAATTTTATAATTTTTCATCATAGTTACTTCAAACTTACTTCAAATCCAACTATATTTGGATCAAGTTTAGCTTCGTCTTGTTTTATATTATTCAAAATAGCTAATCTTTTCTTCTTGCTCATTTTAATAGAGTTTATAGTTATCTTTGTCGAATCACTTTCTTCTTCATTATCCGCTTTGCGTTTTAATTTTTCAACTGGTGTCTCAAGCTCTCGAAAATGACGCTTTAAGCCCTTGTTTTGCAAGGATGTCAGAGTCACATACTGTTTCAGTTCGGCAGGAGTTACTTGTACTTTTGCTAGGTCTTCCAACAACGCTGCTCTCTGCAAAATAAATATCATATTTTAAGTAAAGGTTTTATGTTATGTGTGTGTGTGTGTGAGT
>NW_017305408.1:1601398-1613249 GCF_001594115.1 Trachymyrmex septentrionalis | reverse complement strand
TAAATATCATATTTTAAGTAAAGGTTTTATGTTATGTGTGTGTGTGTGAGAGTGTTGTGTGTGTGTGTGTGTTTATATGAAACATAAATTTAAAATACCTGTAACTTTTTTTTCTTTCGTTCAACTACTTTTTCTAGTTGTTTTCTACGTTTCTTTGATAACAATCGAGTAGTTGCTACTTTCTTATCTATGTTTTTTGTTTTTCTCTTTTGAGAGGGTAAGACAAGTGCATTGCAACTGTCATAATTCTCGACGCGATGCTGGATGTCTAATACAATCTGGAACATGTATTCAATATGCAATATATTTAAAGCAACAACAAATGATTTTAATAAACATTTTGAGCAATATAATAGTAATATATAATACAAGTTACAATCACATAAATATAATAATTTATCTTTTTCATAAAGAAGCGCAAAACGGATATAATAAATTTACCTTTTTAGTAGTGGAATTATCAACATCGACATTTGTGACAGCTCTTGACTTCCAATTATAACCTTTTTTCCCCATTGTTAAGAATTGACAAAGTATTTCAGTTTAACCTCGAATTTTAATAAAAATACAGTCATTCATCCTGAAAACTAAAATCTTGAAAAATTAAAGTAATTCCTTTTTAGGTTAAGTTCTTAATTCTTAAGAAACGTGGTTTTTAGGTTGGAACAGAATAAAGCCGGAAACACAATGAAAGCATAGACATAGGAAAAGAGAATAAAAAAAAATGCATGCCTATCAGAAAGCGTCCATTCTAGTACATATGGTTCCTGATAGGTTGAAATTTGTTATTTCCTGTTCTTATTGCATATGCTTTTCATTGTGTTTCCAGCTTAAGGATACATTCTGGTGTAATTACAAAAATAAGGCCTTTTTTGGAATTTTTCTTAAAGAAAACTATAAACTATCTTTAAGATTATACAAAAAGGGATTAATTATACTGGTCGTAATCATATTCTGTAATTTGCAAGAATTGACTTAACCGGTTGAAATTTTTCTTACGGATAAGTTTACTACTATTTCTATTTCCGTCGGATTATATATATGTAAATCTAAAGCAGTATCCTGATTGGCTCATCCGCTTAAGTTTATACTTTACGCTTATTGTAACAGGAATTTTGTCTTAACCCTAATTACTAGTCGAGTATTTCCCTCTCATTCGATTGTAAAACGGATACGGCATACAGTTACGGTCAATATAAATGATTCCTAACTGATGTTGGTGAAATCGACCCTAGGTCTGCTCGCTGAGCAATTCAATATGATTGGTTTGATACACAAGTATAAGAACCAATAATTATGCTCATTCGCTCATCAAGCAGATCTAGCTGCTTTGCCGATTTAAATTCATCCTAACTCGCCCTTAATGAATTAGGAATGGGCTATTGCATCGAAATTATATCAATATGTATCGCTGTTTTAAATATCGATACAGTTAAATATCAGTGAACAAAATATCGCAATATTGACAATCACGAATCATGTTTTTTTAGCAAAAAATTATAATACGTTTGTATAATTGTATTTTTAATTTATTTTATAAGCTTAATTACATTTACATTAAAAACTAAAATAAAACGTTTGTTTTGTATAACAGATATACAAAATTAATGATTATAAAATAATAGCAAATTAGCAAGCTGTGCACAATTTATGATTGAAAATATCCGAAGTTTTACTTGTATCGAATATCGATACAATTTAAACTTAGCATCGATATTTCAAAATATCGAAGTCTGAAATATCGATATCTCAACTCAAAAATATTGATATTACGGAATATCGACGCTATATCGTCATCCCTATAGTAAGCGCAAGTGATTGTTAAAGACGTAAACAAAGCGTGTGTGTAAGACTAAAGGCTCTAAAAAAATGAAATTGTCCAAATACATTCATTTAACGTATTCCCAAGAGAATTTAATAGATTTTTTAGTTGAACATCATTTATTAGTAGCTACAATGAATTGTGATAACTGTAAAGAAATTATAGATTTAAATGAAGAAACACTGCTATTTGTATGTAAAAAAAAAACCATTACTGAAAAAGAAAATAATAAAAAAAGCCTAAACGCAATATGCAATTTTAAGAGAAGTGCCACAAAGGGAACATGGTTTGATAGGCTCGACACAGACCTGCAAATAATATGCAGACTCACAGCATATTTTGTTATGGTGCCACGTACGCGGCAAAAATTTTTGCGTTACGAAACTGGTTTATCAGTACCTACGATTAATGAGTGGATAAAATATTGTAGAGAGGTAATATATCTATAATTATAATGTGTAATACATAAATATGTACAATCTAAATTATATAAATTATATTAATATGATAGGTATGTGTATACTGGGCGAAAAAGCGCAGTCAAAAGCTTGGAGGTCCAGGAATGACTGTCGAAATCGATGGAGCAAAAATTGGTAGAAGAAAGGGTTGTGATGTGACTAAAAAGATTAAAGGTGACTGGATATATGGTGGCTTCGAACGAGAAACGAGAAGGATCTTTATTGTACCAGTTGAAGTTGGAACGAAAGAATCATTGTTAAAAACAATAAAGGAATGGATAAATCCCGGAACAAGTATCGTTACATATTTTTGGAAAACTTATAATTGTGTTAATGACAAAAGCTTCAAAAGCCTGAAAAGAAAGCATTCATATAAGTTTATTGATCCCAAAGCTGATAAGATAGCAGATGGTAAAATATATAAATTTGAATTTCAGTAGTAGTTATATCAAAGTATTACCGTATTTATTTTGATTTGTAGACACACATATTCGAGAGATTGAATCTTGCTGGAGAGAGGTTCGAGCACATATGCCAAGACCTGCGTCCTATTCTCTTCAGTGTTTTAGTGAATATCTTTTTAAACGTGTGAATGAGTTAGATGTACGTATAGAAACGTTTTTTGATATTATTGCAGAAATGTATCCACCAAAACGTTGAATTGCAACATTACAAACGTTGTAGCAACATCACGAAATATAGATTCCATGTCTTATAGATATTATAATTCAACATTGCTTCAACATTGATTCAATGTATATGCAATGTAGATTTAATTTCTTTAATTTAATGGTTCAATATTTATTAAACATCTATTAAATGTATAAGCAAAGATTAAATGTAGATTTAATGTCACATTAAGTACATTTCATATTCTACTTTTTTAAAAATTATTTATTTTATAGATATAAAAGTATATTTTGACATACCAGAAGAATTTTAAATAATAAAAAAAAGAATCAATATTTTTATTCTTTTAAATTAAATTTTCCCACA
Organism: Trachymyrmex septentrionalis; assembly: GCF_001594115.1. Lineage (NCBI taxonomy): Eukaryota > Metazoa > Arthropoda > Insecta > Hymenoptera > Formicidae > Trachymyrmex > Trachymyrmex septentrionalis. Next base: position 1,609,973 of record NW_017305408.1, on the reverse strand, counting down.
ATTTAAAGAATAATTTTACATATTTATTTTGTTCAATTCTTTTAAAAATAAAAAAATGTACATAATATAAAGGTAATTTTAAATCTTCACAAAATTAAGAATCGTTTTATGTAATTGGTTTTACTTTTATTGGTAAAGTAAAGTGTATGTGTGTGTGTGTGTGCGCGCGCGTGCATGTGTGTGCATGCGTGTGTGTTTTTAAAACTTATATTTTGTGCAATGTATGATTATTATTATATTCTGTATAGTTTGTAATATTGTAAAATTCTATTTACAAATATATTTATTGTAACGCATCATTTGTAACTTAATCTATAAAATACTTAAATAAACTAGATATTATTTAAGTAAAATACTTAAATAATATCTGAAACTTAATCTATTTAATTATTGTGTATCTTTTACTTTTATTAATCACTATGTTGTAGCAACATACTTTGCAGCTAAACAGAAAAGGATGAGTTCACTATACATGAAGAAATACGTCCAGAATTTATTAACATTTATTTCATATAATAAGACTTTGTTATCAAACAGTATTTTCAACAATTTATAATAATAATAAAATTGTGCGTGAATATTTGTAGGTTTCGATTACTCAATAAAATTATAAATACAATTATGAGATAATTTTATAGCAAGATTCGTTAAATTGTACACATGTACCAGAATATTAAAATTTTCCCAAAAACAAACCCTCACATATGAACAAATTTTATTCTACACATTTTAGACTTGTGCATTATACATAACTTCGAAAACCGGTTAATCACGTGTACGCTACATGCACGAGATAAAATAATAAAAACTCAAGAATACTTAAAATAACATATACGTACTTGATGTTTATTATTTCCTGCAGTTAGTAATAACCTCGCGATCGAGCAGAGCCAGCAAAATTCAATCGAATTCTATACACGAGACAATAAACAGCTAAGACACTAGACATGATGGTACCATAGATGGTACCATATATATAAGGTCTATTTTTTACTCCTGCATTCTCTGAACTAGTACACCCGGTGCAATAAGTTGAAGTGAAATAAATGGAAAAATAAATATACGTTTGTTTCGTTTCAACTTATTGCATCGAATGCACTTGTTCAGAGAGTATAGGAATAAAAAAAAAACTGATCTATGGTATAAAAATATAAGGTCGTTCGGAGAGCTATCAACGCTATTTGTGTTATACTGTCCTTGTTTCACGTTTAATGAACGATGAAGATAGAATGACACAAATAGTGTTAATAGCGTCTCTCCGAATTCAGCCATAAGGTATTCTATTGCGCCTAATGGCGTGACTAAACTAGAACAACCAATCAAATGCTTGCCCCAAAGTTAGTGGAATGCACTTGATAGTAAATGACTGCGTTTAGAGCCCATTCTATATTAGACGGAAGCTGATCGCAAGTTTGTTGCGATAGCCAATCCGAAACTTGCATTTTGAAATCAACGCTTTATATTGGCTGTTGCAACAAACTTGCAACTAATGTAGAATCGCAGCTTAATGTAGAATGGGCTTAGCAGAGAAAGCAGCTTTGCAACTGTTATAAAATTCTTTAATATAGGCTATGTTTCAAAATTGACTGCCAGTACTAAAAATCTATAGTGCACGTAACTGTAGCATTTTTACTGGCAGTAAATTGGAACACGGCCATGATTGGTTTATACGTTTAGATCCATAAGGAACTAAAAGTAAGAACCAATCGTATTGAAGAATTTTACAACAGTTGCAAAGCTGCTTTGCTGCTGAACGCAGCTATTAGAGTATAAAGGCTTAAAGTGGGCAATAGGCACAGGCAACAGGAAATAACGAACTGTCCAATCAGAGCTCTGGTGTAGAAGTTTGATATTATATCCCAGAGCTCTGATTGGACGGCTCGTTATTTCCTGTTGCCTATTGTGTTTAAGTCTTAATTTTAAGTTGCTCCACCGCTCACTAAAGCCGGGAGCACAGAAAAAAGTACGACCGTAATCAGTAAGGCCGGAATCAGACTATGCATTGAGGATTGAGATTAAAAATTAATGGTGCGGCCACACAATAGAAGAAATAAGGAATAAGAATTCCAACCTATCAGAAACCATATATTTCAGTGTACCCAATATCTGATAGGTTGAAAGTCTTATTCCTTATTCCTAATTCCTTATTTCTTCTATTGTGGCCACCATTAATTTTTAATTTCAATCTTTAATGCATAAGGAATTTCTCCTATAATCCTATTGGATATTGAAGGTCATACGTCGGATGTTTTACGCTACGTAAAATATGAATCCTACATAAGGAACAAAATTGATAATATGTACACGTGAAAATATCATTACTCCTTTCTTTGCTCTTCTGCATGTCAGATTGCTTGTTTTGGTCATATTGACCCTTTCTATTTCTCTAAGTGGCATTAATTAAAGAACCAGAACACGTGCACTTGAAGGCGAAGACGAAAGGTTACAAATATATAGTGTATCTGAAAGGAATCGAAACAAAAAATGCTGAAATCTGAGGCTTCGAAATCTTGAAAAAAAAAAGGAGTTAGATCTGAATGTCATATCATTGATAGGTCGTCGTCGAGTATGGCCATGTTACGTCAAGTCAAGCCAGCATACAGACTTTTCGACGAAGGTGTTGTCTTTCTGCTTCGAGGTAACGCTGTTCCATCTTTTAGCACATTCAATTCTTCGACGGTATTCGCGAGACAACAACAACAACAAAAATCAGAGAGCAATAATAAAGTGAAGGAGAATAATAACAACAGCAAGCTTGGCGGTGACAAGAGACCATCTATTGACGAGGCCACAATCAGGAGGCTCGAGAGGTTGGCACTAGTCGGCTTCGAATTCAAGCAGAGCAAGAGAGTGCTGGAGGAAGCGATAGCTTTCGCCGAACGGCTGCGGACGGTCCATATCGACGAGACGGTACGTCCGATGTACAGTACCCTGGAGAACGATTGCATTCATCTGCGGGACGACGTGGTGCAACACGACGTCGATCGGCGTGAGATACTGAGGAACGCCGCGGTGCTAGAAGAGGAATATTTTGTCGCGCCGTTAACGACAAGCAAGGAGAAAGAAAGTGAGTCTAAACAATGAGTCTAGAAGCTGTACTGAAGACTGTCGGGTCGCATTTCCTTAGTCTGTCTGAGCGAATGTTTGTGTACGGATCCCAAGGCAAACTGATGCTGAAGAATCTTGAAGAACACTGGTTCTCTCACTGCGTCACAATGCCGCATTATAACGTGTTTCCATGTGACACAATCGCAGATACATTGCAGCAACTGCGAAGTAACTCGATGGATATGCTGCCATTTGCACTTGCCACCCTGGGGACATCATCCAAGAGCGTGTGGAACGAGTCTTTGCTGTCAGTGGGCAAGGTACCATCTCACAGAATCGCCAAGATTAATGTGTTCGTTGATGCGTCGGATTCAAAGGATCTGCTGCATAAGAAGCAAAGAGAGCGCAAAGTATGGTGGCGCAAACTTGCCCAGCATCCCTCGAGATTCGTCCTCGCCGAGGCAAAGAAGACGAGGAATCTGGATGTGACGGAGATAGAGGCGCAGTTTCCCTTTGGAAATATCATCGTGGAAACAATCACTCATTATCCCGGCGTACGCAAGTTATACCCTCAGGTATAACGCTTTCTTATTAAAATGTTGGTAACATTATGAAAGACAGAGAGAGAATTATTTAAATGGGATATTTATTTACAGACTGAAAATAATAAAGATAATGTTATGGATGTGCATATGATCGAGCATATCGCTTCCATGGATTGGGGCTGCTTGGCGTTATTCTGTGACAGCCATATGCTGAATAAATCAACTAGAGCGTATATTCATCCTAAGTTATGCCCATACAAAATCACGTTCCACATAGGAAAACAGGAAAATGAGACTGATTCAGATATAGAAGACTTGAATCGCTTTGTGCTATACTTAAACAATATGCTTAGGACGAGAGGGATCTCTACCATATTGACAAATACAGAACAAATCGTAGAAATGTGCCTAATACCGTACGTCGTGTCAGTGGATAAGACTAGTCTTAAGAATGGCGTTGTACATGTAAAAAATCGATCAACGACGCTTAGTGAGGCAGTTCACATTACTGACTTGGTAAAGTATATTAGTTTGCGTTCTTCTTGAATTACCATAGTGGCAATTCAACTGGATTTTTCGATCAATGTTTATAAGATATTGCTATCATGTAACTATATTTAATTATTAACTATATTTATTACTGACAGTTACAACGATATAAACTGTAAATATAAATGAAAATTCTGGTTCTATGTTCTCTCCTCTTTTATCCCTATTTTGTTTCTGAATTTGAAGATAAGTAGCTACTAACTTGATCTTATATAGTAATGTACATTTTTTGAAATGAAGTATGCAAAATAAAATAGTAAAGAGGCAACTTAGATTTTCTAATCCTGAAAAAGGAGACGCAACACATGGCATTGTACGAGGGATGATGGAAGGAAGTTTGTGGAAAGGGGATGCCAGACAATTCATACTTAGTGGAAACGTGCATCGTCTTGCACATTTCACAAGCCTCCCAGGATTTCCCGAATTTATCTCAAATTGGCGATGCCACAGAGACAGTTGAACAATTCTCCGATACAAGAGGATAATACTCTCAACTGAAGCTAAGCAGGTAGTTGTAGCTTCTTGCCTTTGAGTACTTTGGTAATATAGAGGTAGAAAAAGTCACAATAGAGAACTGTCTGCACCAATCCAGCAACTATAGCGATCAAGTCGTAATGATCTTCAGCATAGTAGCGGTAGACCCAGTTAAACAGGTACAGGCCTCTGTATGATCCCAATGCGAATAAATAATGGCTGGTAATGCTTTCTGCCTCGCCCGTTTTCGATACCAGAAACAACTGCGGTAATATTGCCACTGACTCTAGATAAATGCTGAATGTCCACAAGACCTCGATGAAGGACAGTTCGTGATTGATCAGCAGTGCTAGTATAAACGCTGGTAAAATCAAGAACTCGATTCTGAAACAAGAAAATTCATCGTCATCACATTCCTAATGAAAATACCAACTGAAGAATATCATTTTAGGTCTGGTCTTTTTAACTAAACTTGCACCGTTCATTTTCTTCGATTTATGACCGTTTCTACCAATGTAGAAACTTCAATCTTAATTCAATTTACTTTTTATCTTTTTCTATATCTTAAAATTAAAAAAAAAGATGAAAAGCTAGTTGAATTGAAATTAAAATTACAATTATATTGATAGAAATAGATATTAGGTTCAGTTCCATCAATGTAAGATTAACTTTAATCAATTTAATTTACTATTTATCTATAATTCTTAGAATTAGAAAAAGCTAAAGAATAAATTGGACCGAGATGGAAGTTAATCTTAACACATTGGTGAAACTGGATGCTCATTTCTACCAATGTAGATCAAGTTTAACTTTAGTTTAACTTACTTTTTATCTTCCTGATTCTACGAACCAGATAAGAAGTAAGTTAAACTGAGATTAAAGTTAATCTATATTGGTAAAAATAGGCATTAAAGAGAGAGACAGAAAAAAGTCTGGTTTATGGAAGTTCCTATTCTTTTTAACTGAATTTACAGTTTTTCTCTTTTTCTTTCCAAGGTGAAAAGAAAAAGAAAGTAAATCTTGCAAAGTTTAACTAAAAAGAACAAGCTTTGTCTTATGTCATAACTCGTAAATAAAGTTTAGCACAATGCTTTTGTTCATAATGATAACAATCACATGAACAAAATCATTATCTTGGAGTTTATTGGTTTTGGCCTCCATAAACCAGATTAAAAGAAGAAAAAATAAATTGTGCAAGAAGTTGAACTGAAAAGAACAGGTCTATTGACAGATTTTGGAGTACTCTTTCTTACCTAAACGTGTCATGATTATGATCATACGTAGCTTTGAACTTAATATACATCAAGAAGACCGTGGCGAGAGATGCGGCGATAAACACGATTTTCATGAAAGTGTTGTATGCCGAGATAAACATGGTGAACAGGTCTAGATAACGGGTAGTATAAACAATCGCAAAGAGGATCTGTGATTTGCCGCTGATACCTGTGAACGTTGAAACATCGATAATCACTGTCTGTTGAAGATGAGCCTTTATCAACATTCGTTCGTCACAATTTATTAAACACGTCACAAACACTAGCATTCCTTGAACGATATGATCAAAGCGATCCGACTCACCGGCGCAGCTCCGTGTCTTCCATATCTTTACGAGTAGTATGATAATGGCTAAAAGATGCGATAGATCGCCCAGCAATCGGAATATATTCATGTCTGCGGCCGCGGGGATGTGACTTTACGTAAAAAAAAACCCGCGGGGAAAGATAAAGAGCCAGCTCGCAGCTCGTTCGACAGCAGCACACAAATATGACGTGGCTCTGGCTGTGGTTACAGCAGATGGCCGACCCCCCAGAATCAGATTGAACACTCCGGTCCCGATGTTGACATCGAGTCATCAGGAGAGCGAGAGAGACATCTGGAGAGAGAGCCTGCATCGTGCAATTTTTTGCCATGCGAATTGACGAGTCTAGGAATTTTGGAGCAAATTTAGTAACTTATCAGTTTGATCTAGTGGAGAAAGTATCGATATGACTGACCGGCGAATCACGTTAGTCAAAAATTTTGCTTTGATTTGTGATTCGCCGATCGAATAATAGCGGTTTCCACTGGAAAAACTAGTCCAATATTGGGTCTCTTTCACCAATCTTAAAATAAGTTAAACTTTGGTTAAAAGTTAATCATGAGTTGTGTGAAACTGGACCTAAAATGAGCCCCATGTAACCATAGGTTGACTTAATCGAGGTTTGATAAAAAAGATCCATTGTTACAAATTATATTTCCAGTGTTAATAGATAATTTTTTTAAGGTTATGAGAAAGAAGTTATTGCGACAACAAAGAACATGTATATAATTAAAAGAGTTAAATTATTTATTGGCACTGAAAGTGGGTATTAAATTCAATTACTCCAGTATGCTCTAGTTTTTCAATGGAAAACGCTATGTGTGCAATTAAATGCAAATCAATTCATATATTTTTTATGTTATTCACAAGTTTAACCCTTTAATTCTTTGTCACAATAATTTTTCTCTTTCTCTCTCTCTCACTCACTCGCTCACTCACTCGCTCGCTCACTCGCTCGCTCACTCATAACCTTAACAAAATTAAACTATTTTTTTTTTTTTTATCGATGAAGTGCAAAAAGTACAAGCAATACAAACAGACCTACATTTTCATCAACCTCATATCCCGCTCAAACAGCGCGCATGTGCAACAGATTCTCTTCATAAGTGGTGGGGCTCAACGTTTTTCTAACGGTAGAGGAACGGTGGGAAAACGGTGGTGTAGGGCAGTGCAGAGCTAGGATTGCTGGGAAGTCATAAGTTCTGCTGACGCAAGTCGCAGCAGGCGCTGGAAATGGTTGGAGGTCTTTTACGCGAGCTCCTGTGAATCACAGCAAAATGGCGACGTCTGATTCTAAAGCGTCTCTGCGGACAGTAAAACGCGTTCAATTCGGGATCCTCTCGCCTGACGAGATTGTAAGTAGAATGTATGATAATTCGCAATACTTCCGAAGTAGAATTCGCGAGAGGTGCAACTCCTTCCAAGAATTACATGGCGTAATCTCGCGCAACGTCACGTACCTACCCGTAGCACATTGATCTCTCGCGAGTTTAAATGTACAAATGTAGCTTCTATGACAGTTTTTACGTCGAAACATTTCTCGTAAATGTTATGGGACTCATGACAATTGATTTCGTTGCTACCTGCGATGTCTATAAAGAAGAATATCAAATTGCGCGTAGAATATTGATGATGTAGTATTAGTGCCTGTATGTGTATGTTGACTGTCATACTTTTGTAATGTTAATTATTTAGAAGTATTACTAAAAATGAAATTATGAAAATATATCAGGGAAAAAAATGTGAATGTAAATAATCAATATAAGCGATTGTATTTATGTTTAATGTGTTTATTTAACCACTACTTGTTTTGTGTTCTGTTATAAAAAAATTGTATGATGCCAATGAAGATTCTTGAAATACTTATGTTTTTTTATATGAGACTTCCTCAAAGTACCAATTACTCTGTTAATCTGGTTTTACATTATCAAATTTTTCAAGCCTGTTGATTGGTGAGCAGAATACAGAGATCTGTGAATTTCTGATACCTATTCTGTATACTTTTAAGCCTATTCTACAATGTGCTTTTTGTTTTCTGTTTCTTGCTTTTTACATCTTGTCTTTTTGTTTCTTATCCAGTTTTTTTGTTTTATGTTGCTCAAAATAAAAGTTAACAAACTTCGAAAAAAACAAAAAATACATAGCAAGAAATACAATTGTCGATAAATCAGTTGCAAAGAGAAAACAAGCAAGAAACAAAGAACACATTATAGAATAGGCTTTAGCAACCTTTAGTGCCAATGTCATTATATTAGGCCTATTCTTTTGAGCTGAATTTGTGCACAGTTCATCTTTCTCCTTTTTCTTTTTATATTGGAGAGAGAAAATATGTATACAAAATAATTTATATATATAAAATAGTAAAATATACATGAAGAAG
>NW_017305408.1:1587735-1601298 GCF_001594115.1 Trachymyrmex septentrionalis | reverse complement strand
ATATATATATATATATAGATTATATAATGTCTCGATTAAATTTAAATTTTTTATAAAATATGAATTGTTACACTTTTGTGTAGCGTCGTATGTCAGTCACCGATGGCGGCATACGGTTTCCTGAAACTATGGAGGGAGGCCGCCCTAAACTGGGCGGTCTTATGGATCCAAGGCAAGGTGTTATCGACAGGAATTCCAGATGTCAAACTTGCGCCGGCAACATGACTGAATGCCCTGGTCATTTTGGTCATATAGATCTAGCAAAACCAGTATTCCATGTGGGATTCATTACAAAAACTATAAAAATATTGAGATGCGTGTGTTTTTACTGTTCCAAACTACTTGTCAACCCTGTAAGTATTTATTACTCAAGATGTGTTATGTTTATAAAATAAAACCCATAAGTTTTTGCATTTAATTGACTTATTCACATTCTGTATCTTTCTAAAAATTTATAATTGTACAAATTTAAAATTGATTAATGAATTTTTTTATTTTGAAATAATAAAATATGATTATAAAGATAATAATAGGAAATCTTTTATATTTTTGAAAAGATTGATAATAATCAGTTTATCTGATTGTTAAGTGTATTATCTGTAAATAACATCAAAGAGGAAGTTAAAAGAATTCTTCACAACATTAATCTTTTTCTGCTATTTTCAGCATAATCCAAAAATAAAAGAAATCGTTATGAAAACGAAAGGACAGCCACGGAAGCGACTCGCATTCGTTTACGATCTATGCAAAAGCAAGAACATCTGTGAAGGCGGAGATGAAATGGACATTAACAAGGAGAATGCGGAGAACCAGCCCCAAATGGACAGAAAACCAGGTCATGGTGGTTGTGGTAGATATCAGCCTAATCTTAGACGGTCTGGCTTGGATGTCACTGCAGAGTGGAAGCATGTCAATGAAGATTCACAAGAGAAAAAGATAATTCTGTCGGCCGAAAGGGCCTGGGAAATCTTGAAACACATTAAGGATGAAGAATCTTTCATCTTGGGCATGGACCCGAAATTTGCACGGCCAGATTGGATGATTGTCACCGTATTGCCGGTACCACCACTGTCTGTTAGACCTGCGGTCATTATGTACGGTTCCGCTAAGAATCAGGACGATCTAACACACAAATTGGCAGACATTATCAAATCAAACAACGAGTTAGTACGAAATGAACAGTCCGGTGCAGCGGCACATGTAATTTCTGAGAATATAAAGATGCTACAGTTTCACGTGGCAACGCTCGTTGACAACGACATGCCCGGTATGCCCCGGGCGATGCAGAAGTCGGGCAAGCCGCTCAAAGCCATCAAGGCCCGACTGAAAGGAAAGGAAGGCAGGATTCGTGGAAATCTGATGGGTAAACGTGTGGACTTCTCTGCGCGTACTGTTATCACTCCTGATCCCAATTTGCGTATTGATCAAGTAGGCGTACCGCGCAGTATAGCGCAAAATCTGACATTCCCCGAGATCGTGACGCCTTTCAACATCGATAAGATGCAGGTGCTAGTCAGGCGTGGCAATTCGCAGTACCCTGGCGCGAAATACATAGTACGCGACAACGGCGAAAGAATTGATCTGCGTTTCCATCCCAAGTCCTCGGATCTGCATCTGCAATGCGGCTACCGAGTGGAACGACATATCCGCGATGGTGATCTCGTAATCTTCAATCGTCAGCCTACTCTACACAAGATGAGTATGATGGGTCATCGTGTTAAGGTGCTTCCGTGGAGTACATTCCGCATGAATCTAAGCTGCACATCGCCGTACAATGCTGACTTTGACGGGGACGAAATGAATTTACACGTTCCACAGTCAATGGAGACACGCGCGGAGGTTGAGAATATTCATGTGACTCCACGACAGATTATTACCCCACAGGCAAATAAGCCGGTTATGGGAATTGTACAGGATACTCTGACAGCAGTCAGAAAAATGACCAAACGTGACGTGTTTATCGAAAAGGAGCAAATGATGAATCTACTCATGTTTCTGCCTAGCTGGGATGGCAAGATGCCGCAACCGTGTATTCTGAAACCGAAACCACTATGGACCGGTAAGCAGCTGTTTTCTCTTATTATACCAGGTAATGTGAACATGATACGAACGCACAGCACACATCCTGATGAAGAAGACGATGGTCCATACAAGTGGATCTCGCCAGGTGACACAAAGGTAATGGTGGAACATGGAGAACTTGTAATGGGTATTCTTTGCAAAAAGACTTTAGGTACTTCAGCTGGTTCTTTGCTCCATATTTGTATGCTTGAACTGGGCCACGAAGTGTGTGGACGCTTTTATGGCAATATTCAGACAGTTATCAACAATTGGTTACTACTAGAAGGTCATTCGATTGGTATTGGCGATACTATTGCTGATCCGCAAACATATTTGGAGATCCAGAAGGCGATCAAAAAGGCTAAAGAGGACGTGATAGAGGTGATTCAAAAGGCACATAACATGGAACTTGAGCCTACACCTGGCAACACTCTTCGTCAGACTTTCGAGAATCAAGTAAACAGGATACTGAACGATGCTCGAGACAAGACCGGAGGCTCCGCTAAGAAGTCCTTGACAGAATATAATAATTTGAAGGCTATGGTGGTATCAGGTTCAAAGGGTTCCAACATCAACATCTCTCAAGTTATCGCTTGTGTAGGCCAGCAAAACGTTGAAGGTAAACGGATACCCTTTGGTTTCCGTAAGAGAACGCTGCCACATTTCATTAAGGATGACTATGGACCAGAGTCCCGTGGTTTTGTCGAGAATTCGTATCTCGCTGGTCTCACGCCCTCCGAGTTCTACTTTCACGCAATGGGTGGTCGTGAAGGTCTTATCGATACCGCCGTAAAGACGGCTGAGACTGGTTACATTCAGCGTCGTTTGATAAAAGCTATGGAGTCGGTGATGGTGCACTATGATGGCACTGTGCGTAATTCCGTCGGTCAATTGATTCAGCTGCGTTACGGAGAGGACGGTCTCTGCGGCGAGACCGTTGAATTCCAGAATCTACCAACGATCAAAGTGAGCAACAAAGCTTTCGAGAAGAAATTCAAATTTGATCCCACCAACGAGCGATACTTACGGCGTATATTTAATGAGGACATCGTCCGGGAGATGATGGGGTCCGGTGAGGTGATATCCGAACTAGAAAGAGAATGGGAACAGTTGAACAGGGATCGCGCTGTACTCCGTGAGATTTTCCCGAGCGGAGAATCTAAAGTTGTACTTCCCTGTAATCTGCAGAGGATGATTTGGAACGTACAGAAGATATTCCACATCAATAAACGAGCGCCAACTGATCTCAGTCCAATGAGGGTGATACAAGGTGTAAAGAATCTTCTGGAAAAGTGTATCATTGTCGCCGGAGATGATAGACTCAGCAAACAGGCGAACGAGAACGCAACATTACTGTTTCAATGTTTAGTAAGATCGACTTTATGCACCAAGTGCGTCTCCGAGGAGTTCAGGCTGTCCAGTGAGGCCTTCGAGTGGCTAATTGGAGAAATCGAGACAAGATTCCAGCAGGCTCAAGTATCACCCGGCGAGATGGTCGGCGCATTGGCGGCGCAATCTCTCGGCGAGCCTGCTACTCAGATGACCCTGAATACTTTCCACTTCGCTGGTGTGTCATCGAAAAACGTAACTCTTGGTGTGCCTAGATTGAAAGAAATCATCAACATCAGTAAGAAGCCGAAGGCGCCGTCACTCACAGTATTTTTAACTGGCGCTGCCGCGCGTGATGCCGAGAAGGCGAAAAATGTGCTTTGTCGATTGGAACACACAACGTTGAAAAAAGTGACGGCAAACACGGCGATATACTACGATCCAGATCCACAGAACACAGTAATTGCAGAAGATCAGGAGTTCGTCAACGTGTATTACGAGATGCCCGACTTTGATCCTACGAAAATTTCGCCGTGGTTGTTGCGAATCGAGCTGGATAGGAAACGAATGACTGACAAGAAGTTGACAATGGAACAGATCGCAGAGAAAATCAACGCTGGCTTTGGCGATGATTTGAACTGTATATTCAATGACGATAACGCCGAGAAGCTGGTACTGCGCATCAGAATAATGAACAGTGACGACAACAAGTTCCAGGATACGGATGAGGAGACCGTAGATAAAATGGAGGATGATATGTTCCTTCGTTGTATTGAAGCCAATATGCTTAGTGATATGACTCTACAGGTACGTTGAATTGTAAAATAACGATGTCAATTACGTTAGTCTTTTGTATCTTTGCTTAATCGCTGTTGTTAATTAACTTAATATAGTTATATAGAGAAAATTTATTTTTACGTTCTATTGAATATTTCAGGGTATCGAAGCTATCGGAAAAGTTTACATGCATCTGCCACAAACAGATTCTAAGAAACGCATTGTTATCACAGAAACTGGCGAATTCAAGGCCATCGCGGAATGGCTCTTGGAAACCGACGGGACGAGCTTGATGAAGGTATTGAGCGAGAGAGATGTCGATCCTGTGCGGACGTTCAGCAATGATATTTGTGAAATATTCCAAGTGCTCGGTATTGAAGCCGTGCGAAAGTCAGTAGAAAAGGAAATGAATGCAGTGTTACAGTTCTATGGTCTTTACGTCAACTATCGACATCTTGCCTTGCTTTGCGACGTCATGACTGCAAAGGGTCATCTTATGGCGATAACACGTCATGGAATCAATAGACAAGACACCGGTGCTTTAATGAGGTAAACGAGTCTTGCCTTTTTTTTTATTGAGATCTTTAAAAGATTTATGTATATTTCTATCAATGATAGATAGAAGGTAATCGATTAAAAGTTAATAAGAATTTGAATTTCTTTAGATGTTCCTTCGAAGAAACAGTTGATGTATTGTTGGATGCTGCATCTCACGCAGAGGTAGATCCAATGAGAGGAGTATCCGAAAATATTATAATGGGACAACTTCCTCGAATTGGAACAGGTAATGCGCGATGTATACAGATCTTTTATAATACAAGAAATATTACAAGTATATTATGCAAATTGTATTCTAATTTCTATTCGCAAATCTGTCTTGTAAAGAAATGTAAAGAAAATATTAAGATTCTCATATCAAATTTGTGGTCTGCAGAAATTTAAATAATGATACAATATCAATAACTTTATGTTGTGTGTTTAGGATGCTTTGATCTATTACTGGATGCGGAGAAATGTAAGTCTGGCATCGAAATTCCTATGGCAGTTGGGGCAGGTATGATGGGAACTGCAGGAATGTTCTTCGGTAGCGTAACTGGCATGTCCAGCATGAGCCCTCAAATGACTCCTTGGATGGGAGCTACTCCTGGTTATGGTGCGTCGAATATGTCGCCAGGTAAGCGTTGTGTAATAATTTCAAAATAAAGTAAAAAATCTAGTTTTGGAGAAATGTATATATTAACAATTGTTAAATAGTAATAACAATTGTGTGCAAATAATATTAATAATTGTACTCTTTCGTTTTACAGCTTTGAGCAGCGGTATGACGCCAGGTGGTGCATGTTTCTCGCCATCGGGAGCATCGGACGCATCAGGCTTGTCGCCAGCATATTCTGCATATTCACCACAGCCAGGAAGTCCTGGCAGTCCAGGTCCAAGTATGAGTCCATTCCCAATGTCACCTGCTGGTGCGGCATCACCTAGTTATTCTCCAACATCGCCAACATATTTACCTACATCGCCTAGCATGACACCGTCGAGTCCGAATTATTCGCCTACAAGTCCAACATATTCGCCGACCAGTCCAAATTATTCACCAACATCACCAAGCTACTCTCCGACAAGTCCGAGTTACTCGCCAACTTCACCGAGTTATTCGCCAACAAGTCCAAGTTATTCACCCACATCTCCAAGTTATTCGCCAACGAGTCCAAGTTACTCGCCTACTTCGCCAAGCTATTCACCGACCAGTCCGAGTTATTCGCCTACGTCACCAAGCTACTCGCCAACTTCGCCGAGTTACTCGCCGACAAGCCCGAGTTATTCGCCAACCTCACCGAGCTATTCCCCGACAAGTCCAAGTTATTCTCCCACGAGTCCAAGCTATTCGCCTACGAGTCCAAGTTACTCACCAACATCGCCGAGCTATTCACCAAGCTCGCCCAACTACACACCTGCTTCACCCTCATATTCGCCCACTTCACCCAGTTATTCGCCAAGCTCGCCGCAATATTCGCCCGCGAGTCCAAGTTATTCTCCTAGCAGTCCCAAATATTCACCGACGAGCCCGAGTTATTCTCCTACCTCACCGTCATTTGCCGGTGCATCGCCACAATACACACCTGCGAGTCCCACATATTCGCCAACCAGCCCGACATATTCGCCTACAAGTCCGTCGTACTCGCCGAGTTCGCCGCAGCATACTACATCTGGCAGCACTCGATATTCACCCAGCAGTCCGAACTATTCGCCTACCAGTCCAACGTACTCACCCACAAGTCCGCAGTACTCACCGTCAAGTACCAAATATTCACCGACAAGTCCTACCTACACGCCTACAAGCCCCAGTTATTCTCCGACGAGTCCGACGTACTCGCCACCTGTACCGGGATACTCGCCCACAAGTCCCACGTACTCGCCGGCGTCACCTGCTTACGAGACGGATGACTAATTTTAAGTTTTTCGTAAATTATATTTAGGTACTTATTTTTTTAAATAAGTTAATTATAAACCCGATCAATTGTAATTACGTAATAACACATAGTTGCAAATAAACGTAGATGTACATGTTTGTTAAAATATTTCTTATGTGACCTATTTGGTACTTAAGTTGGATATAACATGATTTATTCATCATATCAGAAATTCAAGAAAATTAAAAAGAATGAAAAAGATAAAATTAACTAAAAATGTATAGTTGATAATTTCTCGGCTGTTAATTACAATTGATATATAGTACGCAGATTACGATGCGTTTTCGCCACTCGTACCAAGGAGGTTGTGACAAATATAATGACAAGAGTGAAGTACGGGAAGTGAGTGTTATAAGCAAATATATGTTAATCGAGTATTATAAGCGTATATATAAGAGTATCTTAGGGACCAGGGAATTTTGTAAGTCAACGATTGATAAAACTAATGAATTACTGAACGAGGACTACTGATGCAAGAAATGTCTAAAAATTCAGGGAGATCATTTGTATATGCGTCTTTATTACAACTATTACGATTATTCTCGTAGAACTATATCTTTAGCATCTAGCAAGCTGCACGA
This sequence comes from Trachymyrmex septentrionalis, assembly GCF_001594115.1. Taxonomy (NCBI): domain Eukaryota; kingdom Metazoa; phylum Arthropoda; class Insecta; order Hymenoptera; family Formicidae; genus Trachymyrmex; species Trachymyrmex septentrionalis. The sequence continues at coordinate 1,594,079 of NW_017305408.1, read as the reverse complement.
TATCAAGACTACATTTTATCGATATTTAATCTATTGAGTAGATATCAGGATCTGTGATTTTTATTAGAAAAATGCGAAAATAAAAATCTTAATTTATTAAAGTAAAACTATTGCTATTATTCATCATTAACATTTGTGTTTATCTTATTACAATGATCATTTTTACTTGCTCGGAATATATCAATACACAGCGTTAATGTTTTTTACAAATAAATCTAAAAATATATATAGAAAGAAATTAATAAAATCGCTGACAATATCTTGAAAGTATATTGTAATATAAATAAGGATACGAAGCTCTTAAAAAATTATTTAAATCGAATCAATGCGGAAATATGAATGATATAAGTGTCCAGTCGACTAAAAGTAATATGTATAATATCTATGTTATAATTTCGCACTTAATATAAATGTAATATATGATATCGCATAACAGTTATACATTTTGGTCAACTGGATGGACTTTTCGCCTTGGAAGTTCATCCTCTTAAATTTTCGCATGATATTAAAATTCAATTGAGTCTGAAATCTATGGAATAGAAGAAGAATAGTTACACATTGTTGAAATTAAAATTATATAGATGTTATATATATCTTAGTTGGTTGCAGTTGAGAGTGGAGGTATATAATTACTTGATATAACACTTTAACATGGTTTTACTGATAAATCGTTTTAAAAATAAATAGTTGCGATATCAAGAACAGCAATCCCTATAAATATATAGTCGAAGTAAAGCATAATATTTCAAGTTCTATCCCTTTATTGTCTAGTTTGCTATCGACAGCTTGCTAAATACGAAAGTCATATACATTGTAGGTCTTCCTGCGACTCTCCCGTTCCAGCTAAGTCACTCGTGTTCGATATCGGTATCGGATTACCTTAGTGCTGTGGTACGGTGCGCACCGCGACGAAAACCGGTCCAGATTCTTACTACGAACATCGTATGTCCTAGTACCGCGGCATTGCAAGTGAGCAATATGAATTCTGCAAGTGCAACGTTGTGGAAAAACGGAAATTCGGGGCTGTCATTGCTCTTTGCCACTCTGTGCATCATTGATATTTTCGGCGTATTCCCGATAATTGCGTTACCACGATCGATCGTCCAGTGCGGTGAGATCTCACTGCAATTTTTTATAAAGATAAGAGAAGTTTCTGATAGGCGGCTACATGGAATATTTTACAAGAAAATCGAACATCCTGAAAAATCTGTGATTTTTCTTAACTATGAATTTGAAATATTTGTCAGAGTTAAAAAAGAGATTCGAGTAAGAAACTCTTTATAACGAAAAAGAGGCTTGGTTGATAACAATGCAAGTGTTTATAACAATGTATATTTGTGATGACGTTATATGTAGCGATAAGTTAATTTTAATTAATAAAGAATATCGTGTAATGTTTATTGTTTCTTGTGTTAATCTAGCAATAAAAGCACCAGCATAAATTATTCGTTTGTTAATATTCCTTACATTCCATTCGCGTTGATGAATCATGATCTTTGAAATTAAAAAATTATATCAGATATACATGTATATATTAATCAAAAAGGATAGAAAAAAATATATGTACTTATTATTAGGATTGTACGGAATCCCTTTGGTGCTCATTGTCTTTGGTTTGCAAATTTACACGGCCATTCTACTGGGGAGATCATGGATTATCGCGACTACTCTGGATCCGCGGATTTCACAAAAAAATCGGTATTTTTATTATTTATTTCTTTCTATTAAAATTTTTAATATTTGTCCAATAAGAATGTTGATTCTAAATTTCGATATTAAAATTGCAGCTATCCTCTCGCCGCCGTGACGGAATTAACGATGGGACAGCGCGCACGATCCATCGTCACTCTGTTTTTGGATTTGACGGTTTTTGGTTGTGGCATTCCGAATTTATTAGTTGGTAAGTAAAAAGGCACCTTATAATCATGCATTAACACTAAGAACAGCAATTTTTATCTCGTTCTAAAATGTTCTTTGCATCGTTAATTGAATAGATACAAAGAAGATATCCTTTTAATAAATTGTATTTTTTGATAATAGATATTCTCCTGGATATATAATTACGAGATATATTCTATATAAATAGCTTTACGGAAATGATTTTTTAGCTTCGCAGAATTTACATCTGTTCGGGCTTAAGGTATCAGGACAGCATTTTGATCTTTCTTTCTGTTATTGGCTGTTAATAGTTGGTCTTTTACTTTGTCCATTAATGTGGCTGGGCAGTCCGCGAGACATGAAGTAAGTTAAATTATCTTTCATTATTATAACTCATGTATTTCGATGCTAAGAAATTTACTAAATTATTATAGATTGGTCGCAATGTGTTCTAGTATAACAGTTACTTTAACAACAATATTAATATGGTGGAGCATTGTAACTGACGACCGAGCATTTAATGTTACACCAATTACCACTTCACCGACATGGGATAAATTTATTTCCGGGTACGTGTTCCTGTATTACAAATACATATTTAAAATGAGCTTTCTTTTCATATTCAAAGTACTAATATATTAAATATAATTTGTCAAATTAAATGATCCATTAATTAACTAATTAATAATTACTTGGATAAATTTTCAGGTACGGTATGCTAGCTTTTCAATTTGACGTGCATCCTACTTTAATGACCATACAAGTTGATATGCGTCGTCCTCGAGACATCGATAAAGCCATCTTCTTTTCTTTTATGGGTAAGAAACAACGAAAATAAATCGTTTCTTGCCTTTTATCTCTATACATATCTCAAGGAAGTCACACAATTATTAAAAATATTTTTTCTATTTCTTCTATTTTAATGTAATATAAATGTAATATTAAATAATCTCAAATCTATTTTTTCAATATTAAAATAATTTTTTTATGATCCCAAGCAGAACCTATTCTTTTTTGTGTAACTGCTAGTGTATGTCTCATATTAATTTCTTTTTGCAACAGCAAGCGGATCGTTGTTCATCGTCACTGCTTCTTTAGCCGCATGGAAATACGGTGGCAATATAACTGCTAATATTTTGGAAGCTGTGCCATCCGGATCGGTTGCAAACATCGCTATTCTATTAGCCGCTCTCCAATTATGCTTCTCCAGCGTAATCGGCTATTCGGCGCTTTTTCAACATCTGGAGGACCAATGGAGCATACAAAGAAGTATAAAAGGATCATTTATTTATTTATAAATTAATTGATTTAATTAAAGCCACAATTAATTTACCTTATTGTTATATTCAAGCTTTCGGTTGGAAACGATGCGCCATGAGATCAGCGGTAGTTTTTCTCAGTGTGGTTGTAGGCGAATCGGTACCGCGATTCGACATTGTCATGGCTCTCATTGGTGGATCGTTGACTGGATCATTGGTTTTTGTTTTACCGCCTCTGATATACACCCGAGCATTAGCTTTGAAGAAACAGTCGAATCATGCAGCGATTACCGGGGAACAGATCTATCCAGGTTCTCGCAAAAGATTCAATGGCGAAGAACAGCACTTGATGGACCCTGAAGCTCATTCCCGTTCAATTTACTATGGTTTCTTAAGTGCCACGAATAATTCTCGCAGGTATTGAATAATGAGTGTTTAGAGAGAGATATATTTAAATATATTTCTTTTTTTAGTTAATTCTATATGTAAATTGAAAAACTTACTTTTTCAAACACTTTAAATCCATTCAATCTACATTTACTGTTCCAATATTGAATTTTTAACAGCTACACGTATCTCTATTTCGATAATTTGGATGAGGAGACAAATTCACATTTGAGCGAATTCGACGGTTATTACGAGGACGAACATAAGGATGAAGCCACTCAAATTCCAATGAATAGTACTCGTCAGGAAGATCAGCTACTCCTCATAGATGCCACGGAGCCAACCAGAAGTCGAATCATGTTTACGAATGATTCGCAAGAACAGACCGCAGGAACGGTTGTGAAGAGGAAAAATATATGGAATCTGGAAAAGGCAATTAATTACTTCGACTATTTTATAGTAACGATAGGTATAGTGATCACGCTGTCTTCGACATATGTCAATATTTGGAATACCATACGTTATGTGCGTTTTACGCCACCCTGCATCATTAACGCTACCATGAGATAAACCTTCATAGTTTGGTTTCCATATAACCATATAACATTTGCATTTCATCATGTAATTTATCAAGTATGAAGATAATTTCGGATGTATGTATATTAGGATTGAATATTTTGTGAGTGTTAAGAATATCAAGTGATACGCTGCAATTTATTATATATATATATATATATATATATATACACACAAGGTGTTTGGAAATTAGTGATAAGTCTTTCGCACACAGGGGCAGAATGGACTAAACTGAGAAGAAAAATCGTCTACATGCGCTTCATAGAGTATATCTCTTTTCCAATCAATCTGTAATAAAATTTCAATTTGCGATTAAATTAAAAACTCAGATCTGTATTATATACGTATTAATAAGATTAAGTTTCTACTTGTCTACTCAGTAGTTAAATAATATTTGTAAACTTTGATATACTTTACATAATGTAGAATTGGTTTTTTCCAGATATTATATGATAGAGTTGTAATGACTGTATCATTCTTCGTCAAGTCTTTAGGAACGCTCTATCGATTGCTTCCGTGATGCACTTCAACAGATAATAGACCATGTTTGCATTTTCTTTTCTGCACTTCATTTTTCTATATGACAATAAGATGCAGGACATACTACTAGAGTACCATCTTTATGACCTGATAATAATACATATTTTAATAAACGAAATAGTTGTGTCACATTCTCTATGGACAATTTATTATTTTCTTTCTATTAATTTTATTTATATCTAGACTCTTATCATTAAAATGTGAAAGAAGCGTAAATGCTTCTTTTACATTTCATTATTCCAATTTTTGCCTTCTAAAAGTTTCGTTTACGCTTCTATTACTCTCCCATTACACTCCGATTTTTATTTTCGTCAGGATATACGAATAAGTTTACGATCTTGCGTCAAAGATTGGTGTAAAACCGTCGATATTGTTTTCTGATTATACACACATTACTAGATTTAATATTTGTTCTTAGAAATTATATGTATAATTATCGATTAGTTGTTCAGCTATAATTAGTTGTATTTCGTTTGTAGATGTGACTGTTAGAATTATTTGCATTACAATTATTAAAGTTATTAACTCTGAAATCAAATCTGCAGCTACAATTATTTGTGTAGTTAGAAATCATTTATTAGGGCCGGTTTCACCAACGTCGGTCAAGTTTAATCGTGATTAACTGTCAACCGCAATGGTCGATTCTACTAAACAGCAAACGCGATTGGTTAATGGACGATTAACTAACTGGCGTTGGTGAAACTAGCCCTTAATATTATAAATAAGTAGATACACACATTGCGCAAGAACATGAAACTCCAAATTTGAACAGTATGCATGCATTTCTGTGAATTGATGTTTTCTCTTTATATCGCATTTTTAAGTAAAACATGTAGAAAGATGAAATCACAAAATCACATGAATGTATCTTGCTGTTTTTTTTTTGTTTACGTTTTTCTGCGATGTAAAATTTCAATTTATGGTTTATCTTTTCAATAGACGGCATATTTATCGATAAATTAAAGATAAATGTAACTTTACCAAATTTGTCATAAAATAATTTATAATGATTTATTTACTTTTATAGTCTGTATCTTCTTCATTCCAATATGTTTTTCATCGAAACTTAAAAATCACTAGCGATATTAAAAATTGCTGATTTTGATAATGACTAAAACTGACGAGTGTAATCGATATGTAAATCAATTGAACTAATATATTGTATTAATATGTATAAGTAATAGATGGGAATGATAAAAACAATAAGTAATGAAAAATATGTATATGCACAATATACAGAATTAGCATCTTGGCAGTTTAATTGACAAAAACTTGAAAATTGCTAAAATATATTTAATAAACTAAAGAGACACAAAAAGACAGTACGTTTCACTTCGACCACTAGACTGAGATTTCAGGCATTTTGACGATTGGCAATAATTAAATTTGTTCTTTATGGTTGAAGTTTCATTCTATTCCATTTGTTGCACTCAAAGCGCTTTCAAATGCATCTTTTGAATGAAATAAGTGTATACATTTGGAGTTTTCCAAATAGAAAGTTTAGTATAGTCTAGTGCAGCGAAAAAGAATGGGTCTTTTGAAATATTCTGACACTTATTAAATACACTGCGTATTTCATGTTCTTTTTAATTGTTTCTTATTCTAATTAACATTTATGATATTATTAGTGTAACGTTGCAGAAACATTGTAGAAATTAATAAATAATGTTGCAGTAACACTCTGGAAAAATTTAAAATATTACA
>NW_017305408.1:1565905-1587635 GCF_001594115.1 Trachymyrmex septentrionalis | reverse complement strand
TTAAAAATAAATGTATACATATATACGTATATATATATTTTAGATATCAAAATTTTATATATATATATATATATAAAATTTTAGATATCAAAATTTGAGAAATTTTATATTTATACGTGAAATATGTAACACTTGTTTTAATTAGCTTTTCTTATGACCGATGATTCTAATACTTTGAAAATTGTAATATTCTTCGACAAATATCAGATTACACGTATTACAATGAAATATCATCATGATATGTCGGTTTTTTAAGTACAACGTTCGATGCATTATTTGTAACACTTTTTTATTAATAAAAAATTACTGCATTGAACAGATTCATTTATATTTTTCTAGAATTAGATATATAATACGTTTAAAAATAAATGTATACATATATACGTATATATATATTTTAGATATCAAAATTTTATATATATATATATATATAAAATTTTAGATATCAAAATTTGAGAAATTTTATATTTATACGTGAAATATGTAACACTTGTTTTAATTAGCTTTTCTTATGACCGATGATTCTAATACTTTGAAAATTGTAATATTCTTCGACAAATATCAGATTACACGTATTACAATGAAATATCATCATGATATGTCGGTTTTTTAAGTACAACGTTCGATGCATTATTTGTAACACTTTTTTATTAATAAAAAATTACTGCATTGAACAGATTCATTTATATTTTTCTAGAATTAGATATATAATACGTTTAAAAATAAATGTCTTTAAAAAAAGAAAATGAGAATATAGAATTAAAAAAGCACTGCCAAAAACCTAGGTAGTGCTTTTGATTTTTCCACGTATTTATTTTCATTTGTCCACGCTTGCAACGCAATGCTTGTATACATAAATATTCGCTTACATACCACTTATATACTCGTATATTCGCTTACATATCGTGAGAATGAAATTCGGATGAAATTCCAGGAGAGATGAAAACCGGACGGTGGATGGGAAGGGTAGATTACTCTGTAAGAACATATTTACAATAAGGCGCTTTATTTCTATAAACTTCTCGCTTATTTAGCATCGTATAGAAATAATCGGTACTTATTATGTGCTAGTTTGTGCGAGTTGTGGCATGGTGCGTAAATATAAATATAACAAATTTCAGTCGCGACTTATCGCTCTCCGTTTTTGTCCTGTTAACACTCAATCCTCGTTGCCTTTTTTCGATGGGCACATTATAAGAAGAAGAAACTTCTCGAGAGAACTGTTCCTTCACACTCCGTCACCATCGCCGTCGCCATCAATGCTGATACCGTCGTCACCGGCTGCTAGCGGTTTGCTGCTCTTATCCCGCTTGGAGTTGTGATAGAGGTAGGAGTGTACACGCAGACTGTTACTGTTCTTATATTTATTACCACAAAGCTTACACGTGAGAGTTTCAAGCGGACCGTGAATATAACGGACGTGTAGCTTGAGGTTTTCCTTGCGTGTGAATTGACGCATGCACCACGGGCACGCATACATGCGTATTACTTTGCCATGTTCCATGCGCAACGTTGGACCCAGCTCTGAAACGACACGCAGCGTTGTCTCTAATGGCAAGCTGCTACCGGAAATACCTTTAACCGTACGTCGTCCCTTAGTGCTGGAATTTGCCGTCTCATATGTTGAGTCACTTGGATAAATCGTTGTGTCATTTAAACCTACTAAAAAGAATATTATTAGATATCGTATTATTATTCTTGAGAATATTAGATATGCATTCGATTTGATAAAGCTATCAAGAGATTATATAAAGAAAATGAAAAACATGTTAAGGATATACATAAATGTAGGAGGAAAAGAGAGTGAGAGACGTATTATATTGATGCAAAAATCTTGTATCTACAATAAAATTAGAAGCAAAATAAGGGAAATAACGGTTTGTTCTTTTTAGCTGAACTTCTTACACAGTTCATTTTTTCTTTTCACACTAACTTGTATCAAAAGTTTAAAAGTTAAAAAGAATAAACCTAAAATTACGCGGATTTCGCTTTTTATTTCATCTAGAGAGATTTTTAATTTACTCTTTAAAGAACTTCAGTTTTCCAGTTTTAATAGAGATTTTGATAACAAAGCGACAAATTTTTTGCATCAATCGAATTTATAAGCAGTATGTACAGCAGAGATGCAGTTTCTGAGATATCGGAAAAAAACTGTGCAATAAAAGAACGTGATTAACTTGAAAATTTACATTTAAAGATCGATAAGAAATATAAAAAAGATAAATGATGCAATTTGTATTTTTCCAACAAAATCCATTCATTATACAATCAATTCATATTAATAACATTTAAAAATGTTACAAATTAGCATGGAAATGCAGTTCTGCAATTTAAAAAGAAAAAAGAACAAGTAGGAACATTATCAGCGAACCAATTAACAAGTATTGAGATATAAAATTAGTCGTGTTATTTTCCTACATTTATTCTATAAAAAAAATATCTTGCAAATTGATTCTTTTTTCAAACATGCTATGAACGAGTTGGAGAATGTAAACGACAAGCAAAATGCGATAGAAGTGTAAAACGTACCGAATGGCTGAGTTTGTGAATTCTGATTGTAGGGAACTAACTGCGTATCTGGCGCGAAATCTGTAAGATAACATCGCTTTCTCTAGACATTTATGGGCAATGAGATGAGGTGCCTAGTGAATTTATGCAAAGAGAGAGAAAGAGAGAAAAAAAAAGAGAATTATAATTCGAGGAACATCGCTTGCTCGGATTTGAAACACCCATTCGCGTGAACATGCAAACGTGATATTGCGTTGATCACAGAGACTAAATTGACTTTAACCCCCGGCGTTGCGATTTAACGAATGAATTGATTTTGCAATGTAAACCGACCATATTTCTTGTTGAATCGTAATGCGTTAGAAATTTATAGAGAAACAATGTCGCTCGTGGAGGGATGATAATGAGATCTAAGATGTCCACGCTAGAAATACCGGGGGTTAATTAAACAGTACGTAAAAGTGCTTAAGAGCTTGCGTCGCAGTCAAACAAGTGATAATGAGTCTCAATAACAAAGTACACATCTATCCTTGGCAACACTTGAGTGTGTCAAACCTTTGGGGCGCCGATACTGCTGGTACAGCAAACTTTTCTCTTTGTCGAAGGGCGTTTCAGCTCCGGATGACGTTCCGACGACGTCATTCAATCTACTGTTAGCGTTGTCTTTAAAGTACACGAGATGCCGACAGGACGGCGGGAGAATCACTACCTTGTTTCGCAGCGTTCTCGTTGCCGGCATAGAGTATTTTTTCCGCTGCATATCTGTATCCTAAATCCGTATCCGTGTCCATCGTATAATCCAGCGGTTCGGGCTTAGTTGACTGTGGCTGACTCACATCGGATGTGCAATCCAACGGCTGTTCCTCCATGTTGCATGGCATGTCTGTGCTTCTGCTTCTCTCACTAATCGCTGTTTGTACATCTGGACCATCTGGGACACTATAGTCAGCTTCTGTGCAACCTTGCCAATGACACGTGTCAGTGACAGTTGACATTTGTTCAGTAAACGGTTCTCTCGTCGAGATGTCTTCTGTTGAAGTGCTTTGCCTCGTTGTAGACTGCTCCTTTACAATGTGCGTCAGCCTGCTGAATGTGGAAACGTTTTCGTCTGTACCACCATGTTCACATCTATCTTTTTCCACTTCATAGAAACCACGATCTTCAAAATCCTCATCATTTTTTCTAAGACTATCTTTGAATCTCTGCAATGTAGAAATCAACTGTGTATAAAAAAAATATACTTTATATATTTAGAACCTACTCTTTCTAAATATATTTTACTCTAAATTTAGAGATGTACAGAAATTGTTTTAGAAAAAAAATAACATCTTTATAAACAAGCAATATCACTTTCTCACATTCTATACATTTTAACACTGTCATTTTCCTGAAGCACTCTATATTTTTATAAAGGTAATTTCGACTGTATGACAAACCTCATTTGAATCTGTGGTTAGTCCTTTTATTTGTAGAACCTCTGCAACTTTCAAAAAGCTGGCGATATCCTCTTGCTTGATATTGACCTCTCCTTGATACATGAAATGTAGTATAGCTGATAAATCCCGGTAATTGACATCCTTCAGTATGACAATAGGATGTTTACATGTGTTTCCCTGTGTACAACAAATCACTGAATCAATGAAGCCTCCAAAAAAGTAGTTACAGTATTACCATTGTATCACTAAAATAATAAAGTACCTTGAAAAGTTCTCGAAAGTATGTGCTGCATACTGACAGTATCAGTTTGTGAGCTCGTAAAATTTGACCTTCAACAGCCAATGTGACGTCTACGAAATGCTCATCTGTCAGCAAAGTATATAAGCCTGAAGACAGGTTTCTTGGGAAGCTGTTCCACACCAAGGAGAATTGTTCGTCAGACATTGTTCCTATGTGAAAGACACTTCGTATACTCGATAGAAAAACGAAAAAGGACATTGACTAGAGCTTAGAGAATTCGTAAGTGCTGCATTAGGCCGCTTTTACAGCTATCTACAATGCACTATTATTACGGTTGCTAATAAATGAATTGTATGCAGTTTATTTGTATTGTTACATTTGTATCGTTTAAAAATAAATGTTATATTTTGATGATCAGTGTATCGCCGGATGCAACATTACGTCTCTTTACCTTTGACAATTCCGTGTTTACAAACAGGAGAAGATAATGAGAATCTCCCCAACGACAAAGTTGACAAGATTTTTCAACACCACTTTATAATACCAATAAAACGTTTATATCACAAATATTCGGAGCTTCTGATTGATCATTCAAGCACCGTCCTCGCTTTCCTCAAGATATGGATTGCAAATACAAAACATAATCAAGACAGTTATCCTGCGCGCGAAAAGCTTGAGTTAACTTGAGTCACTTTGATGTGCGTAAATTACCGAAGCAGTGCGCCATAAATCATGCGATCTTCATTGCGCTCCGAGATGGCGACGCTGGGCGACGCGTGCAACCTCGCGCCTCGTGCAATGGCGCCGTAATCAACAACAAGCAATAATATAATGAAATAAAGATAATAAATGATATAAAATATATATCACTTATATTTTATATGACATTTTATTTTATATGCGTAATTAATTTTTTTTTTAGCTAGGCAAAAATACAATTTTCTATAAGCGTCTCATAAAATAAGATACTTATAAAATAATAAGAGAATAATTCTTACACAAATCTTCCTATTAATAATTCTTCTTGAATATAATTTCTCTAATATAATTCTTCTTTATATAGAATTAGAATTCTTCATTCCTCCTTCAATCGTTAAATACAGAAAAATATCCCTCATGATCTCTTGATTTCGTTAAGATTTTTATTTCTTTGAATCTTCTTTGATTTAAAATGTAATAGAATGATCTCACAGAGACAGATCTGTAAATTCTTGATTCATTCCAGAAATCATATCATTCAATGTGTCCGACAATTAATGAGCTGTTGTGGATATCGGTAAGACGAAAGCATTTCCAGAGACCATAGCGCACCTCCCAGTCGACGAAGAATAGTTCCGGCTTGTTCCAAAGAACGTGGTGTAGCGCAAAGTTATATTGGGATTGGATGGGAGGATTCAGATGCGGCGCCCATTGCGCCCTTTCCATCACAATCCTATTCGTATAGCTGTAGAAAATTTTAGCCTTGTGTATCCAGCAGATGAAGGACATAATAGAGATGATCGTAGCATGTATATGACAAGCTTCTTCCACGCGATTGTCTTGTTGTTGCAGAATGATCTCCTGTACATTCATCGCGAGGCAGGCCAGAGCAGCAGCTGTAAAGCCACAGGGTACTTCAATAGCAATCAGGCATATTGTGCAATATGTCACCTCGATATTCATCCGCGAGTTCGAATGGCTTGTTAGACTCTTTAGCAGGCTATCGTGTAATAATTCGCGATGCAACTTAAAGAACAATCGATCTTCTTTACGACACTGCGTGATTCGCAGACCAAAATACGTGTGCTCGAAGAAGATCTTGGGTGTATCGAAGATCGCTCGGTTGTCATGGCGGTCTATCAACCATTGCAGCACTCTGTTGCCTAGTAGACTGATGATCTGACTGGATGAGCCCACCATTCGCATCAGCAGTGGAAAGATTGTCGGCGTGAGTGTCTGCTCGTAGAGATTCGCCTGATGTATAAAAGCAGCGAATTCCAGCAAGCTGGCGAACTCCAGAACGAATTCGTCGGTCGTGCCTGCGGTCACTGTCCATGAGCACATGTGCTGCACGACCACTAGCAACTGATCGTTCGAGATATGTTTCATAGTATTTCTTAGGCAAACTTCTAAACCCTTTTTGAGGCTGGCAAGCGTCGATGGCGATGGCGATGGCAATGGCGGTGGTGAAGGTGCTAAAGAAGAGGAAGAGTCTAAAAGGGAGGTCGTCATCAATCGTGCGATTATGCTAGCGCGAAAAAGCCCGAGCATCTTTTCTATTGTCGCTACTGTATCCTGCGTTTCCGGCCACACGAACACGTCCAGAAGCTCATATAATATCCTGATGATACCGCGACTATCCTCGACGCCAATTTCTGGCAGTGTCAATTTATTCCAAATTGAATGAACGATCAGTCCGGCAATAACAGGGTTGATATCTAGCAAACTGTACATTATTTCAAAGCAGAAGGTCTCGAATTTCCAGAGTCGCTCCTGATAGATGGCTTCCACAATAGTCTCCACGACATCCGATGATCTTTCGGGCAGGTAGCTTTTCAGTAAAGCATGATAGCAATCTCGGGCGATTCTAAACTTACGTCGACGCTTCCATAAATCGCAAAATCCATTTGTCTGAAATACATTCTCGTAGTATAACAGGAGTCTCAGTAGACACGTGACAAGGATGCGAGGATGACGAGACTGCAATTGCTCCTTCGTTGCATTTCTGATGATCATCGTTATCTTATCCAAGGTCTTAGTCTGGATCTTATCCTGTTGTGTCGAGGCATACAAAATAATGGACGAGAAGTTCCTAGAAATAGCCTCCATTCTCTCTGCAAGTTCTTCATCGGTTATCATTCTTAGATTAATTTGAAAGTTTTTAAATTTTAAAAGAAATATGACAGCACACGGTTGGAGCTCCTAGAAGATGAAATATTAGGTATTAAAAATGGAAATATATAAAATAGAAAGCAATAATATAAACAATATAATATATAATACATAGAACACTAAAATTGAAAAAGATATGAAATAATAAAACTAAAAGATTTTGTATGGGTTAAAATTTAACTCTCAATTTTTTGGAGAATTATGATAGAAACATGAAATTGCAGTTTATGTCATAATATTTAAAGATTCTTGCAGTTCGTTGTTCAGTATAATTATTAATCCACAATTTTATATTTTTAACATAAAGCAATAAAACTGTAACTGAAAATGTCATTTTAATTGTCATTACTTTTTTTATCTTCTTGCCGACGTATTAATGTTAAAATAACATAAGACTTATATAAATAACGTGAGATTATATAAATAACGTTAGATATAACTTATATAACTTATATAATAATATATTATTTAAAATAGATACTATTTACAAGTATAGCGTAGCAGTGTAACGTAGCGATAAGTCCATAGATAGAAAAAAAACATTTTATTCTATATTTACAAGTTCCTATACATATATGCACATAATACGAAGAATAAACTCTAAATTCTTCAATCTTACAAGATGGATTTAAAAATTCGTGAATTTAATTATATTTGTAACCCATTATTAAACAGACTAAATATACATTCTCGCATATTACTTTAACAAAACTTTCGCATTTAGAACCACAAATCACCGCCGACATCCTCGTCCGGTTGTGGCAGTTGTTGCTGCTGATTCTGTTGTGCTTCCTGCTTGGATGTGACGTTCTCGGCATCATCATCGCTTTCGGAAACAGCCAGATCCTCCTGGATTTTATCCTCTACTTTATCATCTCTGGCTGGTAAACCGGCCAACAAGAAGTCCGATGGATCGTAATTTGGATCAACATCCATGCTCTCATCTACAAATGAAAAGTCGGAGTTTACGGAAAAAAATCAATGAAAAGTTAACAATAATACAATTCTATTAACTGAACAATAAAATAATTAAAAACAATTCAATAAAAAGTCGTCTTATTTTTGAAGAATCATATTTTTTCAAACTTTATTATATGTAAAAATATTAATAAGTTTCTCTTTAAGTTATTTGTATTTTATAAAATTTCTAATTTCTTCAAAGGAATAGCTCTTCAAGTGAAGTAAATCATTAAAAATTTTGTTTTCTTACCTTGTTGAAGCAGCTGTTGCTCGCCCATATAAAAACCGACATTCCCCAACTGAACCATTGCTTCTGCAGCTTGTTGACTGTCATCGTCCGCTAATACGACACCTTCCCTGACCTCGCTTAACTCCAACGTCTCCGCTTCGTTTTGCTCGGAATGATCGTCCGTGACGAATGGCACCTCATCAAATTCATCTTCGCTGGAGAATTGAAGATCTGACAGAAAGAAAGACTATTAAACAAGCTCCGATAAATACAAAATAAAGTTAGGATTACACTACCTTCTTCGAGCACATCCTTCTTTTTCGAATTCCTATCCATATCCGTTTCCATGTCTCCTTCTACATCGACAAAATCGAAGTAATCTATATTTGATTTGGTAAATGGATTGTCTGGAGAACTGTTCTGGCTCTAAAGATAAATTTCAATGTTGAATAAAATGTAGATAAAATTAAGTAATAAAATAGTAAAATATAAGTTATAAATAAGAAATACATAATTAAGTATTAAATATAAAAATAAGCATAATACTTACGCCTCTATATTCAGGTTCCGTGATAGTGTAGTTTTCCTCATCCGGGCAAAGCCAGGAGGAATCTATATCTGCCTGTTCCATCGCTCGTTTTTGCACGAGCAATATATTGTTCTCCAGTTGCGTCAGATGTTCATCGTACTAAAACAATATTCATAATTGTCAGCAACTTTATTTCTATTTAACTTAAGCACGTTAACAATTTTTCATCTAATTATTAGAAAAATAATCATACCTCATCTAATGTATCTTTACACACTTTAACCAGCAACTCCGCTTTACTTGTAAGCGGAGACTCTTTACCATTATAAATCGAGCAATTCTCCAAGATCTGTTCGATATCTCTAAGAAATTCCTGACGACTGTGATATTTGTGTGCTAGAAGGATTTTAAAAATAAATAAATAAATTTTAAGGAAAAGTAAAGTACAAGCGTATAAATCTACAGTTTTATGTAAACACTTAAGTTTCTTACCAGAAACTTTTTTAGATACTGTTTCTAGATCCATCGGTTTCTTGACAATATTGTAATAATCCTTCACCATTTTTTTATTGACAGGTTTCATAAACGGCCATACTTCTGTCATAGATTTCAGTTTATTATTAACAACGTTATCCAAGATAAAAGTGAGAGCAACTTGATCATTGTCGTCCAGAAGAGGATTGATGGCCTTCTCCAGTCTCATCAAACGATCCTCCTTTTCGCCAAGTCTCTCGACACACGTATCCAACATTCTCTTGGCAGCTACAGTCAATGAACTCTTTGCTCCGTTATAGAGTGTCGAGTTCTCTACAATTTGATTAACATCCGCCAGAAACTCCTCCCTGCTTTGATATTTTTTTAACCTCAAATTTTCACGTATGGTCTGCAAATCCATGGGCCGCTGTATGATCTTGTGATAATCAGGAACTACCTGGTATATAAAAAAACAGCACGATCGATATTTGTAAAACAGTGTTTTTCGATTTTCAGAATATTTTTATTATATATACATTGTATATAAATTTATAGTTATATAAAGCTTATAGCTGAATTAGTTTCATTTTTATTCAATTTGCAATTGGTTTTTTAGTGTTTAATCTCATGAGTTAAAATAGTGCTTACTTTAGCATTGACTGGGAATAGGAATGGTTGCACATCTGGCAGATCTCTCATTTCATTCAAAATGCTCTCCAACATTGTAGACATCACTACAACTGGATCAGTCCTACGTCTGTTAACTGGTCTTTGATGGCGTTTCAAATAATCACAGTGGTCGTCTGTGGGTGGTTTCCTACGTTTTTTTGAATTTACCGCTTCCTTCGGCACTTTGAGCAATAATGTACGCCTCTTCACTTCCTCGGCGTGCTGAAATAAACAAGGTTTTTATCACTCTTTAGATACGTGGACCACGTATATGAATATGAATTGAAGAATTTAAATTTAGTGTTAAATTTTCAATATCTATCAACTCACCTTGATGAGTTTTGAGGACAATTTCACCTTGGTGCCATCGACATTGACCAGATCTTGATCATCAGTATTTAGCTGCTTCTCGATTTCCTCCTCCTGTTCTTCGGTCATCGCGACATTGACTGGTGCAGTGGCGATGCTGTTCTGGTAGAGCGGACAGGCTTTGTTTGTGCGCATGTGACCGACGTTGCCACAAGCACCGCACTTGAGTTTTAGATCTGGTTTGAGTTTAGGTTTTTTACGTTTAGGAGGCGATATCTCCTGTTTAGGATGTTTGAGCGCGGGAATAGAAGAAGTAGAAGATTGGAAATTACAGAATGGAAGGATACTAGTTGAGGAAGTGGTAGTTGGAGTGTTAATATTATTGCGATCGAATATATTGCTCGAATTATTAATGTTGCTGCCGTTCACTATAGATGACCCACCCAACATACGCTCTCTCTCTTGATTTCGCTTGATTCGTCGTAATTGTTCCTGAATTCTACGTTTCTCTCGCTTCATTTCTTCCTTCTGTGCCTCGTCCAATGTGGCAAACTGCTTGATAAACGTCTCGTCCTTTGAGTTGCGTATCTTAATGTACGTGTCGATTACGGCGGGCTTCCTCACTAACTCAACTCGTGTGTATTCCTTGCCCTCAGAATTACGGAAGGTACGATAGATTTTTAATACACGTCCCTGCTGCGCATTGAAATTATTAACCGGGCTGTCTTCCTCCTCGTCCTTCTTTTTGTTCTCCTTGCCTTTTTTGCTTTCCTGCTCCTGAGCCTCGCCCATGAGCATCTTTCGTAGCTCATGCCGCTGTTGTTCCTCCCGTTCCAGTGATAGCTGCGTGCTGGTCTTTTTGTTTGACAACATATTTTCGATATTCTTACCCATTTCTTCGATATCCGAGCTGTCTTCTTCCGAACTCTCGCCTTCGTCCGTGCTCAATACTTCGTTCGACGACAGCACGCGATTCTGTAAGTCAAAGATTCGTTGGCACTCCTCTTTGTAACGTTCCTGATGTTCGGCGATAGAGAAACGATTGCCGCGTGAAAACTTTGTCATGCCCTCCTCGCCAGCCTTTGCTTTCTCTGTTGATAGAGTTCGAACCACGTCGATTACTTCCCAACGCGACAATTTTTTGATCTCCTCCTCAGGTACACCAAATTTTCGCAGCAACGCTTTGGCATTGTTTAAGGACAATCTCCTTAAGTCCGCGTCTGTGCCAGTTACAGTTCTTTTTGGTTGAGCTTCTTGTTCTTCCTATACAAAATATTTTATGGTTTATTCTAATCTGGATAACAACATTCTTGATAGATATTTGTCAGAACAAACCTTGCTAATAGTCGGCTTATTCGGCACTCTAACATAACTGAAGCCTTCACCACAGCCAGTTGGATCGGCTGGACCTGCCAACTGCAGTAGACACTTTCCTTTCATGGCTTGGATATAAGCGCGCGTCGTATTCCACGGCGCCACCTTCACTTCGTCATCCATCTTCAGCTGCATGTCCTCGTCATCATCGTCTTGTGGAGTGAACAAAAATTTCTCTCCATATCCAGCGTCCTTCAAACGCTGTTCGGCCGCGATCATGCTGAAATAAGCGCAGCACTGCTCTGGTGATACCATAGCGCGGATCTCCTCCTCCGTTGGCAACCTGAAGTCTGGTTTTATTACCCACCAGTTGGAATCCATACCTATTTGATATAAAAAAACAAGTGATTTGAATGTATACAAGTTTGCTTAGAAACAAAATATATAACAGCAACACAATATTTCTTCTTGAATTTGAACAATTTCTTAGTTTTTATTGCAAAAAGAGCTAATAAACAATTTAACGATTACGCACCAGTTCTTTTAAAGTCGGCACACAGCTTTAATCTTTTTCTAATACTACTCTCACTGTGAGATGGGAAGGCCTTCTTTATGTCGTCCATCCTAATTCGTCGAGGAGTATCGGTTGAGTTCCAAAATAATCTATATATGAACACCTGTAGAAAATCTCGTACGAAATTGTTTGCTCTCTTTGAATTTGGTCCAGGGACTTCATAAAGTGGACATTCTTGTCCAGCAACAAATAAAGCATCTATTTCTCTAATATAGTATTGTTGTCTGCAAAAATTATTAAATCACAAAATCAATGAAAATAATCTAATATATATATATATATTTTAATTTTATTAATCATACGTTTCTTTCGTCTATATATATATATATATATAGACGAAAGAAACGTATGATTAATAAAATTAAAATGCAAAAAATAAAATTGACAGGTATAAAGAAATAATACAAGCGTAATTATATTAAGGCGAAGTACCTTGATCTTATGACTAAGAAATCAGTTTCAGGAATCTTATGCTCGTAAAGAGGAGCTCTATACATGTTGTTTTCGATGGCTTGGATGCTTTGACCAGGCGTAAGAATTCCAAGAAAAGGACTAGTGTGAGCGTATGCTGTCTCTCCGTATTTGTATGTCTGAGGTCCCTGATCTTTACCAGCTCTTCTCTTATAATAGTTCTTCACCTTGGAGCACATGCCGACCTGGTTCATAAGTGGTGGATGCTCTTCTGAGAATTCAAGAAGCACCAACTCGCCATCGCGCCCAGTTAAATCCTCAGGTGTTCTCATGAAGAACACATCGCCTCCACCGGAAGCAATCCTTTCTTGCTCTCGTTGCTTAGCTTTCTTTTTTATATGCTTCAGCAGAGGCAAAACACCATGCGGTGCTGGAAGAGCCAATGGCCCATAGCTGAACCTTCGCAATGGTGGTCTGTGAAAGTTTCTCAATCTCATTGGACCCATGTGTGTTTGTACAAAAGGAACACGTAGCTCCACCACTGGAGTGCTATGCTGTATCAAATTGCCACCACCGACTTTCAGTCTCAACGTAGTTTCTGAGGACTTAGGCATGTAATATGTATCATTTGATATGTTAAACGGATCTCGATCAGGTGACTTTGGTGGTGGTGGAGGCGTGTCTTCTTCGAGAACGTTGATGACACCTGCTTTACCCAATAGTAGCTTGCTTTTCTTGACGTGCGGATGCGGGATTTTTACTTTAGGTTGCGGACCGTTGTCCTTGTGAAGAAGAGCGGGATCAATGTCGTCCGGTATGCCTAGAACTATATTTTCGTCATTTGGATCCAACGTAAGTATTTTCGGTTTCGGTATCTTTTTCATGTGTTCGGGATCCCAAATGACTTCCTCCTCCCATAAACCATATACAAGTTCCTCGTTTTCTACCGGAAATATTGAATACCAAGTATCGTCCTCCTCCCGTTGTGGTTGCTGATTTCCCTTGCCCATATTCATCTTATTCTTTTGAGACTGCATGTGCAATGGTGTTGTAATTTGTGAAGTGGCTAGTCTAACATTAGGTGTTACGGTGACAGAGGCACCTTTTCCAGGCTGACTAAAGGCTTGCGCTGTTCTGTTGCCACTTGATGGCACCCAACCGGCAGCGTTATTTTTACTATTCAACTTCTGCATTACCTATAAAAAATAAATTTATTTTTTTTCTTACAAGCATATAATAATAATACTGACTACTTTATTAAGAAAATTATACCTTATGCTTTATATCGTCTCCATTCCAGACAACATCATCTTCCCAATGCAATTGTGACACCATCAAGAACGCATCATCAGTGAAATCCTCATCTTTGGTTTCTAGTTTATTTTCTTGCTCTTCCGCCTAAATTTAATGCAAGAAAATATAAATATTTTGAAGTAATTGTTCAGTTTTAATCAGTGTCAAATGCAATATAATAAGCACTAACTTTTTCAACCATCTTGAAACCATAGTTGAATCCATCTCCAGTTTCTGGTACTTCTAGCATGTCATACCACAACTGCGCGGGTCCAAATCTCCAATCAGCCACTTTGGGTCCCATATCACCGTTCTCTCCACTTTCACCCATTTTACCAGTCTGTTCCTTATCTTCTACTGGTCGCAGCAGCTTATTTTCATCATCCGAGCGACATGCTTCCGCACTCGGCTCGGGACCATATTGCATGATCCAACCCTAAAACAAACACAATATTAATCTATTCAGTGAAAATAGCAACTGGCATTTCATAGATCCGAGAAAGATTTACCACAAGAAGATTATACCTTAAATTTGGATTTTTTATCATCCTGATCAGAACCAGAATCAGAATCTCTGACATCATGATGCTTTTTCTTTTTACGTCGCTTCCTTACACCCCTCCATATCTGTGGCAGACTGCTTGGCTTGCCGGGTCCAAACAGTCGCGAGAATCTAAGCACTTTATTGGCGCGGAAATCCGGAAACAATTCAGTGACATCGATATTGGCATACTTGGATGGTAGCATGGAAGCGAGAGGTGTCTCTAATTTACGTTGACGCGCTGCTTCTGCTTCTTCTGCAGTCAATGTCTCCTTCTCCTCTGGTATCGGCGGTGGTGGCATCAATTGTGTATCTGATTTACTGACAACCTCCTCATCGTCGGCATCATAATCTGCATTTTCCTTGTCTAGTTTTCTATCGAATCCATTACTCTTGGCTAAAAATAAATATAACTTATATAATTATTAACATTAATGGCTAATCCTCCAATCTTTCTCTGTTTCTTGCTTTTTACCTATTGTCTTTTATCTTCTTGACAATCATTTTATTAATAACTGTGTTTCTTGTCACATATCTCTTCTGAAACTTGTCAATTTTCTTAACTCGGGCAACAAAAAATAAAAAAACAAGATAAGAGGCAAAAAAGAAAGAGGTAAAAAGCAAGAAATAGAAAGTAAAGAATATATTGTAAATTAGCCTTAACATTATCAATCACGTATAAGTACATCTGCATAAAACTATAGTGCAGATACTAACAGATTTCATCAATTGTATCTTCTGCCAACTCATTTATATCCGAGAAATCTAATGCGGTAGGTGATTTCACCAAATAATCAACATCCATGTCGTTTGTAGTTGTGTTTTGGTCCTCCTTTTTCTCGTTCACTTTGCCGGTCTCTCTTTCTTCAGCATTATTGTCATTGGACATCATCTCATTGATGAATGAACTCAGACCGAGACGACTGAGCGAAGCTAAATGTTGTTTGGCATCGGGATCCAAGATATCATCTTCCAACTGACCATTATCATCAATATTGCCAAAGAGGAAGCCAGTGATATTAAGGCCA
Source organism: Trachymyrmex septentrionalis (assembly GCF_001594115.1). NCBI lineage: Eukaryota > Metazoa > Arthropoda > Insecta > Hymenoptera > Formicidae > Trachymyrmex > Trachymyrmex septentrionalis. Next base: position 1,572,248 of record NW_017305408.1, on the reverse strand, counting down.
GATGCCAAGTCCTTCTCATTCTCCTCGTCGGAATCCCCCATCTTCTCTTTGTTGAGATTTTACGATTAATCCAATTTTTACAAAGTAAAGCCTATGCAAATGCCTGGCCTGGTGACGTACGACAGTTTTACAAATCAATCATGAAATCAGTAATCGCATCGTTTTTTTATTCACAATTTGCGATTATATTAATCTTACCTCACGCGGATTGTGTCCAATACCGGTGAGTCGCACATAAACAAAACCCGGGCCAGCGTTTTGTTTACATAAATAACATTGCGACAAACCATCCACGAGACAAATGGAAACCAACTAATAACCAAAAACACGACCTCGCAGATTTATCTAGATTCTGAATCTTCGATTGTGCGAATACTAGATACGTGAAACAAACCAATTTTCTTTTTGTTGCAGCCACGACATCTGTGAAATGAGTTGAGAGTGAAACTGCTCTTAGATGATATCTAGGAACTTTTTGTCCACAAATATAGAATTACTCTAGATTCTCAAAATTTGAATAAGCAGTTCACTTCAGTACGTTTCGCCTTGGATCTTGGCTAATCGGAGCACATAGTTGGTCTTCGAAATTTGAATCATTAGCAACTTACTTCAATACTGTAATTTATTTCCCAGAATTTAGGAAGTATTTATAGGATTTTTTGGTGCAAGATAGACGAGTTTCAAAAGAATAATTTCGCTGGCTAACGGTAGTTACAGTTTCGGTTTCACAAATAGTTTATTAAATGTCTTTGAATACTACACTAGGACGAAATTTAAACTTGTACTGGTTCTCTCATTTTTCAGCGATAGATTATATCTACTATCAAACTACTCTGCAGATTTATCGCAATTCTGTACTGTCTTTTAAACCAATGTGACTATTTTACAATAAAATCTTGATTTTCCACAAATACCAAATAACATACGAACTGCACTTAGCAAGTTGCTCCACTGAAATTTCAAGAACGAGAGACCGGTACAAGTTTAAATTTCGGGGTAGCGCTCAAAAAAAGTTTGTTGGACATTTCAGAAGACAAAGTTTAATTGTTACAATCCTAGTGTAATATCCAAAGACATTTAATAAATTGTTTGTGAATTCGAAACTGTAACTACCGTTAGCTATCGAAATTATTCTTTTGAAGCTCGTCTATCCTGACCAAAAAATTCTACAAATATTTTCTAAATGGAAAATAAATTACAATATGTCTCTACACAACATCTCAAAGTATATTCTAATACCGTTTTTCACTGATAGACTTGATGCGCACTCAGTGGACTTTAAATTGCCGTTGTACACAAATCGACGTAAAGATATAACGTTTAATAAAAATATAGAAACGAATTAAACCGCAAAATCCTCAATACATTTTATTGTGATATTTTTGATAAAATATACATTGGCTATATTTTATTAATTGAGATATCTCACTTTTACATTCAGATTAAATTGTGTGATTAATAGTGTACAACAGCTTTAATGTGTACTGAGTGCGCACCAGCTCTGCCAATAAAAAACGTTATAACTTTATATTTTAAACAATATTAAAATTCTTTTATTTTAAACCGCATATGTGAGAAACACAATCAATACTAGAAAAATGTCTATTACGGTCAAAGCTGGATCTTCATTACTTTTAAATAATTTTAGAATTATTTAAATTAATTATTTTTCGCAATAAATTTATTAACAGTTCCAATATTAACATCTTTATAATATGATGCTATCAAGCATCAAATTATTAAATTGCTTGTCAATTTAATTCGCAATTATTAGAATAGTTTTAATTGCGTTTATAGTCCGGAAAAACTCGGTGCGCAGTTCTAAAAAGACTATAACATATGATATATATGCAAATATATATTATATATAGTGTATATTAGGAATTCAGGATTGAATTATTTAAAAGCAATGAAGATCCAGCTTTGATCGTAATAGGCATTTGTCTAATATTGTTTATATTTTAAAATTCACAAATTTGTATTCTTTAATTTTTATTCTTCAATTGATAATTTTTAATATTTAATAGATATCTCTGATGGAATTTACAAATAAAAAAAATTTATATCACTGAAGTTTGCGTTACTTTTGTGCACAATTGGAGTGTGGCGTTCAATTAAATTGTATTTTCACAAACACTTTAAATACATGTATTTTACAATTATGTAAAACTTACACTTAGCGAACATAATAAATCGTATTCGGAATACATTTTACATTAGCAATATTTAAATCTTGACAAAAATATATATATATGTTTCTTAAAGAAAAATACGAATTATCTTATAACAATCCTCCTTGCTAAGTACGCTATGCAATATGCCCTCATCAAGAACGGCATGGAGCCGCTTGCCAAAAGTTGAAAGATTTTTTTTTCCTTTACAAAAGATAACTAGCAATTTATATCGCTTATACAAAAAAGTAACGTGTGTAGCCACGCTGAAATTGTAATGACGGTACGGGTACGAAATTTGGTTTTTGTGAAATGAAATCTTATAGTTTTACTCATTAATAAAAATGTATGCCCTAAACACCATTTTCCTGTACACCCTTTACAAATATAGAAAGAGGATACCTAAAGATGAGAATGCTTTTAATCGTTGCAATGTTAAATTTACGTAAAAATCCATGTACACAGGGAAATCTTGAGATTTTTAAAGGATCTTGATGACAAGAAGTGTGAGGGGGGATGTTCCTTTACATAACTTATTATGTTTCGCTTCTTTCTCTTTCAGCAGTAACAAAAAGTCACATTTTCATATTAAATCAATTCTATTCGAATGTGTTTGTGTTAATTATTAAAACTTATAGTAAACGGCCGTTTCGATAAATAGAGACTTCAACCAACGGCACAATGCGCGGAAGCATGATTCTGTTTGACACACATTGTGATTGACCACAAGCACTCACAGTGACTGGTGCCTGGAGTTTTTCTGCTGTGTGAGCTTCTAAATATAAAATATATATATATATATATTAAATATTTTTAATAAATATACATACAATTGAAAAATTAGGAAAATAAGAAAAAAATAATGAAAATTAAACTTAAACAAAATTTAAATGCTTAAATGAATCTTGTGCATTATGTGATGGATCGAAGTCTCCTGTTATGTAGAGCGGAGTAAAGATAAAAAAATTATTAAATCATGCCTTCTGTTAAACGTAAACACTGCTGGAACGATAAATTTCATTTAGTCCATTTGTAAACGCGATGCATTGCATCTCAACACGAAAAACCACCAGTTTGCTGTTGATACACCTCTATTGTATCTCCCTCTTCCATTTCCAGTGAGGTAGGTGTGTCTAATTCGTTTATGGGCTGTCCATCAAACCTAAATCTTACTGCTGCTATCGCCAAGCCCTGTGAAGCAGTAACAATATGATTAGAAATCTATTTATGAGCAATTGATTTATTATTTTTGCATTGTAAAAATGTAAAACCTATTCTACAATTGTGTAAGTAAAAATTGTTTAATCATAGTCAAGTATGAGAAGAATATTCGACTGTAATTGGTCAATGTCAAAACTGTCTCCAAAAAATTTAAAAATATTGCATCAGAAAATATTACACTTCGATACATTTTAATATATGGAAAAAATTTAGATAAATATTTTAAGCATAATAAACTACAGAAAGCATTATACATGATGCATTAACAATTCAGCAAATAGAATATAACAATCGTCATTTTATGAAAGTATCAGAAAAATATACTTGGCATTCCATTTATTTCTATATCAGGCAAGAGAATAAAATCAAGATTGGATTAAAATTTGACGAATTCAAACTTTAATCAAGTAAAGTTCACTAAATTTGAAATTTTCTTTCGTCTAATTGATTAAATCCTAATTTCCTCTTAAGATCTGTTGGCTTTGCTTAAAAACTCCAAAAATGTTTACTTATTTTAATTTAAAATGAGATAAATATATAATCAAAGATGTTGAGTGCAAAAAGTGCAAGTAATTTAAATAGACCTTTAAGCGGATCACAGACTCTTGCATAACAAATAATATATATAATGCATAAAAAATAAACCAATTGAACTTTGGTTGGTTGATGTTGGTTATGTCTTATATGTTACGCGACAGTCTGTGCTCCCAACTTCAATCTCAATTTCTAGCCTGAGACGGGCTTTAACAGCATTCGACTTGTACTTGGCAAGTCTTGATTCTGATCCTTACTCCAGATACAATTCAATTCATAAGAGATCATTGAAGAAATTAAAAAATTGGAAGATAAATATATATGACTCTATTGTAGTGTTAAAAATATCTAAACATAAGAAAAAAACAAAAAATGGGGATAAGATTAGATAAATACTTACTACACGGTCACAGTATGCATTCATTAATTTCCGTAAGGGTGTATGTTTCTTAATTTTAAACTGAACTACTGCGTTGTCCTGACCCAGCACTTTCAAATTTATGTGCTCCGACTCCGTCTTTGTCTCCTGCACGAACAAAGAACAATTGGAGTAAGTAGCGCGTGAGACGCTACAACGTATCGTAAATACTTGGCGCTTGTAGGTTAGATGAGGAGAAGCGTTACCTTCTCGTCCGACATGATGCAGCGGTTCCGCAAGGCTGATCGGTGTTTACCGGGAGTCGCCGGGCGGTCGCGTGATCGATAACGGGATTAAACGGATGATTCGTACACTCAACTGCGTTGTAATTGATTCTGGAACGTAAACTTGCCGCGAAGTCCCGCTTCTTCTCCTCAAAACGACGTCTACAATGTCGCCATTTTGCCTGAATAATGCGCGAAACGATAGACTCGCCACAGACTTGTAGATTCCAAAGGTAAACTAGTTCTAATTTAGACTAATCTAAAGCCGATTGTTTCATCTTTTGGTAAATTTTATATATTGGATAAAGATGCCTTTTCATGCTGACACTCGACGCTCATTGGCTTCGTTCAGCGGATTCAACAATTGAGCGCTCGCTGTTATTGGTGTATTCTTTTAGATCGTCCAACCAGATTTTAGATCTAGAAGAGACTAATTTCTCATGGTTTATGACTTGCGACCTGTCGTTCGACTGTAACAGGAGAATACTCGATTATAGTTGGTTGATTCTTAAACCCTCGATGGAAACTAGGCTTGTGTGAGGGTGATATCCCATGCAGCGGATTGTGCGTAAGCGAATTTGCATATCGCCAATCACAGAATCATTCTCTTAGATCTGTTTGCAAATTTAGCAAGCAGATCTAAGAGAATAGAATTTTCTGTGATTGGCAATACGCAAATCCGCTTACGTATGATCCGCTGCATGGGACGTCACTATTTGAGTCGGAAAACCAAACAAGGAGAGAGAGAGAATCAACAATGCCGTAAATATTAATGCTGATATTACTGATTGATAATCTGGTATAATTTGGTTTATCAATTAACTCTTTTTTACAATAGTAGAGAATTATTTTACAATCGATTTTTTTTAGACGGACGACAAAATATATTAATTAAAAATTTCAAGGATATGTTATGGTTGAAAAGATGAGCAGTGAAACTCAAATTACAAATATCTTAAATGATATTTTGGTAAATATTAAGAAATACTGCTATTTTCTTGATACGTGTATTTTTTTCATAACTTTGCTACATCAAAGTTTTAATTTTAATAATCAAATATATAGGATAATTTTATTTTCGTCATATTTTTGTATTTTATAGGTTTGTTTTTTATTGCTGCACTCTGGACCGATGTAATAAATTAAAGTGAAACAAACGTATATTTGTTTTGCTTCAACTTATTGCACTGTGTATACTAGTTCAGAAAGTGCAATAATAAAAAACAGACCTTATAAATTCTAGAAAATAGAGGCAATAGAAGAAGCGTTCAGTTGTGTTCTTGTTCATCACCCTAAAAAAGAAACTGATAAAGTAGCAGCATGGCATCAAGAATTGAGGACAGCTATGACTGGGTTAACGAAGGAACAACAAGAAGCAGCAGTTCGCCAATTTTTATCGATAGCTGCATCTATGACAAATCATAGACGATTGCAGTTATTACTGTCGCTTCTAGAAAACTTAGTGCATTCAAATTTTTTACCTGCTAGGTACATTTTAATTGAATGCTTTTCTTCTTTCATGTCTCTTTGAGTCTTTGTATTATTTTCTCAATTTTTTTACAGGCTAGTATGTGAGTGTATTCTAAATTGTGATAAATTACAATATCAATTAGAAGATTTTTGGATTGAGTGTTTTGTTCTCATTAAACATATCCTTGGTGGAGTTGACTACAAAGGAGTTAGAGAGATCATGAAAGTAAGTTCTTAATAATTCTAACGATTTATTTTGTATTTTTAATATTTATATGCATATAAAATATTAAGATATTTATAAT
>NW_017305408.1:1556906-1565805 GCF_001594115.1 Trachymyrmex septentrionalis | reverse complement strand
ATATATATTTAAATTTAAAAGCATATGTATTTTTCTGTTTTATGCTTAGGGATGCAAAGAAAAAGCCCAAACCATACCAGCTCGATTAGATGCATCAGTACAACCGCAACTTAAGGCTTTAGAAAATGTTATTGAATTTATTTTCGATAGAAATGCATGCTTATTACCAGGGTATTTTATTGTTAATGAAATACAGAAAGCTTATCCCGACGGTAAAAATTGGCCTCATTGGGTAAGTAACATTAAAGTACATTAGAGTGTTGAAAAGAAAAAATTAAATTGTGTGTGTGTGTGTGTGTGTGTGTGTGTGTGTGTGTGTGTGTATATGTGTGCTTTTGTATATTGTGTGTAATGTTACATTTAACAGTTTTGTGAAAAAAGTGTCTCCTTTGCTGTCTAATTCTGTGTTTTTTTTCAACGTTATGCATTTTTGTTTTTTAGAAACTAGCAAAACTACTCTCTGATTTTGTCGAAAGTTTTCGACACACCGCGCAAATGGTATCTATAGTCGGTCACTCAAAGATGTTGCCAGTGGTTGAACACACAGGATATGCAGATTATTTGATTAATCCCTGGTTGTTGGATCCTACTACATTAAAGTTTTCTTTGAAAGGAAATTTACCTTATGATCCAGATTTACTTAAGCCTCAGACAGAATTACTTAGATATGTTTTAGAACAGCCGTATAGCAGAGACATGGTCTGTTCGATGCTTGGTTTGCAGAAACAGGTAAGATAAAGTTAAAGCACGTGAAACATGAAAATTAATTATGGAATATAAAAATTATTGAGAGTTATAAAGTTAAAAACGAAATAATAATCCGGATATGTAATAAGATAAATATTTATGTTAGCTTTTTTTCATAAAATTTAAAAACAAGAAAGAAAAAGGGCTACGAACCAAAAAATTATTTTATAAAATTAACATCGTTAATGTAGAAGTTGGAACATAAGCAAAGAAACAAATATATCCTTTAGTTTAGATTTAATATAACGTGCTAACAATAAACAAACGTTTTGATTGCAATTGGATCATTATCACTGTTAAAAACATATAATATATATTATAAACGGTAAAAACAAAACATAATATAATGTATGACTGCAATTATATATTGTCATGTGACTTTTTTCAAGCTACATTATAACTGTGAACAGGATGATAATCGTTTTTATGTTACCAGCGTTTTTAGAGAGAGCGAAGTATAAATTTATATTATGTTTTGTTTTTTTATTTTTATATTATATGTTTTTAACTTCTACATTAACGATGTTAATTTTATAAAACAATTTTTTGGCTCCTAGTCCTTTTTTTTCTTGTTTTTTAACTTTTTTTATTAGTTTTGTATTACTGAAATTATAAAACTATATATCAGAAGATATTTAACTCTTTATATTTTTATTTATATAATAGCACAAGCAACGATGCGTCGTCTTGGAAGAACAACTTGTTGAACTCGTCATACTCGCGATGGAACGATCTGAAAACGAAACTCTACCAGCAGAAGGAATGGATGGAACAGTGGCCAATCACTGGGTGTGGCTACACCTATCTTCACAACTCATTTATTTTATTCTCTTCCAATTTGCCTGTTTTCCGAGTATTGTTATGGCGATACATGATAAATTAGCCGGCAGAGAATTGAGGAAGGGTAGAGACCATTTGATGTGGGTCCTTCTACAATTTATCTCTGGCAGCATTCAACGAAATCCTTTGTCAAATTTTCTACCTGTGCTAAAACTGTATGATCTCCTCTATCCGGAAAAAGAACCTCTGCCTGTTCCAGATTATACCCAAGCTCTGTGCACTCATCAAATGGCGATAACATGCATATGGATACATTTACTGAAAAAGGCTCAGACCGAACCCGGCACTAACATTCACAGACCCATACCGCACACGTTGAAAGTCCACCACGAATTTCTGCAGCATTTAGTCATGCCAAATGCTTCTCTCTGTATGGGCTCGGATTATCGCATTGCACTTTTGTGCAACGCATACTCAACGAACCAGGAGTATTTTAGTAGGCCAATGGCTGCACTGGTGGATACCATCCTGGGTACGCAAAAGAATCAGCAACAGCAACCTTTACAGAATTTACAAAATAATGCAGCATTAGCCAATGGTCCAACAACGCCACTTTCAATGTCTATTTTGGACTCTTTAACTGTGCACTCCAAGATGAGCTTAATTCACAGCATTGTCACGCATGTCATCAAGTTAGCACAATCAAAAAGCAATATGGCATTGGCACCAGCGTTAGTCGAAACTTATAGTAGACTGCTGGTATATACAGAAATCGAGAGTCTTGGTATTAAAGGATTTATTAGCCAATTGTTGCCGACAGTGTTCAAATCACATGCGTGGGGAACTTTATATACGCTGTTGGAAATGTTCAGCTACAGGATGCACCATATTCAACCACATTACAGGGTACAGCTGCTGTCACATCTCCACAGTCTCGCAGCGGTACCACAGACCAATCAAACGCAGCTTCATTTGTGTGTTGAAAGCACAGCTTTACGACTCATTACCGGATTGGGTTCTGCAGAAGTACAGCCACAGCTGTCTAGGTTCCTATCCGAGCCGAAAACCCTCGTGTCTGCGGAATCAGAAGAACTTAACCGAGCGTTAGTATTGACACTGGCACGATCTATGCATGTAACTGGCACTGGCGCCGACAGTCTCAGCGGCACTTGGTGTAAAGAATTGTTGAACACCATCATGCAAAATACTCCGCATTCTTGGGCTAATCACACCCTTCAGTGTTTTCCGCCGGTATTGAGCGAGTTCTTCCAGCAGAACAGTGTGGCGAAAGAAAATAAACAACAGATAAAGAAGGCAGTCGAGGAAGAATACAGGAATTGGGCATCTATGAACAATGAGAATGACATCATCGCGCATTTCTCTGTACCTGGTACGCCACCATTATTCCTGTGCCTTCTATGGAAAATGATACTCGAGACTGATCGCATTAGTCCTATTGCGTACAAAATTCTCGAGAGAATAGGCGCTAGAGCGCTATCGGCTCATCTCAGGAAATTCTGCGATTATCTTGTATTCGAATTTGCTAACAGCGTGGGCGGCCAGCATGTTAATAAATGTGTAGACACTATTAACGACATGATTTGGAAATATAACATAGTAACCATTGACAGACTTGTGCTCTGTTTAGCTTTAAGAACTCAAGAAGGTAATGAAGCACAAGTATGCTTCTTTATCATACAATTGTTGCTATTGAAAGCGGCTGAATTTAGAAATCGTGTACAAGAGTTTGTCAAAGAGAACTCGCCAGAGCATTGGAAACAATCAAATTGGCATGAAAAGCATCTTGCTTTTCACAGAAAATTCCCAGAAAAGTTTGCACCGGAAGGTATTATGGAGCAAACTAGTGGCGGGCCCAGCCAGTATCAAAATTTGCCCGTGTACTTCGGGAATGTATGTCTTCGTTTTTTACCAGTTTTTGATATAGTAGTGCACCGATATCTGGAGATACCGCCTGTTATCAAGAGTTTGGAAATATTACTGGAACATTTAGGCTGTTTGTACAAATTTCATGGTATGTTTCTAATAAAACTATAAATTCTTACTAGATGAAAAAAAAATCTTTTTCTATATTTGCATATATATATTTTTTGTTTCTGAAACGAGTTACAATTTTATTACTACGCAATCTTATATTTTTTTATAAAGAAATTTTTAATTCTTTAGCTCCTATTAATTAAAACATATATGGGATGAAATGGAATCGAATCCGAAACTTTGAATATAAATCCATCATTATTCCATACAAAATGATATAAAAATAGATATGCAAATTAATTCTTAAAATTTAGTGTTGAAACATATTCTCTTTTTTGTTCAATAAAAATGCACCTACAGAGAAAGTAGATTTCTTTTAACAAATTAAATTGATTAAATCTTGTTGTTTTGATTAAAGGCAATTATGATTTTCAGATCGACCTGTTACATACCTTTACAATACGTTACATTATTACGAAAAGAAATTGCGAGATCAACCGTTGTTAAAACGTCGATTGGTATCCGCTGTTTTGGGATCATTACGGGAAATCAGAGCCCCAGGATGGGCTCTTTCCGAGGCTTATCAAATGTATATGACACGCTTTAATGTCGATGCAGTCTCATGGGTACCGGAGTTGGATTATTACATTCGACTGGTCCAAAGGATTGTAGAAAGTAACCAAAATTTTATTATATAATAATTCATATGTTTGCTTTGTTATTACAATTGTGTTTCTATAAACTAGAATGTATAAATCATTATTTTATATAATCTTAAAACTTCTTTTGAATGGAAATAAATCAGAACTTTGAATAAAGTTAAACGAATAATAAACTCTGTTAGTTACAATATATTTATAAATTAAGATATATTAAAATTAAGATATATAATAAGAAGCAAATGCTAAATTTTTTCTCCGTATTTATTTTTACGTTTACAAATTTCTTGATGGATTTTGAAATTTTTCTTTAAACAAGAGGCAATCCACGAATTATATCAGAAGTTGTTAATTTTATTAATTTAATAGTCGTGTGTGTTTTAAAGCAATGTCTGGCACGGCTCACTTTCCTGCTACCGATTGGAGATTCAACGAATTTCCAAATCCAGCAGCACATGCATTATATGTGACTTGCGTCGAACTCATGGCTCTCCCAGTTGCTCCAGATGCAGTAGCTAACTTTCTACTGGATGTTGTCGCTAAAGGGTATAATTTTTCCTTAATTAAAATCTTAAAATTTGCATGTACAGAGATCTACAATTCTGTTCTAGAACAATATAACAAAAACTGTCTGTAATTTTTTATAATTTTAATTTTACTGTCTGTCCCATTCAAACACAGATATACTGTTGTACCGTCGGACGAAATACATTTATGGATAAATTGTGTTGGTTTATTACTGGCGGCGTTACCTGAATGTTATTGGTCAGCGTTGCACAAACGTTTACTGGAGACTATCAGCAGCCCTGGCTTGATCAATTGGCAATACAATAACTTGACACCGTTTCAAATGTTTAACTTCAATATTACGCATAATAGCCTATTAGAAAACAAGTATAGCTACATGCTCGCACTGGCGCATTCCGTGTGGCATCATGCAGGTGTAGGACAAATTACAACGATGCCTCAGTAAGTTGTAATTATAAATATATATATTTGTAAATAATATAAATTATAATATATAGTACAATTTTGTATACCATAAAAGAAAATTGAGGCAAAATTGACACTAAAAATGAAAATTTTATTATATTTAATATTTATTTTGTCTTATTTTGTTATAAATTAATAATAAATAATTGGCCTTTATAGGTTTATCAAGGAGAAACTTCAGCCAGTTGTAAGCAGCGAGGAACAGTTAATATACGCATGTCATCTAATCGGCCCTACTTTGGCGAGGTTTAATGCGGAGCGACCGAACTGTGTGGCCGAACTCGCAGTCTGTCTGTACGAAATGCTGGAACGAGTTGATCACACTCAAACTACCTTGAATTACATGGATTCAATTTGCGATTTATTGTATCCTTTATATACGACTAAACTTTTTTTTAATTTGGAAATTTTTTTAAATTATTTTATTTTTAATCTATCACCAGAAGATTAAACATTAAATACAAAGGTATAAATTCGAATAGCCTATAGAAATTAATTTGAGAATATCTTACTCTTTAATGTGTTTATCGAAAGACTTTTATGTACCCTTTTATATTTTCCTTAATAATAGCGACAGATATCATATCAAGTACATGTTCGTCGGTGATACGACTAAAAATGAGGTAGAATGTATTATACGAAGACTAAGGCCGGCGTTGCAGATGAGATTGCGTTTCATCACTCACATAAACATTGACGAAATCCATACATCCTAAGACATAACTACTTAGTGACACACTACATCGTGATATGTAATTTAGCTTCTTGGAGCCAGGGAATGGAAATAACTTGTTGCTTGGAATGGAAATAACTTTTTTGGTAATTACTTTACCGATAATTGCGTTACTTTTTTTCTTTGATAACTGTAATGATAAAAATGTAACGCAGTTACATTTTTTTTGGTACCGATAATAAGTTTTATAGTTATTGCTACTTTGCACATGATTGGACACTGTACGATTGGACTACAAGATGTAAAAAATAACGGTATTTTTGACGAAATTACATAGAGTTTATGAAAAAACATATAGTTATTTCAATGTAATTTTATTTGAACGACATTTTGTTGCATATTGATTATAATGGATTATATTGGACTCTATATTTTAATTATTTTGAGACAACATCTCAATATAATATTGATTCAAGAGTAATTAGAAATTCAGTGAACGTTATCTCACTAATTTAAATTTAGAATATGTATTATTACAATCATAATATACAACAAAACATTATTAATTAGTCTAATAAAGTAATTATATTAATAACTAGTATAGAATACTTTCTTAATTTTTTAAATTGAAATACAGCATAAAATATCATTCAAATAATAGTGAAAGGTAAGGTATATTTATAGCCATATCGGCATTATACGATATTAATCATTATATATAATACTATATATTTTAACTTTTGTAACTATTTTTACACAGAAATCTTACGGACAAGTACAAAAATTAAATTCTGGAATAATAGTACAGCGTCGAAATCATGAAATGCAAGACAATATTCGAGTAAAAAACTATCAAAGCCGAAAGAAAAAAAATCATAATTTTCCGAGTTTTTTATCCTAAAATTTTAAGATTTTTCCATTGTTTACATCTCTAAATTGGACACAAACCACTCATAGCGCTCGAGATTAAAAAGCCTCCGCTCGCTGTGATAGGTGGTCATCGATTTTAAAAAAGTAATAAAAGTAACGAAAATTAATGAAAAATTACTTTCTCAAGTAATGGTAATTGTAAGTTACTTTTTTTTTTTAAATAACTAATAACTGTAACTTGTTACTTTTTCTACTCGAGTAACTGTAACTATTTACTTTTAAAAAGTAACTTTCCATTCCCTGCTCAGAACAGATGCCAGTCTAGTTGTTCCGAAGCAATTAAATAGACGTATTATATTAATTAAATAGGCGTATAAATAGACAATAGACGTAAAAAATGTAAACTTCCTTTTTTTATTTTTTACAAAATAATATTTCTTATACTTTGATTTCTTGAGAACATATTCAAATAAAAAAATAAAGTTTAAAGTTCCATAATTGCGTGCTGCTCCTTTTATTAGTAATTGTCCTTTTATTAGTATTCCTGTATATATGTAGCAAATAGTACAATCGGAAGACATATTATCAGTGCTTTATTTTTACAGTACCTCAAGTAGCACACAGAGCTTACAAAGCGCTAAAAAAGTACATATTATCGCATATTATCGTTGCTATGCTGCTTGAGAGGTTTGATAAATTATAAAAATAAATATATAAATGATAGTTGATAGTACAGCACTAATAGATACAGTCTTAGTCATTAAGAGTGGCATCTGTGCAATATCTTAAAGAATCTTACATAAAAATCCAGAAGAAGGATTGTCCAGATGAATTCCTTACATCTAGCAGATGGTGAGTAATATGATCAATTAAGTCTGTGCTGAGAAAGGAAGTGGCTTTACAAAAAGTAAATGCTTACGAAAATTCAGTAGAATGTTTATGATATGTACATCGCACAGTGTCATCGATGGAGACCATGTTATTCATTTTTTTTCTAAGAAAACTTTTTATTTTAGGCTCCGAAAAACCAGCGGAAGTGAAAGGTCGGGCGCGTCTATATAGCATGGTGGTTTGCCCTTTCGTTATGGGAATACATGCTCAGTCTGAAGCAGATTCCATACGATATTGTCAATATCAATTTACAGAAAAAGCCGCAGTGGTTTCTCCAAGTACGCATTGAGTCATTTTTAAAACAATGACTTAACAATGTAAAAATCGAAAGAGTTTTGGATTTTATTATTTGCGTGTACGGAAATATTTTTTTTTAGATTAATTAGTTGACAAGGTACCGGTTTATGTAGATTCAGACGGTACAGTAATAACGGAATCTGTCACAGTGGCAAATTATCTGGATGAGAAATACCCAGAGCCTCCTCTGTACAATGAAGAAATAAAAAGTCGTGATTTGGAACTGATAGATCATTTATCCAAGGTGTTTATAACGACATCGAGATTTCTCCTTCTCTTCCTTAGAAATGATCCTTTAATAATTGTATCATGTTTTTACAGATTGTAGATATTATTATGAATATTTTATATGAGAAGAATAAGAGGCAGTTCGAAGAGATTCTCACCGAGATAATGGATAACTTACAAAAATATGAAGATAAACTTGATGTTCGCAAGACAACCTTTTTCGGAGATTTATAAAAATCTATTCTTCCCATTTCTTTTCTACTTTTCTCTTTTTACATCCTTTCTTCTGTATATTCTTCTATATATATTATTAAAAAATTATTTTTTTGTTCTTGATTGAAATAAGTACATTTATCGTCATAAAATTGTATTTTTTTATTTTAGGGAGCAATCCAGGTATGTTAGACATTCTAATGTGGCCTTGGTTTGATATTAGAAAGGCTCTAACTCTAATTCACAAACAGTATGCAAATGTTGATAGATACAAGAAGAAATTTCCCCATATGGTAAATAAACAATAAAAAGTATGCAATAACATTTTTTAAATTTATCAACTCTTAAAAATTTTAAAATTTTAAGACCTATTGACATGTATATGTAGCAACATTTCTTCAAAACTTATTTAAATGCATTAACTTTGTATATATATTTATAAAAATATAATTATTTAATGTGTAAGTACTATATACATGTGTAATACATGTGTAATACATGTGTAATACATGTGTAAGTATTATATACATATATATATATATATATATATATA
>NW_017305408.1:1550420-1556842 GCF_001594115.1 Trachymyrmex septentrionalis | reverse complement strand
AATGTATAAATATCATTTGTTAAAAATAATTCTCTTTTATTTTATATTTATACGTAGCGCGTAATTATATTTGAGTTTGCAATGGATTTTATCATTTACATTCAAAAAAATTAATAATTTATTAATTACCGTCCATTTTCTTTTAGGTGAAATGGGTAGAGGGAATGAAAATCCAGCCGTTTGTTCTAAAATACAGGAGCTTGTATAAAAAAGTAGCAAAATTCTTAGAAGCTCGAAGAGCGAACAATGTTGATTATGATAATATTTAACATGATTTGAAGTTATTAGCTTTTCTATAAATAAGTTTACTTCAAAATAATATGTTAATAACATTTTTCTTTTATTAAGTTCTTATATACATTCTTATATTCAAATATAATCAAATACAAATATAATATATGAATATATTTATAGTAAATGTAATATAAATATAAATAAACCTTATAAACATAATTATAAATAATAATAAACAATCTTCAATACATTTTATTGTGCTGTTATGTAAAATATATATTAGATGCTTTATCATTCGAGATATTTTTGCATTTTACTTTTATACTTAGAGTAACACGACTTGAAAATGAGACTGGATTGAGATTTGAACTAGAAAAAATAAAATAAAATAAACTACTAAAAGATTGATAGCATATTTTTAGGTATTTCAGTTCATAGATTTTAGTTTTTTACAAAAATGAATTTCTTGGATTGTGATATCTCGAATAGGTATCCGAGTAAGAAAATAAATTTTATATTGTCCGCATATTATCCCTTTTTTTGTCAATAATCACCGACATCCTTCTATACACCTGTGTGCGTGGGCGTGGGAGATGGCGCCAGGTGAGGTATTATCGTCCAATAAAACTTTCAACACTTGTCATTCCCTATCATTGAGGATAAGCATCCACGCCGCAGTCGCCGCACCTTAACGATCCACATACAAGACCGTTCATCTGTGAACGGATTATTCAAATGAGTTCCTTACATCTGGCAGATGGTAAGTAATGTGACAGTTGAGTCTATACTGAAAGAAAATTCCTTTATAATGGTATATGTTTATAAAAAGGTGGTAGTATATGAGCAAAGTCATGTGTATCGTTTAATGTCATCGTTAGAGACTCGCATTATGTTGAGTTTTTCTGAATAGAAAATTGAACTTTTGTTTTAGGCTCCGAGAAACCAGCGGAAGTGGAAGGTCAGGCGCGTCTGTATAGCATGGTGTATTGTCCCTTCGCTCATAGAATACGTCTTGTGCTGAGTCTGAAGCAGGTCCCACACGACATTGTCAATATCAACTTGCAGAGCAAACCGCAGTGGTTTCTCGAAGTATGCATCGAGTTATTTTTACAGAGATAATTCAATATGATTCGAATCTACCGAGTTTTCGAAAGAATGACAAGTGTCGACGAGTTTGAATGTATTCTTATGTATGAAAATATTTTTTTAGATTCATCCGGATGGCAAAGTACCAATTTATATAGATTCGGATGGTACAATAATAACAGACTCTGTCGCAGTGGCGAACTATATAGATGAGAAGTATCCTGAGCCTCCTCTATACAACGACGAGACAAAAAGTCGTGATTTAGAACTGTTAGATCACTTCTCTAAGGTATTTATAACGACGTTGAGATCTGATCTTTTCCTGTCCTGAATATAATGTTTTAATAATTGCGTATTCTTTATAGATTATGGATACTTTTGCAAATTGCATATTTGGCAAAGACAAGAGACAGTTTGAAGAGATTCTCACTGAGGTAACGGACGATTTACAAGAATTTGAAGACGAACTTAATGTACGCAAGACAACCTTTTTCGGAGGTTTGTATAAATCCACTGTATATTTTCTTTTTCTCTCTTTATATATCTTAATATTATTAATAAATCATAATTCTTTGATCACTTATTGACTGAATAATAAGCAAATATAATCTTTATTGTTATAAGAATTGTATCTTTTGTTTTAGGGAGTAATCCAAATATGTTAGACGTTCTAATATGGCCTTGGTTTGAGCGTGCAAAAGCTCTGAATGTACTTTACAAACAACGTGCAAGTCTTGACAAGGAGAAATTTCCCCGTATTGTAAGCAAATAAGTATATCCAGTAATAGTATTTTCAAATTTATTAACTCAGTTATGAAAATTTTGAAGATTTATTTATTTAGCAATTTTCTCAACACTCATTTAAATTCAGTTCTGTAATGTAACACTGTATGTATATTTATAACAAAATATAATATTTTTTTGTTTATCTACAGAAATTGTATTTAAATTTGTAGTGGATTTTTTATCATTTATGTTCAAGAAAAATAATTATTGCGTTCCATTTTGTTTCAGATGGAATGGGTAGATGGAATGAAAGATCAGTCATTCGTTCTAAAACACAAAGGCTCATATGAAAAGTTTGCAAAATTCGTAGAAGCTGTAAGAACAGGAAATGTTGATTATGACAATCTTTAAACGTATTAATACTATAACAAAATGCTGCAAAGATAAATACAAAATAGTTTGGCATAAATCAACATATTAACATCAGTATTAACATTAATAGTATGTGATTTGACTCACATCTACTATGTATTAATTTTGTTGTACGTTGTTGAATTTTTGTGTGATATTTTTTATGTTATATTTTTTATGTGACATTTTTATATGTGTTAACTTTTTATTTATTTTTATATGTTAAATTTAATACTTATTTTAATTTTTTTTAACATATTGTGCCATATAACTGCACTATTGTAGTGTAATATTTTAATCCTTTATTTATTTATAGCTATGTAGTACAAAATAAGTCTATATAACAAATGGCCTGTACTTTGACATTAAATATGAGCATTTTAACGTTAAGTGTATAATTAGGTGTAATATTAAGCATAATTATTATGCATTTTAACAGGGCACTAACTAAATATATAGCTGTATATTATAATTGTTGCAATTTTTGTTATTATAAAGCAAATCAACATTTATATAATGTGTTAATCTCTTGCTACTAATTTTTTAGTAACACAAAATACTCATTTTCTTATGTAATTCTTTAATTTTTGTGATAATTTTTGTTTTTGTATTTTGTTTCTATAGGATATCGTCTTAAAATTCCGAACGGTTAAAATATACATATTTATGTAATTAATATTTGAATACATAGAAATAATATAGAAGAATCGAATTTCTAAATTAAATAATAAATCCATCGTTTGCCCCTTTCTTACTTATATTATTAAGTATAGGTACTTATTTTATGAACTTACTGTCTTATTTAAGATAAAATTAAAAGATTATGGAATAAATATCATCTCATCAATCAAATGTTTTCAGTTAAAACATGTTTAATAGATCTAGTACAAACTGTTTTACTTTTTGCGACAAATACGAACAATTCAAGAGCAAGCAATCAGCATATATGACATATTTCCTTTTTGCAGTTTCGTTCAAAAAGTATAGAGTGCCTAAAGATATTTTCAACGTACAAACTTATTTTTGCTATATCGATGGCATTACCAACAAAAATGAATTTGCCAGAAATTCAAAGATATTTGATATACATATATCACAGATTTTATTCCTATCGTACATATATATGTTACTTTTATATATTATATTTTCCAGCACCATAACAATATTTTATTAATATTTATTGCATTACGTATAGTTGCTTAGTGTATGTAAATCCAATTTTTGTTGCTAACGTCATTATCGCAGACCATCGATCTATTTATTTATGCGCTCCTTATTTTACTTATTATTACGATTCGTTATAATTCATTATAAATGTAAATTAGTGTAGATCTTTACAATTCGTTGTAATTGTGGTATCTCTCAAGCCACTACTACGGTCGTTTCAAATCGACACAATTGGCTACAATTTGTTACGTCATTAATAAATTTTTTCACAGCATTCACGGGCGGATAACAATTTTTTGAAATCTAATTTTAATAATTATTTTTATGAATTCTATAGGAACTATAAAAAACAAAAAGCTACGTATAACGCCTTCTTATCCTATGTAACAATGTTAAAAAAAAACAACGATTATCTTTGATTAGATTTATATTCTGAAGCTTTTTAGCAATTTTGAAAGTCCAAAAGTTAACCCATTAACAGTTAACATCTCACTTTTAAGATAAAATTTAAGCCCACTGAATAATATAAATAATTTTTTAATTATTTTAATTTTTTATCTTTTCAAAAATAATTTTTATTAATATTGTTGTGAATCAAATCAATAACAATATATTTTATTTTATTTTATTTTAGAACTTACTCGTACTATATTTTTACGTCCTCCACAGCTTAAAAAAACGAGTGCCAGAACACATTTTACTTTCTTTTATCTTAAATCTAATTTATAAGGCAAGAATTCAAGAAGGGAATTTTTCAAGTGTAAGCTCAATAAGAATTATTTAATGATTCTAGAATTAAGCTGATACTTTTTTCAAAGAAAGGAAAATTGTAATATTAAACTGTTTGTATTGCAATTATGGCCTTTTATGAATTAAGTGTTATTATAGTCTAGTTTTCATGTAAAGAGGGGCAAATGTCTATCCCTGTAGCATTAATTCTTGCTGCGAAATATGATCCTGAATGATCTTATGATATTGTAATTGTGAAATAAAATAAAGCGAAGTATATATAAGAAGTATATATAAGAACAGCCTGCTACACAATCGATATACATTTCGTATATCGACGAACATGTTACTATCACCAAACAGTGCATTTATTCGGGGGATTCATTTTTGTTCCAAGTGGACAGCGAAACGCCTCTACGAATGCCTGAGAATTCATCATTACACTGTTGACTCTGGAAATCAATCGTCGAACGTATAATCAATCGTACTTTACTATGACTGAATAAAATTTGCACAAATCAGGAAAAATAAGAAAAATATCCAGTACCTTTCAGGATGAGAAACATGATAGTCGAATTCAATGGAGAAAACGTAGGCCTCGAGAGTCGTATTAACACAGTATACCTAAAAACACAATGATCAATACAATTATTTTAACACGAAGTTAATATAAAAAGAAAACAAAAAGATAATGGATAATCTCTTAATTATCTTTGAATACGTTAATTCTTTTGTCACTTCAACAAATATACTTATATTAGTGATATAACAAATTTTATTAATGTAAAGAATAAAAATAAATATAATAAATAGAGAATTAAAAATAAGAATAAAAATAAATATAATAAATAGAAATTATTACACATATATTATACATTATATATAAATAATAATATAAAACAGCTTTAAGATTAGATCTATTTAGTTAATAAAGAAGCATAAAAGCTGAAAATATTGAACATGACCCAATAAAGATCGGAACGTTTTTTATTATCATAGTTATTTTGACAAATAAATGTATTACATATAAAGATATTATTTGCACAGTTGAACTACTTTGGTGAAAATTTTTCTCATAATTTTTATCAGTACAAAATTATCTTTTTAAAAAAAGTAAAAAAAAGCACTAAGAAACGTGCTTCTCGAATAAACCTAAGTATCCTACCCAATTAATAATAGTTTTAATTTTTCTTCAAGGATATTCTTATTGAAAATCTTTTTATTCCAACTCAAGTAACAGCAACTTTAATTCTCCGTCAAAAACTATTACTCCTCGAAAAAAAACTAATGTATCAAATGAAAAACTAAAACCCAGATGCTACAATCTTAATTAATCAAGGTAAATTCTATTAAATTAAAAAGTAATTTTTATACGAATTGGAACATTTTTTAGAAATATTCAGAAAGTTTACATCTTCCCTCAGAATTTTTCATACAAGTGAATTCTGAAATATTGTCTTTGTCTTTATACATTCCCTTGTTTGATTTTCCGACCCATTATTGGGTCATGCGTATCAATTTAGCTTTAGAGAGTTTCTTCGCTTATGTTTTTGCATTTGTAGTTTGCTTATGTAGTTTGCATTCTTATTCCTTAGAGTTTATCTCAACACTCGAGAGAATCTACAGTTTAACGCCGAATCCGAACAGCGAACGCGAAAAATCGCAGGTATAGAGCGCAGATGATCGCGCAGGGATCGAACTCGGATCCACAGATCACGAATCAATCGCACTGAGCAACGAGTCACCGAGCGCCCCAATTCTGAAATATTCTGAAATTTTTATCCCATAATTTTCAAAAAGTATTTTAAAATTTTTTAGATTTAATAACATTTTATCAGAAATTATATACTTACAAAAAATCTTAAAAAAATCTCTTATGATATTTCATAATTAACATATATGAAAAACTTTGAGAAAAGATGTATTATAAAGATGTGATTATAATTTTCTGAGAAATGTTCCAATTTGTATAAAAAATATGAGAAAGTTATGAAATTATAGAGAAATTCTGAAAAATTATATGAAAAATTCTGAGAAAGATTTTCACCAGGGTAGCATTGACTTTTATG
>NW_017305408.1:1512603-1550320 GCF_001594115.1 Trachymyrmex septentrionalis | reverse complement strand
TATATATATATATAAAAGCGAAAATTGAAAAAGAAATATTTGAAGAAAAGAAAGGGAGTTACCTGTGCGGCACTTATGAAGAAAAGCTGACTCGGTCGGAGTCCCTCCAATCCGGGAAGGCTCCGATCCTTCCCGTTTGTCAAAATGTGCCAAGTCTTGTGGGCAATTTGCAGAGCACCAATATCCGCGACGTTCTCATTTTTTGTCGTGTTCCAATCAAACTGTGCGACAAAATTAAGGGTGAAAAAAGAGAAATGTTCCATTAATTCGAAAGATTCGTGAGCATTCTCAGCGATGTCAATTTGACATCGAATTAATAATTTCAGTCATTTCTCACTGGTGTCTTAAATTTCATCTCAAAGTTCATCTTGACAACTTACCTGCACAGCAACGTCGTTCCCATACGACTGGACCTTCCGCCAAAAGCTCCTGGCGTAAAGTCGCGCGACGCATTCTATCTTGGTCTCCAATCGTTTCCAGGAGTCTGCCGTGACGCGAAGCCACTCGTCGATGTTCCGATCCGGCTCCATGAGCAGTTTACGGCGGTGAAAATCGAAAGCATGGAGAATCTCATGGGCGATGACAGATCCTAACGTGGCGTGTACCGTAAAAGCTGGCCCACCGTCCCACGACCATGCCCAGGATGTCATCATCGCCAATGGGATTTCTATCGTTTTTAACAAGAATAACTTAATTTATTCAAATTGCTCGATGCCAGTTTTGCTTGCATATGTATAATAGTACTTACCGATGGTGTTTGTGGAGGATTCGTAATAGGCATGCACGGAGTAAGGGTAATGATTCCTAAAAGCATAATAATCTACAATTTAGAAGAGGATTTAGCAGGGAATGAAGTGCGTTTTTTTCTTTTTTATATATTAAAGATCTAAATTGATTATATAAGCACTAATAAATTTGTAATACAAAATTTATAAACACACAAAAATATAATATAAGATTTATAAAAAAAAAAAAAAAAATAAAAGAAATGACGAAAAAGACAAATAGGACTGTTTGATATATTAGTTAAGCTTTTATTTCTATCTAATGATTCATGGATTCTCTGGTTAAAGGGCTAATAGAAATTTTTCTCACCTCATTATCGCGTTTTTTCGTAACGGGCTTTGATCTTTTGATCTTTGCAGCTGACGGAACCTGTTCAGGACGGTGGTAATAAAATCATCCGAGTCGATTACGACCTACGAGATAACGCAATTTAAAAATACTGATAAAAGAAAGAAGGAAGTAGAGACGATTTCAAAGTTTACGTCATCTCTTCAATATAAATTAGATTTACTTTATAAATTAGATCCTTTTTACTTTATGAAAGATAAAAATCTATTTCTTCTATTTTAATCGCGTTCAATATTCATGTATCTGTATATTTCAGATAAAAATTTTTCTTAAAATAATCATATAATTTTTATAACTTTATAGAAAATTTGTCACATTTTTTTATACAAATTGGAACAATTTTTAAAAGTTCTAAGACAATGTTTTAGTCACATTTTTTCTAATATTCTTCATATATAATATATGAATTCTAAAATATTACTTTCTAAAATTTTTTATTTTTATAATTTCTGAAGGAAACTTATAAAATCTAAGAAAGTTTAAAGTATTTTGACAAAAATCTTCATAAATTTGAAAATATGATAGATTCTTAAAAATATGAGATATGAGAATTTTTTTCACCAGAGATGAAAAAGATGAAAATTATCTTACCTCGGCCATCTCACGCGTTAGCAAGGAGTCGTTGTAAAAATCTGGCGACACATGAAATCGACCTCGTAAGAAATTTAACTTCTGCAATGCTCGCGTCCTGGTTTCATCGTCCAACCACGACTTCACTAATATCCGCTCGGCTATCGTTTCCTTCACGCGTTCAAACAGCGCGGTCACCTGCAGTTACATAAAAAATAATGATTATCAAATTAAGACAAAAGTTTACACGACAAGGATCAACTCTTTAACATTTGATCATATGCGAAATTGTGTAGCGTTCAAAAGATGGATAATCACGTTTATTCGTGTTTTAAATTTGTGTGAAATTTATTAAACGATCAGTTAGAAAGAGTTAATCGATAGACGAAAAGTATTACCCTGTTGACCAGAATTTCTAAGTACTTTGGAGTGTACTGTCGCACGTAGAGCGCACTGACCGCCTCGCTGAAGGTGCTTTTGGTCAGTCTGTAGCAGGAGTCTTCCCAATCTTTGACGGCGGTGACATTTACGATGTCGTGCAATGTATCCGCATAGAGCAACAGCAATCCGTTATGAATAATCCTTCGTGATTTATTATAATTAAATATTAATCAATACGAGGTATACATTCTTCGTAACTATTATTACAATCGTGACTGGGTAATCGATATACAAGCCTAGGTTTCGCGCAATTAAACCATATAATTATCTAATATTAATATAAATGAGTAATAGAAAAATTATATTAATATAATTTATATTAAAAATCTAATTTACATTATTATAAATTATGTAACAATTATATTACGTTATTATATTACATATAATTACATGTAATTATATTAATTAATGTAATATAATTTGTAATAATTTGCATTATATAAAAATTATATTACATTAATTAAGATATATTATAATGTATATACGATTAATATGATTAGCAATACTGTATCTCTGTAGTGTACAGTAGAATATCGATTTCTTTGTCCCGCCTATAGAAAGCGACTCTTCCCAAATTGACATCTCGTTATCGACAACTTATCCATTTGAGTTTCCAAAGAGGAAGCTTAGGCAAAGGACTTGATTTCGCATCACGCAATGCGCGCAAATTGTCATGAAATGGATATGGAAAATCCGTACCGTCTGGAGGAGCGACTCAATAGCTTGCCGAGATTGCGAAAGTAACGCGGTGCCGTAATGTAGATATAAATCTGCTGGTCCTCGGATGCGACGTACGTCGGCGGTCGTTGTACGCTATTCGTGTCGTTATTACCGCCGTTTAGATCGACGCCGTTCACACGGTAGGGTAACGTAGCATTCAGCAGCGATCTCCATCTTATCTGTCCCAAGATCGTCAAATAACTCTCTTATTTTGAGAGAAGGAAGATCGATTGAGAGATCAATTGAGAGAAGAGAGAAAAATTAATTGCTGATTAAAAGGTTGGGAAAATAAATAAGAGGCTACTGCGATCCAAAACATAAGGGTAATCCAATTAAAAACTAAACAACTCTAGTGGCACAATTTATTGGCCAATATATCCTCAATGCATGCCAATGTTTAACCAATGTAACGTCAATAAATTGTGCTATTCAGGGGGGAGACAATATGATTTTATTTAGATTTAATAGTTCGAACCACCATTTTTTCAATTGCTCCTATCAATTCTTAAAAGGGAATAACATATACTTGGATGACATACTCAATTAATTCGATTACTTATAAGCAATAAAAAAATTGTTTACAATATGTTTAAAATATGTTTCTTTTTATGAAATTTATAATTAATTATAACAACTTCTTTTCAACCAAAATACTAAATATTAAGGAATTAATATATAACGATATCAATTAAATATATAATGTATTTTTATTAATAAAAAAGTTATAAGCAATGGAAAAAGTATTGGAAAAGCATTGGAAAAAGAAAGTATGCTACACTCAAGTGGCAAGCAAAGGGATGTCTACTGTTTGTGATAGAATTGCTGTCGTGTCTGTTTCACTAAGAATTTCGCACATAGAGGAAATTCGTGCAGTTGACGGTTAAAAGAGCCCATATTGAGTTGATACTTACATAACCAAAGTTTTCCTGGAGATAAGTAATGTTGTAAGCGACGTATACCCTCTGTTCAACGTCCACCCAATTGTACAAATCTTTGTGCTTTGGATAAATCTGACATAACGTACGCACTTTATTCGCTGTTTAATTCACATTTATCGATGGCGATAAATCCTTACCTTTTCAAGCGACAAGCAAAATTGCAAAAGCAGATCCGTCTCCGACGATCGTTCCTCAGGATCCATATTTTTTGGCAAGAACCCTTGGACAATCTCTCGAATTCTACGCGATCTTTGTACGTCTCTGTTTTTCTAGGAAAATATTGCGGCGTATTTATAAGATTTAAAAAAAAAAAGGAAACGTCTTAAAAAAGCGCCCAAGAATTTAAAGGCATAAAAGCTCGCTGATTTTTCTTTTAATTACCGTGTAAAATGTCGAATCAAGATAGCGTCGAATTCTTACCTGGTCCTCTGCGAGAAATTTATAATTCTGGTGCTTGACAGGAAAATCAAGATATACAGATGACTTTGTGCGATCGTAAAGATCTATGTCGACGTATAAGTCGAAGAAGGGCGCGCCGTTTACTTTTAGCAATGCAGAGATTAGAGGAGTGATGTCAGTCGGCACCACGCTTTTCGACGATAGATAGCCACCAAATTTATTCAACAGTTCGTAAACTGAAAGAGGGAGCATTAAAAGTGCCTTATCGTCGTACGGGACGTATGATATCAACGGGACGCATATTTGGAATAACTGAAAAAACTTTACACGATTTGGAGTAACGAAAGAATTATATAGAAAAGGATCTATCCTTATCCGCGATTTTTATTAACATTTAACAAATGTTGATATGATACGTTTTTAATAATAAAAGAATTACAATATTAACTCATTTATATATGCATAAAATTATTTTATATTTGATTTATTAAAATTGAAACGATAAAATAATTGTGTTAGAAAAATTTTCAGATTTATCTTTATTATAAATATCCGAATTTTATTCATGTCTATCAAATATTAATGCACACGGCATTTAATTGGTACTGATTGTTTGAAAATATTCTTAATTGATATTCGCGAGTCCAGTGCTTTAAATTAATATGCTTTAAATTAATACATCTTTGCTTAAAATTAATATATTATAATTGAATGATTTTATTTTTATTTTATAGATCAAAATCCGAGGAATGAGACTACATAACTTAAAATTATGTAAGATTGTAAAGAACATTTGTTTAAACATTTTCACACCATAATCACAGAAAATGTTCGGAGCCACTAAACTCGTGAATACTAATAAGGATTAATAATAATAGGGAGCTTTTGCAATAACGTGAATTTAGATACGGTGAACGCTAAAGGCATGTTATCCTTTCCTTAATTAATTGTTAAGAAGAAGATAATCTGACGTTAGCATTCACCGTATCTGGATAAACGGTATTGCAAAAACTCCCTAATAAAAGAGCGAGTTAGCAATATTAGTTAACTATTCGTGAAACGAAGTATCGTGAACAAATCTTTTACCGGGTGTAAAATTTACGGGTTTCTTCTTAAAGCCTCGACAAGTATCGTAAAACTGCCCAAGCTTCTCGAAGGCAACGACCATTTGTCCCGTCTCGTTTGTCAGCGTTTCTAAAACAATAATACTCGCGATTAGGATTATTTCCTGGAAGGAAACGTCGTTAAGTTCAACCTGCAAAGAAGGCTGGAAGGGATACGGCTAAAGATCATCTCGCAGATGATCTGATTAGCAGCGGGGGCAATTCGTCGACCTTGAATCACGCGAATATCGTTTCGAAGGTAAATGTAAAAGTAAGAGAAGGTTTTAGAGAGAGGCGTTCCGCCAAACAGTAAGCAACCACAGTGTAACACACGTATGTACACGTGTACACGTACGTATATCGATTAATGTGCATTATTTATAGTAACGGCAAGTCGGCCGTTCGATTTCGCCTTGTATCAGAGTCCGATAACTTTTCATCAAACGGAACGACCCTCCCCCGTTCGTTTCTTTCATTTTCGGGAAAGCGTGAGCGTACCAACGTCGAGGACTTCCGGAGAACTTGCAACCTCCCCGTTGCAAGTTCCATCCCTTAACGAGACAGCGCTATCAACGGATCCTCCGGGAGGAGGAGAACCATGTCCCTCTCCTTTTTTAAAAATATTTATGGCAAACTGTTATAGATATTTTTCATTTTTGGAAAATACTTAATCGCAAATTCTAATATTCCAAATATATATTTTAATTCAGGAAACTCCTAGATATAAACAAAAATATAGATTTCGTAATATCATTCTTTTCTTATGTCGATATAATTTTAAATAAAACGTTTTGTAAATTGTACATTTCATATAATACTTCTTTAATAACTGAAATAAAGGAATTTAGTATTCTATCTTTCCAATATTTCATCTTAAATCCGATGAATCCTTGAAAAGTTTCCGGATCCGTCAATAGATAAGCACCGAGTTTTTCGATCTACATTCCGATGTTCCTCGCAATGACGTTTCTCGTATATATAGTCGATGTTTATTCATCTCCCCTTTAAGTTTCGATCCCTGAACAGAGTTATATTATCCCGCGGCAATCCATACGCGAGCATAGTTGGTGCCAGTCGCTCGGCGCCAGTCGTGCCGGCGACACCACTACCATTAACTATTATCGTGTTCGCGATAGGTTTTTGCCAAATTGAGGTCGGGTTCTCTATCCGGGTTCTCCCCGTGGTCTTTGAATCTTCCACGTTGAAGATTAACATATCGCTAATTACGCCCGTCTCTCATCCGCAAATCCGGTTCCCTTTTTCTTTCTTTTCCCTCGTCGACATGAGGATCGTAATAATCGCAACGTAAAGAGGACAAAGAAAATCGATAGGATTGCCGAGATACCGTCGTTAATGTCATACAATATACTTCGATAATCAATACACACTTTAGAATCGTTAAACGTAATCAATAGAAGAATTGCAGATAAATTTTGACAATTTGGTATAAAAAAAATTCTATAAAGACGAGATTTTCTTATAACAGGCAACTCCAATTTTACTGTATTATGTAGAATAACAATAAATTCACTGATTCATTATAAGCTCGATGTTTTTTTAAACAGATAATTCTTTTCATCTGCAAAACAGATCATTTTAATCAGGCGTAAATTATATGCTCTTATTTTTTCCGAGAAAAAATGCTGTATTTCATCATAATTATTCTATTGAAAAACGTCATTACTCCACTGAGAATTGAGTATTTTAATGAGGCCATATGAATCCACTCGGCCGAAAGAGATTGAAACGCGGTAAAAGGAATGGAATACTTTTACATTCCGTGGAACGCGATTTTTTGCTTCAGCGAAGTAATTAAGTTTTCGAAATTAGCGATTGAGACTTGCGAAATTAATGTCTAATATTTTTTTAAGTTAGAATGTTGTAAAAGGAAAGTTGTGGAGAACTGTAAAACGCTCACTGTGTATACTCTCGTCGATTTGCGCCTGGAGTATGTTGAAGCTCGCACTCGGTTGATAGGGCTGTTGATCGCGAAAACCACCGCAGGCGAACTTGTAAAAATCTTTGCAAGGATCGACGCCACGTTTCATGGACGTTAAGATCCTCTTCGAGGCCTCCATGCAAACATCCGTGTCGCAAACACCTTCGGGTCCATCTCGTTCTCTGACGCAGGCTTCATCCTGAAATCGCAGTCGTTAGCTTTGCTTTAACAGATTCAGCCTTTCCCTGAGACTAGATGCCTTTTTTTTTGGTCCCAAAATATCCTAATTTTCATTTATTGTTTGGATAAAAGCAAAATACCTTCTGTCATCTTGAAGCTTTTGTATTTTTCAAATCGTTAATTTTATTAGCTCTTTTTTAATAAATATAGATACAACACGACTATTAATAATAATAAATTATATAACAATCATCGTAATAATGTATAAAATATAATTATTATTCGGACATAAATTCGATTTGGCAAAATTGAGATCTCTTTTGGAGCAACCTTTTCGTAAACAGTTCTCGTGTGCATCGTTAATCAAAGATAATATGTATTATTAAATTGTTTGTCAATTTAATTTGTAATTACGTACGCCAACTTCAGTTTAGGACTGTATTCGACAAATAATGACAAATATTCGGCGTGCAGTTTACTTGAATTGGAAATTATAAAATGCATGCAAAATGTTATTAAACACAAAGATCTGCTTTAACCGAATTTTATAAAACACACTAAGTAAAAAAAATCAAAATGATTTTATGACGTCGTGAAAGTCAAAATGATGATCTTTGGTTACAACATTTGACTGTTTATTGACTTATTAAGAATCCAAATAAGGATATTTTTAATTTTTTTATTGATTCTTGTGTATTTCTTGAGATATGGTCTTTTTCACCAATAACTAACGGTACATTAGTACCTTTTGTGAATTAAAATAATGTAATATATTCTCTGTGTTAACCTTTTACATTCAGAATTATTAATATTGACTATTATATGTCCTTTATAATCTTTGCATTGTTTTAAAAATTAAGAGTTCTATATTCTTTATTATATGTGATTTTTACTTCTTCACTTATTTAGGTTCAAAAATAGTATTTTTAACGATTATTGCTGTAACATCTTTGACTCTAAATACCATTTGCAATCCATTCGTTGAAATATATTCTGAAAAAGTATAAATATAAATTCGGGAGAGGTAACTAAAGCTGTGACCTCAGCATAGGATGAGCCTTCAGTTCACCTCGAAACCTTACCTACCAATATGGCTTCGCTTTGTGCTGTATATTGTCGTATATTAGCGACGCATGTATCACCTCAAGTAATTCGAGTAGTAATATCGAGTCATAAGCGCGGTTTTCCGTGTCGTCGTTTAGTTTCATAATTTCACACGCTTAAAGAAAATAAAAGGTAGAAATTTTCTTGAATCGCGATTCTCCTCTTTCTCCTTTCGATTGGAGAATGAATTCTCTTGTTATTTGCGAGATCAAATTTGCAGCGCAAGGGTAAGTAACTGATTACAGGAATCCGGTGCTCTCGTTGCTAAACGCCGACTTTCCTCGCCTTTCTCACCTCTCTGAAAGTTAACTTATGTCTACGATCGATATAAATTACTACGGCCAACTACTAATCTTCCTTGCTGCATAAGTAAGATGATTACTTATTCGCGTCACGTCACACACTTCGCACGTTTTGCAAGCATACCCTGCATGCGTGCGTTATGTTCGCGAAACATTTCGTGTTTCCTTGTAATCTCAGTGACGATTTATACCCTTAATTTCTCAACAAGCTCTTACGTGATACTCATTTACTTTCCATTCTATGCGTGACGACAAATAAGTATCGAGAAGATGGAATTGTTTCGAGCACAACATAGCTTTTCGCCGTAAGTTTTGCGCGAAGGAATATCATGTTTCTTCCTTTCGAAAAGAAAGCCTTGGACAAGAATACATTATAGATATTCTGCAGGTATACACAGCGCATTTTCTATATATCGAATGGCAGATATATTTATTATACTGCTTGTATAGAAATGAAATTGAGTTAGAAAATAAAAATCAGCCCGCGATTTCGTCGAACGCGCAAATCCGGATGCTACGGAAGCCGGATAATTTCGTATTTATTCGTGCGTAAATAAAACGCAATAAATCCTACGGCGTAGGATCCTTTTCTCATGTATCCTCAGCATCGGAAACTGATAAATAATCCCCGGATTTAATCCCCGAAACCGCTTACCGTATCCACGTAACCACTCTTTCCGCTTCGTTCGGTGCGGAACGGATACGGAAGAGGAAAGGATCGTTAAAAGGACACCCACCAATGGCGCACATTTGCGCGGCTGCTCCCCTTCCGGCAAGGTCGTGATAAGGAAGAGCACCGGGCTGGTGACCAGCAGGCTGGTTACCAGCATCATAGCGAAGGTGAGCAGCGCCTTGTGCACGGCCTTGCTCCTCCGCAGCCAGTAACAGGGCACGCAGCATACCCATGTGCCCTGGTGTGCCGATCGTTCCACGTGCACCATCGGCTCGTCCGGTAACCCGGAACCGGGGGCGGCCTCCTCCGTGCCCCCGATACCGCTGGTAGCCACGGTCGCGCCGTGCACCCCCCCGCGCCCACTCGACCCGCTGGCGCATAAATTGCGGGGGCTCAAGGACAGCCGCGCGCCTGCGTCGCCGCGTAATCTACCACCACCCCCACCGCCCCCACTACCACCACCACCACCACCACCACCGCCGCCACCAGCACCAGCACCACCACCAGCACGGGCCCCGCGGGCCACACGGCCCCCGTAACCCTCGCTCACCGTGCACAGAGCCACATTTGCCGGGTTCCGTCGTACGTCCTGTCCCTAAATCCCGAACCCGCCTCGAGGGTGACCGTCGTTCCACGCCCCCCAGACACCCCGCCGACCCCCGCCGGCACGGGGATGACGATTGAGCGGTGAGAATGCAATGGCACCAGCTCTCACCGAGAGCTGAACTGCGACTCCACCAGCAGCATGCCTCGAGGCTGAAATTGCATGGAAAATTACAATTAGATTTGAAATCACGCCCTCGCCTTGGCGCGCTTTCAAAGGCCACGAATTATCGCTTGAAGATCATCGTTACAGAATTTTCTTTTCCTGAACTTCGTTTACTGCTAGGTCAAGAAGAAATAATATAGAGATTGTAGATATAAAGTTTTATATAAAATATGATGTATACATAATCTCTATTACTTCTTGATAAAATGTTCCAAAACATTTTATGTATACGCTAAACTCCTTGTGAAAATACAGGGTTGAGAATATGAGATAATGCGTTATTTATAATGTCGTCATTGTTATAATTATTTTTTTACAATAACCATGTTTTTTTTTCTTATTTATAACGTTAATTGCAATGTAGCTTTTTGGGTAATAGTATATAACGATCTATTGGTAACGAATGTAATAAAACCAGTATCTTTATTGTTATTTGATACACGTACAATATTCGCTACAGATACATTTCGCAATAAAATGGACAATTAGCGACACAGAAAATTGAATGCCACTTTAAAACAGGATTGTCAAAATTTGATGGAAAAGTAACGGAAATTGTAACAACTCGATATATTGTAGTTTTCAAGTAAAAATAACAAAATAAATTTTTTAAATCAATGATAAGTAACAAGTTACTTCTAGAAACTTTTCTAACTTTGCGAAAATATTAAAAATAAAACATTTTTGTAGCTGCATTCCACTTAATAAAAAAAATCAGTTATAACTAATATTTTATGACGTTAAACATTATTTATAGTTCAATGTTAAATCTGACGAAAAGTAAACTTTTTTGTTACGTAATTCCAAAAGATTCTTATTGAATTCTATTTTAATTTATTTTAGGTTTAAAAAACGAAAATTAAACACTTTTGCAGATGAGAGAGAGAGAGAGAGAGAGAGAGAGAGAGAGAGAGAGAGAGAGAGAGAGAGAGAGAAGTGCGTAAAAAGCACAATGACTGTAATAAGCAAAAAGATATTTTGTAACTGCAGTTTTATTTATCTTTGAAAAATCTTTTACTCGAATCAATCTAGTGTATTCCAAAACCAAATTTACTTTTTATATAAACCACACTTACGTGAATTTTCGGGTAGGACAAGACGCACCGATTGAAATTTGCAACTTTGCACAAACTCGCCGCGTTTCTTTGAATTTCACTTCCGATCGGGCTTTTGTTAGATTTGAATAAATAGGACGTGCACATGACGTGCTCAACGCGTCGTGCAAAATTCAGTCGATAAGGATCGACGTTTCGGCGACGTTTTACTACGATCTCAATGGCACGGCTTGGCAAATTTTAATAAATGCGATATATGGCTCCGTTCTCCGAGTTAACAGTGACACGCGGACTGTCGGACTGAACTCGGACGGAACGAGCATCCACTCCCACTGGCTACCCCATTCCCACCCCTTTCTTTCCTCCCCGTAAATCCCACTCTGTTTTTTCTTCGTCGTGCATTCTTTTCTGTCTTTAAACACACTCGCGTGTTTAAATATTGTTTAAATAAACGCAACGCAACATATTGCAACGCAAAATGTATTTTTATTACGCAAAATTTAATTATTAAAATTTAATTATAAAAATTTAATTAATCAGTAAACGTATCAAATTCTCGCTTCACTTCGTATACGTCTTAAGACGACCTTCGAACAAACTCTAATTAATTTAATCGTTTAATTTATTAAGTAATATAATTTCAGTAAAATCAAGTAATATTATTTTGGTAAAATAAATGGGATTATTAATTTTTTTCGTTGTTGTTTGACATTTGTGAACCGTTGACTGCAGATCAGGGACGACAAATTATATAGTTAGAAATTTCGATTATGAAGTTAATTTGGAAATTGTCTTTAAATGTCACAGCAAATGATAGCAAAGCTAGAAAAGCGACGGAAATATAGGGAGCTGGTAGTAAATTGTAGCATTGAAGGTACACTAGATAAAAACGATGCCAGCCAAAAAATACAGATTTTATTCATCCACCTATAACGCATACACAATAAAGTTGGTTAAATCCATTTCAACTGCAAGATATATGTAATGAGAAGTACGTACACAAAATATACAGAGTGCAATTCTCGACTTCGTGACTCAGTCTATCTCTGCGGTTATCGAAAACTGTCTTGAACGACAGAGATCGTCTAGGTCGCAAAATTAGACGTCTCACTCTGTATATAAGATATACGTAAGATGTATGTATATATTTATATAGGGTATTCCGTCGCTACCGCGTCTTACTTCTTAATGGCGGACTCTTTGGATAATTTCAGGTCAAACATATATACGCGAAGTTATGTTACGCTTCTTAAAGCGGGAAACGATGACAGTTAACTGAAACTTTCCGCGATCGATTAGCTTTAATCGCTTCCCAATTTCAATATATGGCATCCTCGATGTATATTTTCCATATTGAAACACCCACTCAAAATTATTTGAGGGAATCCCCCTAGTGCAACAGTAACATCCTATACTTACATATACATACACATATACACATACCTTATTTATATATGCATTTATATTCATATAATTTAATGTGTTATGCTCAAACTCTCTGTTCGCTACGATTCTAAGGTACATCATCTACACATGCGGATTTTGTAGCATCCGTATTTCGTGTTCTCGTGTCCCTCACGAGCGTCCTCGCGTGTCTCCCTGTCGTTCTCCGTTAATTAAACTAAATGAGAATAAATTTTCAATCACCGTAGTGCACGTTGCTCCAGAAGTCTTCAAATAAATACTCTTTGTGCAACGTCTTAATATGTCTTATGCCTGTCTCTACCAATGTGGATTAACTTTAATCTTGGTTCAATTTACTCTTTTTTTTTCTAATCCTTGAAACTAGAAGGTGATGAAGAGTAAGTTTAACCAAGATTAACTTGTTAATTGGTAGAAATGGCACTAATATGTAATCGGGTGATTAGAAAAAGAGAAGAAAAACGGGGGATGTGCTCTCTACCTTAAATATTTATCAAAATTAAATAATAGAATAATTGCGTAGAAAAAAGAAAAAGAAGCAGACGTTGACTTGTGTGATTTGTGGCATCGTTAAAAAATAATTTCCCAAATAATCACTCTTTCTAGTTAAATTTGACCCACCTGCGTCGTCGAACTTTCCATAAAAAAACAGAGAAGATTTTGCCGGTACAAGGTGGAGCCAAATTATCGAGCTACGAGGACGACGATATAATTACACGAAATTCTTGTTCCCGGAATACTCTTTCACAGACGCTATCGATTCGATAACGTCCGTTAAATGCTAAATGCTTCGAGTTTACCGCTCCGTCAGAAGAGTAATTTTTAATACCGCTATTTGAATAATACATAGTAAATTTTCTTTCTCGTCACCTTGTTCCCCTAATTATCAAGTTTCGTTCGTCAATTTGAGAACTCTTCGGAAAGCTGTCAACGCGGACACAATTTTAACAAAATAATACCTTTCCGGTAATTGCGTCGCGTGTCGCTTGGAAGCTTATAGCACCAATAACAATAATACAATACATTAATTAAAAATGACAGATCGTAAAAATCAAATACATCATAACGAAAATTGCAACATTTCATATCATATCTTTTAATCTATCACTGCCCGGACAGATAAATTAATTTTCAATTCTTTCTGCTCGAATTCTGCAATTGTCGGCACTTACATTAAAACGAAGAACTTCGAAGATCACAAAAGGCATTTAATTTTATAAGAAATTTATTTCATATTTTTTACCAGAATTTTTCAGAAAGGTATAGATAACCCAAGGAACACACCAAGTTGCGAGAAACTCAAAATGACTTTATTTTGACGTCATAAAAGTCAGAATGATGATTTCTGGTTACAAAATTTGACTGTTTATTGACGTTAAGGATCAAAATAAAGTCATTTTGACTTTTTGTTTACTTTTGTATGTTCCTTGGGAAATTGTTCTTTAATTAGATTGGGTGCTAATGATTTGACTTTTCTTCGGTTTTAGGAGGATTTAGAAAAAAGTTGTGTGTGCTGAAAAGAGTATAAAAGATACAGATTCTTAACGCGCGACAGAAGCTTTGTTACAAATGGCATGATATGTAATTATAATTGATATCATAATTATAAAGATTATAATAAAAAGTATCGGGATTTTCTATAATGATTCGAATATAAGCTTCAACACGCTGGAATAACGGATGATGATACATTGGCACGGGACGATGCGATCAGCGCGCAACCGAATCTGAAAAAAATCGATGCATTTCTCAGCTGCGCAGCGCGAAATCAGGAAAGCAGAAAAGGAGCGCTCGCGTAAACATCTTCCGATCGGAATATTCCTATTTTCTTCGCTGAAATCGACGATAATCGCGTGAACCGTGGTCATCGATATCGTTAGATCCCGCTGAACCGCTCCTCGTGGGCCTTCTTAACAATCGCTAGTTTGGAGTGTGGATCCGCGGTCGATAGTCCCGTGTATGGTGGTTCTCTGGTACCGTGGAGCATCAGCGTCCATTCTTTCAGCCATCCGTGTTGAGGCGTTTGAGTGTTGAAGCTCACCTAAAAAAAAAGAAAAAAAAAACCGATACTCAGATCGAGTTACTCTCTCGCGTGTAGGCGGAAGGAAAAAGACACGTAACGAAATTCAAGTAAGAAACACGAGGAAACGAAATTTACCTCCAACAACCAAGTCCCTTGAGGGTACTCTCCCCACGTATGCGTCGTCATGAATGGCCACTTCGTGAACCCATCCCTGTGATCGTCATCATTCACTCTGCGGCTCAAAATCATAGATCTAAAAATATATTACGGAGAT
Source organism: Trachymyrmex septentrionalis (assembly GCF_001594115.1). Classification (NCBI taxonomy): domain Eukaryota; kingdom Metazoa; phylum Arthropoda; class Insecta; order Hymenoptera; family Formicidae; genus Trachymyrmex; species Trachymyrmex septentrionalis. Next base: position 1,535,274 of record NW_017305408.1, on the reverse strand, counting down.
TTAGATTCGATCGGATAAAAAATTAAGAAGGGAGATCCCCGTTAAAAGAATATGGGAAGAAAGACGCGTGGGTTTGAATTGGGTTTCAATCGGAGGACGAAGTGTTAAAGGTTGAACAGCAGATAGAAAGAGAGAGAAGGAAATTTTGAAATTATCGCACGTACACACACCTTAAACTTCTATTATAGGCGTTTCAAATTTATAGCTTGTAACAAGTGGGAAAATTCAATTTTATCCATTTTGTTCCGATGAAAGATTCATGTCACGAATATGACGTTTGTTGCATACCTGGTACCCATTGGAGACGTGAGGAACAGCTCGAGATCACCGCGCCGAGTTGCATTTACGGAAATGACGGCTTGCACGTGCTCTAAATAATTGACAGCGTACTCCGTGCCGGCGCACGCGTCGGTTTTAATTTTCACGAGAATGGATCGATCGCTCGTGACTTTCCTGGAAAATAAAAACAACTCTAGGAAATCAATTCTATCTGACGGAAAAAAAAAATCGATCCTAAATCGATTGGAGAACCTCGTTCATTAGCCAAGTAAAATAAAAAGTCATGATGAGAGACATCAAAATGGGGTTAAAATTAGTTCGAACCCAAGCAGAACAACAAGTCATTATGCTATCAAAATGATGTCAAAATAGCTTGAAAATGATCGTTAAAAGTCATTTTTCAATCAGAATTTATATTAACATCATTTTGACATAATCGTGATTTTCCGATTCGATATCAACTAAAAATAACATAATATCGATGTTACAATTTCGCACTCAGCATGAATATAATAATATAACACTTGGTGTTACATAACCAAGTGTTTTTGAATAGAAAATTTTAACATTATGCTATTTTTAGTTGATCTCGACTGGACTGTTCTGCTTAACATTGTAAAAATATTCAGTGCCTCATCTTGATCTCGCGTTATGTAAATCTTCGAAAGAGCTACTTACTGCGTTTCGAATGTAGAACCAGCTTCGCAGTGATATCTCGGTGGTACCGTCTTCCATTTTTTAGCTAGAGCTACCATAGCGCCCGCGTCCAAGACGCCGTATCCAAAAAGATGATTGAACTCGAGCCCAACGCCATTCATGGTCCAATGAAATCTATCCTTCGCGTCGAACAGAGAATTTCTTTTCGAAGTTAGGACGGTCAAATGCTGAATATCTCTCCAGGTCAGTTGCGGACTAGAAACGAAAGTTCTTTCAGCTTAGAGTACGAAGTTATAACAGCATCGGAGGAAAATTTTTAGTTTGTATCACTAAAGATTGACGGTGCCCTACATAAAATTTTTCTATGACAAAATTATTCTTATTGGTAGTCTACAATGCGGTCGCAAACTCGTTCTAAAGTCGCAAGAGCAGTCGCAACAAACATCAATAATTGATGTCACGGCCATTCTTGTGACTTTAAAACGAATTTACGACCGCGTTGTAGACTATTTGTGAGCATTACGCAATGAATTTGCGGAAACTGATTATCGGATACTTAAAAATATCAATATGAAAACGTTAAATAAATGGAGTACTTTTACGGCCTTCCTTTAAGAAAAAAATGTTTCAATATACTGATTAACTATTTAGTAACTGATGATATTTAATCGGTTACTGGTGAAATATCAGTTACTGAATAATTAATTCAGTATCACTGAATAATTAATTAGTATATTGAAATACTTTTTCCTAAAAGTTTCATATATTCAAAGTAATAATTATAAACTTAAACTGAATATTACGCGCTGCGTCAATATGAAATATAAAAAATATGTTAATAAAGAGGAAAAAGAAATACACTTACTTGGCTTCAAGAGCTAGCGCAAACACCCCCGCGGCTTCCGGTGCCGCGGCGGAAGTCCCGCTATGTGTCGTCGTGCATTTTCCATATAAATCCGTGGTGGCCTGTAAAAACGCATATAATGAAATAAAAAAAAAATCTTCTGAGAAACAATTTTATTATGAAAGAGCAGGGATCGCGGTTGGAGACTACATATTCTTCATCGGTGTGGTGTAAATAAAGCATTTTGTGTTAAACGTTTCTCTTTTTTAATAAAGTCTTTAATAAAGTTTTCGAAAAGACAATCTTTTTATCTCTGCAGTGTCAACATACCACTCCCGTGTTAGGGTCCTTGGCACCGTTGCTGAAGGTGGAAGCCAGGGTGCTGGAGCAGCTCTCATCATAATGCGCGTTCTGACCATCGTTGATGGCACTGTTGATACTGATGGTCCACATACTCGCGGCGTATCCGTCACAGTTACAGTCATCCTCCTCTCCGCCGTCCCCGGATGCCCAGACGTAGATGTTACCCAATCCATTTCTTCCCTGATATATAAGAACAAACAAGGGACATGAATGAGGGTGAAAGCGATGTAATATTTTCTTCTTTAATTAATTTCAGAATAGACTAAAAATTAAATATCGCTCTTCTCGGGATCATAGTCCAGAAAGAAATACAAGTGAGGAGAGAGTTAAAATGATTTTTTCCTATAAAATTTGATTATATTGACGTTAAGAATAAAAATAAAGTGATGTTTTTATTTTTTGTTGATTTTTGTGTTCCTTGGGAGACATAGAGTTCAAGATTTCAGTCAGGGAGGGGAGTAAACATTTTTATCTTCACACACAAAATTTATGAAAATACTTATGTTAAAGTCAATCTTAGAGGATCTTCAGAAAACTTTCTTACGCATACGTGAATCACGGATTGGACAATGAACGTTTATTCAAGCAGAACAATGAATCATTATGATGTCAAAATGATTCCAAAATCATTAAAAGTTATTTTTTCAAGCATTTTCGATTCATTTAAATGTCATTTTGACGTTATCATGACTTGTTGTTCTGTTTAGGTAAATTTTTATCATAAAAATGATTCTTATAATTTAACTGTCTCCTCTAAAATTTATGCAACTAAATTATTAGGCTGGAAGAAGAGATTAAAGAAGAAATTGGAAAAGGGAAAGTAATTTTCGTTATTCGCTATTAGCGCTGATATATTTTTCGAGTCTCTTTTTGATTTCAATTAATGCAAGAATTGATAGCGAAAGGCTTTCGCATTCGATATTGATTCTATTGTTAAAGATAATATCAGTGATTCAATTAATCTCGCTAATGATCGCGTCGCGAGTAATTACGTCACGTGTACCTCATTAACGCCGCGTACGATGGCCCTCATGGTCGCGTTGCGAGGTCCATCCACCGTCTTCCCGTCGTCCGTGGGTCCCCAGGAGGCGCTGTAAATGTCTATGAGATCGGGTTCGTGGCCCATACTGTTCGCCTCGATCAGATCGGTCATGTACGGCTGGTCCAGCATCCGGATCCCCGCGATCTTCGAGTCGTATGCCACTCCGACGCCGCACACCCCGTTGTCGCGCGCGGCCGCGACCTCCCCGGCGCATCTCGTGCCGTGGCTTCCCATGACAAAAGACCGTAAAGCTTTAGGTTTTTCTGCTCTGCTATACTGATTATTACGGCGCGGATGTTCGCCGAGCGATTCACGGCGCGGATGTAGGACGCGCTTTTGTTTTACTTTCAAACAGAAATGCCTTTGTCTCCACGCCCTCGGTTAAGAGCGCTCGGACTACTCTCACCCGCGCGATTTGTTTATCTACTTCTTTGACTCAAACTTGATTAACTTTACGACGTTCTATTCTCTCTTAAGAACGTAATTTTCTTTCTTTATATAGAAAATATATTCTTACCTATTAAACCAGTCGTCGGTGTACCTCGGGTACGGATACGGATCGTTACTGCTAAAGTCGTAAGAAGCTTTCGCGTTCTGGAAGGGAATGTCGACTTCAGTGACTTGCGATTATTAAGAAGATTATTCTCCAGTCTTTTCGTATAAAATAAGGATTTGATCAAATATTGAAAATAAGTTTGTAGTTAATATGAAGATATTTTGAATTTTTTCAAATTTTTTGACCGTATAAGTTTGTTTAAATACTTTTCTAAAATAGCTTAAATTCTTATGAGAATTTAATTGTAAACGAAATATAAGAATTTTAAAGAGTTATATAAAAGTATGAAATTTAAAAGACATTTTGGAATTAAAAAAATTAAGTTTTATTTTTGTGTAAAAGTATATGAAATGTTTATGAATTACTCAATTCTCTTTAAATATAACGTCGCACTATATAGTACAACGTTGTTTCCACCAGAATTATCAATATTAAAATTAAATTTAAATAATTACTGTTAACAATTTTTTTTAAATATTTTTCACATAAATATTCATTTTTATCACAAAAAAAAATTTGTTTCAATAACAAATTACAGTTTTACTATTTATTTTTTAGAAGATGGCATTATATATCCTTTATGCTCTCTTAAGATAAAAAAAGTCACGTGATTCTATTTCACTTTTTGAGTTGGAAAACCTCTTTAATTTTTTATTTCCAATGTCGTTATAATAAACAAAATATACAATCATCGAGTTTGCTACATGCTAATTTTAATTATAAAAGTGGTAATAAAAAGAAAGATAATAAAAGATAATACTTTTTGATAACAAAAATTATAAAAGGACAACAAAACATTTGCTACTGACAGCAAATAAATAACTCGATTTTTTTCTGTCGAGTACTGCAAGTTATTCTACTCTATCTACAATTTACCCCGTTTCAAAGTCTCTCGTTCTCTGTGATTTGGAATTCCTTGCGTACTTCCATGAAAGATGCGCCGAGAATGGCATCCGTGCGAAAGTATGAAGAGAATATTCGCGTTATCCTGTTTAATATAACGTACTTTGCTGCACTATTAATAAATTATATTCCTAGATTTCTCGTGGCAGAAGCATTATGCATTACTTTCGTATTCGTATAATGTGCAGCAACTTTTGCAAAATTTTCGCGTGATCCTGTTTAGTAAACATACTTTAATACACCGCATTTATTAAAATTAAATTACATTCGCAGGATTATCGTGGTAGAAACATTATGCTTTGCAGTCGCGTAATGCCTTCAAAATCTTTATCATTTTACAAAATATTGGATATTAAATCTCATTAATTAGTGCAAAAAGATTTTATTATATTTGTCGAATAAAGCTAAGAAATAAAATTGCAGTCGCGAAAAAAATATTTATTTAAATAGTCACCTCAACGCGGATATCCTCTTTAAAAATTTCGCGCGAACTTCAAACTTGATTTAAAATAAATTTTTTGTGAAGAAAAAAAACGAATTTTTTTTTTTTTTTGATAAAATATACAATATTGCAACGAATGTGCTTACGTAATTATATTTGAGATCCGGATGCATGTAATCGACACCTGTAATAGAAGAGTGGCATTATTGATACATATAGATTTTGTGTTGGCGGTGACGTTAAGCGCCGCCACGTGCAACGTGTAACGTAGTATATACAACATAAATATAAGTTCTGAGCATCACGAAAAAAGAAGGTAGAGTAGTAAGAAGACGGTAAAGTGGCAATTTCTGTTCTCTCGTTAATGAAAAGCGGACAATATTTAGAAGGACTCGGACAATCATATTATATACAGTTGAATACAGTTACGACAGACGCTCGGAAAATTTATCTTCCCGTCTTTCAGTGAAACGGGAGAGCGAGCGTTGCGTAACTCGCGCTACCCTCTCGGCGCGATATCGATTCAAAGCCTGCCAGTTCCCTCGAACTGCACTCGAGGGCGCGTGTAATTTAACGCCGTTTTGACTTCGGGATAGTCCTGTAGTTCGATAATGTCGATTCGAGAATGCGGGGGGGAAAAAAGAAGAAGAAATGAAAAATATATCCTAAGATAACACATCAAAAGAAAGTCAAGATAACTTTATTTTCTCGCTTAATAATAAGGAGAGTTCAGAAAGAATTCAAAAGGAATTCAGTCGTATGCCATTAATTCTAAGTTCATTTTCAGATGAAAAAGAATTGTTTTATCTCCAAAGTTCTGAAAAGAATTACCGAGGAATTCAGTCGTATGCCATTAATTCTAAGTTCATTTTCAGATGAGAAAGAATTGTTTTACCTCAAAAAAGTTCTGAAAAGAATTATCGTTTTATATTTGAAAGAAAGTAAACTCAGAATTGATGACGTATGTCTGAAGTGTTATGAACTCTCTGTGCTATCTGGATTGATGTCATAAAAGTCAAAATAATGATTTGTACGTTCACAAAATTTGACCGTTTAGTGATAGAAGAACGTTAAGAATAAAAATGAAGACGCTTCAAAGTTTTGTTGACTTTTATGTATTCTTTAGGATATTCCATCACTTACCATCGTCCATTATAGCTGTCGTCACGTTTTTCCCCGTGACGCCTTGAGCCCAGGCAGCCTCGACGTTCAAATCCAGTTTCGGTTTGCCGCCGTTCTGACCGACATTCTTTAGATACCATTGGTACTTGAAAAAAGGATCCGTCGGATCCTCGCTCGCCGGATTTGCTGGATTCTTAATTTCGTACAACGGCACGAGGTTATCCACGCTTAGAAGTTTGTAGCCTCTTTTCACTCGCTTGAAACCCGGCTGCTGTATCGCCGTAGCCACCTAGATTTTTAATATACTTCAACCTCCTTTACGTCGTCCTTTTTAAATACTCTTAATCCCTTGCCCTTTTATGCCGGGGTAAATTTGACGAGATGAAATCGCCTTGTGGCAAATCCTCCGCATTGTTCTCCAAACACTCGAAACGCGGTGCTTGATTGGCAATCAGTAAAATGTATTTTTGAAATCTCGACAAATTTAATAATTTCTCCAAATAACATATCAATCGCGATTGCACATTAAATTGCTGATTAGATTAAGAATGAAATATTTAAATTTAATCACTGCTCGTTTGTGAAAAAAATTTGGAATGCAGTTGAGTTAATTACTTTATAACCCGAATATTATAAAGAAAAGAATTTATAACATAAATATACTCTTGTGTCCCGAAAGCGTACAAAACTCATCCAAGCTTAATTTTCTTTAGCATAAAAAAATGAAATTACAACAATCCGCCAGCTTCATTAGCACTTTAATAACTTTCATTTTTTTATTATGGTTATAATACTAATAATTGTCGCGTAAACATGCGACTCGCAAAAGAGATATCAACTTACCAGAGGGTCGACCTTTAATTTTCGCGTGTGCGGCACCGATCGTTTGCTTCGTACATGCGGCAAAGCTCTATGTACGAAGTGATACTCCGTCTGACTGTCCAATACCTTCAAAAAATTTTTTTACATTTTACTCTTTATCAACAGAGATGCGCAAAACTTCTAACAATAAGTATCTTTGGAATATAAACAAAGCTGGGATAGGTTAGTTCTCAAAACCAAACAGTTTATTTTGATAACATCATTTCCATTGTAATAAATATCTTATACGCTCTTTGAAAATGAAAGAAACCTCCCTTTCTTTTTTATGCGTTATACCTTGTTCGATATAAAATTTTTATAATTCATACGAAAGGAAAAATATTTTATTTGAACTTGTAATAATAAAGCGTAAGTATAATATTCAGTTTTATTTATTAATTTTATGATTATTATGTAATTATTTTATGATTACAAATTTGTTTTACATATGTAAAGAAATTTAACATAACGTAAATGTAAAGGAACGTAACAGTTCCTTAACATAATGTAATGTATTGAGAACTAAATTTTTTATATGTAATTGTACTTATATATGTAATTTTTTCTTTATTCTTCTCCCCTTGACAAGAACATCATTAATTCAGTTCTCCCGGGGAAAATTGAGTGTACAAATGACAGTAGAAAATTAACAAGCATAAAACAGAGATAGAAAATAAAATAAATTTAATACCTGGAGGGAAAAAAGCAAACGAGATTTCTGAGTGGAAATTCTAGCAATACGTAGAGATTAGAATGTCGCTTTTATTTCTAAATTGACGCGCGATATCTGATCCGATTTCCCGATACGCCCACGTCGGCAAATAAAGAGAGCGAGCGTGTTATCAAGATAAAATAATTAGTTTTCTAGGCCGTTATAAAGAGCGAGGATTGTCTCGGTATCTGAAACTGTTTGCGTAAATTCTCGTTGCGATTTACGGTTATCAGTTCTATTGCAGCTGGAAAAAAATAGAAACGGAAGTTGAGATTGTTTTCCTTCGATTTGAAATAAAGCTTTTTTCAATCCTAGTTTTATTTCCTTTTTCATAAATGTTCGAATGTTCGTCGCTGTGACCTTGACTCTCGGCATACAGAACTAGTGCTACTGTAATCTGCGAAATGAAAGACAACGACAGCTGTTCGACAACTTATTGTTAAGCTGCTGAAGCATTCTTTTAGTCGACCTACCTAAACTTGTGTAACACAAAATCAGTCAATATCAATGCAAGGCAAGGCAGAATCAATCGCATCGTAATAGACGCGATCGATCCGGACGATAATTTAGCGTCCATGTCTGATGGCGGTTAATCGTACGAGACAGCTAGGAAACAGTTTTAATCGGAAGAAACTACATCACGCCGGTAAATAGACCTTACAGGATACCAATTCTCTCTACATTGGTGAAATTCAGCATCAGAAACGTTTATCTAATACCGTGTGGTCGGTTATTGGTTACATGACTGCACAAACCTACATATATATAAAATTCTACATATATAAAAAAAAAACAAGTTGAAAGTAAAAACCGTTTAGAGAAAATTGTGTCAGCTGAACAAGAAAAGAATAATATTATTTTGTTTTAAACTCGTATTGATGAGAATCGATGAACACTCGTTTCAACAACAAAAACAAAAGTTTAGAAAATTTTTCAATAAATAATGTTTTATAAAAAGGAATGGAAACCAAATGTTATTATTTATATCACATATATTTATTTACCAATATTTTTCATTGTTCCATCAAATGAAATATTTCGTATTCCTCGATATAGCGATTATATAAAATTTTATTTAAATAAAACTTTATTTAAACCTCACAAGCAATGCAACACGATTTGTCAATATTGTTCTAAAAATAAAAACAGAATCTTGTATACCAAAAAATTCTCTGCTCCATATTTTTTTATATTTGCATATTACTTTTTCACATACAGCCAGTATCTCTTCTCGATCGTGTCGTTAATAACCAGTACGTGCGTCGGGAGTCACGTGTCATGATTTTTTAAACTAGTCCCATTTTCTCGGGTATCGATCTCGAAGTAACTTTACACCTCGTTTCGATGCAGACCATGGACTGCAGTAGTTCAATTAAACTTCGCCAATGGAAGCTTGCGTTAACTAAGTCTGATTTATACGAGCTGTCGTATTAGCGTAATCCAAGAACTGCATTTATTAATCTCTTAACGCAATCGTATCTCAGAAAATATATTATAGTTAAAACACACTTATCCTTATTTCTATCATTTGCGTACCGCTATACAATTTTTGTACAATACGCGTATCAGAAAGAAACTTCTGAGATTAAAAAGAAAAATTCCAGTCATGGAAGAGAGAAAGAGAGAAAGAGAGGGAGGGAGGGAGGGAGGGAGAGAGAGAGAAAGAGAGAGAGAGAGAGAGCTGTGAGAGAGAACATGACAGCAGTCTTCATTTAAAAAACTTCCACTCGATAAGTTATAAAGGCAGCTCTTACAGCAACATGAGGCTCTCTATAAATAATACAAGCTCAAATAAATGTCTCGACTATCGCGCTTATACATATATATTCCTCTTTAGCCGACTATCAACAAACTTATCTGCGCAATTTAGATTTTCTTCCTTTTGCTGCTTATAAACACAAAGTACATCGACTTAACGGTAGACAAAAAAATGCGAAGATAGTTCTATTCGAGTCGAGCAGTCTTTATCTTTTCTACTGCGAAAATAAAGTTATCGAAGAAAAATATTTGAGCTCCTCATTTTCTCCAATTTCTTTACCGCATTATTTTTTTTATAGGCGAACTCGATTGTCTGCTCTTTGAAAACTGTTATACATAAAGACATGTCGTTGTAGAAACGTGATATCTAAATGCATCAGAAGTATATTTCGATAAAATATCCGATGTATTCTGTTACAAAAAATGTGGTAATATTAAAGTTGAACATCGATCAAGACGTTTATATTTGCGACAAGACGTAAAGAATGTAAAGGACATGAAGTTGCTTTATTGAAGTATAATATTATGTTTTCAATATTGTATAGTTTTAATTGGCTGTTATAAATACAAAGCACTCTCAATTTATTCCATTTTCTTGAAAAAGACAATAATAAAAGCGAAAGTAGGTAAAAGTAGCTAAAGTACTAATAAAATATTAAATTATTATAAATAATGTTAAAATAAATATTATTTTTTAATAAAACTGTTTCTTAATTTAGTTTTTGTTTAATATTAAATACTTACGTCAATTTATTGAGTGCTTTATACTACAATCAATATTTTCAACAGACACAAGAATATATTATTAGGCACAAAGAACCACCATCAAATATGACACTTTATCGATCGATTTTCATTTAATATTATTTTCAATATATTGTACTTTAAGCTCATTTCTACCAATTTAATGCAGATTAATTTTAATCTCAAGTTAATTTACTTTTTCTCTTCTTTTTCTAATTCTTAGAATACAAAAAGTAAGTTAAACCGAGATTAAAAGTTAATCTACATTAGTAAAAGTGGACATGAGTGGCACAAGTCGATACGAACTTCGTTCTATTTTTCTTGGCATTACATGAGTAACAAAAATATAATAGAACGACTTCTCGATTTGTATCACCAAATGGAAGGCCACCATTATGTTTCTGTATTATAATTAACAATGTTCAATATGACGTTTTTGAAATTAAATTACTGCGCATATACCTTTTGGCTATCAACGAAACGCGAGGCAACGCAAGCGAGCGATAGTGTTTGCGGCACGGTCAGCCCGCAATCAGTGGAGTATATCAAGCTACGGGCGGACGTGGCGCTGAGTCTGACGCGTGGCGTCAGTTTCGGTCGCGACACACAAGAGCGGATTCAATATACAAAATATTAAATTCTTCGCGAACGACAGAACACAACAAAATTCTTTCTCTCTTTTCCTTTTTTTTTTTAATTCAGCGAACAAACTACGCAGGAATGCACAATGACACGCATCAATTTAAATTCAGATATTCTACGGAGGATATAACGATACCGTGAAACGCTCCGATCGATTATTCTGTGTATTAAAAATTTATCTGCCTCTACTGCAAATATCCGCGACTTTCGCGAATAAGTACTCGCAGTCAGAGAATTAATGACTGCAGGATTTAAAATATATTCATATTTTAGCTTTTTATTTAGTCTCCGGCGAAAATAAAAATCGTAAATCGAAGAATAACAGAAATATAAACGAAATTTCTAGGAAGTGAAAATTGTAAACATCAAAACGTAAGAGATGTTAATGCTTTTTTAACGCGTTTTGTTTCAATTTTTGCTTCGTTTGCTTGTTACTCTCTCTTTATATTGACTTACGCTCCGATTTTTCTGCTAGGGATTGAAAAAGAAAAAAATTCATATTGTTCATTTATACAATAATTGGGCGGTAATCAAACTCAAGATAAAAATTTGTCTATTTAGCGATTTCGGTTTTTGTTAAACATTTATTGAGACATTTGGAAGAACATACAAAAGGATGAGGGCGAAGTGGTGGAGCTATCAATTGGCCGAGATGCCAATGAACGTTCTATCGGGTAGAACGCTGGAAAATACAACCAGTAATATAGCAATGTAATCTGTTGCGAACTAATGCAAGTAATTGAACTATGCTGCAACAGAATCAGCGGTTCTGCGATTTCTGTGCTTGCCATCTAAAAAGAATAGGTATTTATTCCACCTCCATCCCCTTGATGTTCCACTCAACACTAATTAATCGAATATTAAACAAGTCGGAAACACGTGAAACGATCTCGGAATTTGTAATATCTGTCAATATTAACTGCAAATAATGGTGAATTACCCATTTCAAGCAAAACAACGTCACAACATTAAAATGATATTAAAATAAATATTGAAAAAAACCAAAATTAATAAAAAATTAAAATGAATTTATTTTAATTTTAAATTGTCGATAAATAGTCAAATTTTATAACAAAAAGTCATTATTTTGACCTTCATGACTTGATGTTCCTTGGGTTATTAATTGATGAAAAGTGATTTTTAGTAATTATTTTGGAGTCACTTTGACGTCATTTCGATAATTTGGGATTTTGCTTTCCAAGCAAAAAAAAAAACCAAATCGCGATAATGTTAAAATAACGTTAAGATGAATTGTAAACGATTGAAAAATGACTTTTAATAATTATTTTGGATTTTGATGTCACGATGATGTCATCATTTTAAGTTTACGATGATTTATTGTACTACTTGGGATTGGATGTGCGTTGCTATCAGCGGATATTCCTTTTTCGTGACATTTCGAGAACCCAGTAGTTCAACCGTATATAATGGATGACTGTTCTGACAATGACAACGGCTCCAAGTTTACAGACATGGGGCACGGAACCGGAACGAGGGGAACGCTATCTGAACCAGAAACGCTCGCGTGCCATTTCTCGCGAATTGTCTCGCGACGCAAATAGACGCCATACACGAGAAAGTGAGGGTGACATCGAGAAGACGTAGCTCGCGATCCGATCGTTATTTGCCGTCCACCTGGACCTTTTCCTGTCCGCGTCTTTGTAAGAGTGATCGTTTTGTTCGTGTGCAGCTTAAGAAAGTATATGAATTAAACCTAAGCAGAACAATAAGTCATTATGATGTTAGAATGATCATTAAAAGATATTTTTCAATCATTTCCGATTTATTTTAATGTCATTTTGACATTACCTTGACTTGTTGTTCTGCTTGGGAAATGAGGGAAGCATGAAATTTTCAAGTTTCTAATTACTATGTTACAGTTCCGTACTCCGAGAGAATCAGGTGATCAGCTACGACGAGGAAGGGATAACAACTGGAAGGAAAAGAGAAAGGATTGGTGCGCGAAACAATGTTACGATAACATCAAAATGGCAGTAAAATGAGTCGGTAACTATCAAAGGAACATACAAAAGAGAGAGTCGGCAGAACATCAAAATGATCTTATTCTTTATGATTTTTAATGTTAATAAACAGTCAAATCTTGTAACCAAAAATTATCATTTTAACTTTTTCTTAACTTATCCAAGCAGAATAACAAGTCACGATAACATCAAAATGATCTTATTCTTTATGATTTTTAATGTTAATAAACAGTCAAATCTTGTAACCAAAAATTATCATTTTAACTTTTTCTTAACTTATCCAAGCAGAATAACAAGTCACGATAACATCAAAATGATCTTATTCTTTATGATTTTTAATGTTAATAAACAGTCAAATCTTGTAACCAAAAATTATCATTTTAACTTTTTCTTAACTTATCCAAGCAGAATAACAAGTCACGATAACATCAAAATGATCTTATTCTTTATGATTTTTAATGTTAATAAACAGTCAAATCTTGTAACCAAAAATTATCATTTTAACTTTTTCTTAACTTATCCAAGCAGAATAACAAGTCACGATAACATCAAAATGATCTTATTCTTTATGATTTTTAATGTTAATAAACAGTCAAATCTTGTAACCAAAAATTATCATTTTAACTTTTTCTTAACTTATCCAAGCAGAATAACAAGTCACGATAACATCAAAATGATCTTATTCTTTATGATTTTTAATGTTAATAAACAGTCAAATCTTGTAACCAAAAATTATCATTTTAACTTTTTCTTAACTTATCCAAGCAGAATAACAAGTCACGATAACATCAAAATGACATTGAAATGAATCGGAAATGAGCGAAAAATGACTTTTAATGATTATTTTGGAGTTATTTTGATATCATAATGACTTGATGTTCTGCTTGGGTATTGGTGTGTTCCTTGAATTATAATTAAAAAGTGACTTCTACCAATTATTTTGGAGCCATTTTGACGTCATTTTGAAGTAACTTATGTTCTGTTCCTAGGGGAAACAAGGAAGACAAAATAATATCATTTGACGTCATACTGATCGATTATTGACCGAATTTATATTATTTTTTATCATTAATATAACATTATTTTTTCATTAATATAACATTATTTTGACTTTGTTGTTCTCCTTGGATTGCGGAAGAGGAAAAATGCGAAATACTGACGCAATTGAAAGGGTTTTATAAGAAATTCTCTATATTATATATGTCTATGTCTCTCTCTCTCTCTCTCTCTCTCTCTCTCTCTCTCTCTCTCTCTCTCTCTATGTGTATAAATATATACATATATTCCAAATTACATTCTTTAGTCTCCAGGGGTTTTATTTTAAAAATATTACATATAAAAATACTATAACATCTGTTATGTATATCATAAATTTTCGTATACGATATATTATAGATCCAAGAATATATCCAAATACAATAACACGTTAAAATAACGTTAAAATAAACTATGAATGATTAAAAAATGATTTTGGAGTTATTTGATATATTACAATTTTGTTCTGATTGGAGAGGTCCAGGAATCGACGGGCCTGGAGCGAGCATCGTCGGACTTACCGGTCCCAGATTGATAAAACCATTCCTCAGCGCCACGCGATCGGCTATGTGCCGCTCCGCTGGCTGCCGCATCCTCACCAGGAACGTGTTGGTAAAAACCTCGGCGGTGGTTGTGCCGGCGAGGACGAAGAGCCCGATCACCGCAAGTAGTAGCATCGTGACGAGAGGCGGCCGGCGAGGTATAACGTCCAGGTATTCGTACTCCGCATTCGCGGGTTCGGGGATACTGGACGCTCGAGGTACTCGGCTACTCGAGGTACGCAACGGTACTACGATCTTCGTGGCGGCGGAGGCGGTGGAGGCGGCGGTGGTGGCGGTGGTGGCGGCAGCGGTGACGACGTCGGAGGCGGTAGAGGAGGCGGCGATGGCGGTGGCAGTCAGTTCACAGACGTACGACGCGGACGACGAGGGATCGAAAGATGGGGGAAAAAAAGAGGGGAAAAAGGGAAAAGAAGGAAGCTCCTTCCTCTGTGGTCCCTGGGTGGCGGTGGCGACCGCAGGGGTTGAACACACCGCTCGGCGCTACAACGCCGCCGCGACGGATCCGTCCAAGTGGAGGAGCTTGCAACGCGGATGAGCGACGCGGGCCACTGAATCCATCCGGAGCGGCGAAGTATGCGAAGAGAGATATAGGCGCTAATATCACGCAAAAAATTGAAAAAAGTAGGAAAAGAGAGAAAGAGACAACGACGTTTAACGCGCAAACGCGAATTTCTCCGCGATGAGAATACGCGAGGTTCTGGTATGGCGAGAGACCTATCGCGTTTTTTTTTTGGATCACGTTACGTTCGATTAATGGAACGAGAGAACCGGAGAGAACTAATTAAATCGTGATTATCGAGGGAAAGAGGGTAAAAAAGGGGGATCCCGATTGCGTTGCCACGCCACGTAGAACAACCAAGTGGGCAGGTGATAAACCTCTCGCGTGACGTCACTCGACTATATTGATTAAAACGGCGTCTCGACGTCGACGTCGACCAACATGGGAAATTTCATAGTCGCGCATGCGCGAATTTGTTTCTCGAGGATATAATCGCTAAACGAGAAAAAATTTTTATTCTAAAAAACAATTAAAAAAAAAAGAAATTAGAGTCTCTCGCAAAGAATCTGAACGCGAGATAAATATGGCAGTTAATATCTTGCTAGAGAATATATATAGATATTATTTGATATTATATCAAATAATACATATATTGCCAGAAAAAATATATATATTACTAATTGACGTCATTTTTTATAAAAAAGATGTTCAATTCTCTTATTCCAAGTCTTCCTAAAAATTGCAAGCGGAAAGCATGGATTATATAAATATTACATTGATTAAAAACCTAAAATAGTTATATGCGCGAAAACTAATTCTATTTCTTATAAATCTTTGAGGAAAAGCGAACTTTTGAGGAATTAACAACTAAAAAGTAATTATCATTCCTGCGTTTTACAAGTTTTTTTTCTAACAAATACAAAGTTCTTTTCTTGTTTTAATTCTAAATATTTGTTTTCGTATCTCACTATTTTAATCAAAACATTGTGGAATTCAATCAATTCGAATTTTCTTTTTATTAACTTATTTGTGTTTCGCGAACAGAATTATGTTGTAATTTTCGTTTGTCGCGCGAACTTTTTCCCATACGTTTTCAAGCGAAAGAATTTTCATCAAAAACTTATGAAGTTCAATAGCTTATATTTTAATTTTTGTTTGTCGCGCGGACTTTTTCTCATTAGAGTAAAAATAATGAGAAAACGTTTGTGACAACAAAAAAAAAATAAAAATTTACAAACAAAATTATAAGCTCTGTTCAAAATAATCAAAATAAATACGTTAAAAAAAGTTAAAGCTATCGAACGGTTCTTTTGATAAAAATATTGAGATTAAAACAAAAATATTTAGAAAAAAAAAACATATAAAAGAGAAGAATTTTGTGCTCGTTCCAAGCGAAATAAAACTTCTGGCATTCCGGGCGTCGTTTTACCAAACAACAATTTCAATTGATCGAACAATGCGTTTGTATTTATATTTCCTTTTACCTTCAATCCTTCGATCCTTTTCCAAAAAAATCACAGCAGCTTCATTATTTCGTATGTAGATATAAATCCTGTTGTATTTGTAACGTTGTTTCAGGATAAAGGATGATCATACACACAATTACATATCGTTTAAAAAATATAATTTGTTACAACATATTGTCTTACATTCTAAAGATATCGACTTGATTAAATTTTTTAATAAACTTTACATCTTGTCTCATGTGTAAAACACGTTGCACATCTAAATGATACTTTGCACGTATTACATCTCTTAAAATTTCTTAGATAGATTCGCTTTAAATTTTAATAAAAACGACAAGTTAGTTGCAGGAGCCCGTCACAATATACATAAAATGTCTGGATAAATGAATCATTAAAGTTAAAAGTATAACAGACAAACGATACACATATAATGAGAAACGTATATCTCGTACAAATAACGAAAAAGAGGAAAAAACATAAAGAAAAAACTTAACATATACAGGGATCTTCATAAAATATTGAATTCAATAATCGCGAGTTTCCCAATAAAAAGTTTAAACTGAATGCTTTATATCACTGACAAGATGGCACGTATATTCGATAATAATTTCCGTGTATATATTCGATATCGTATATGATCGATTACACTATACTTTTATAATACGCAACTATAACTCCTGTTCTTGTAATTTGATCTTATATTTACATGACGCCACAAAAATATTATAAAGAAATTTTATAAAATTCTAAAATTAAATTCATTTATATCGCAATTTCCAGATATATCAAATTACAAATACTTAGAAAAATGATCTGTTGCCGCGCAATATATAATCTGAAAAAAGAAATCAGTTTAAATAAGAAAAGTTTAATATTTTTTTTTTTAAATAACAGAAAATAAATAAATCTTTACAAAGCAATTAATTATATTTTTTTTATTTTTGTAATAGAATATTTTGATTTCATTCAGATGTATTCGGGTTGTAAGATAAACTTTTATGGGCTTTCTGTAATAAGCCTAAATTCTAAGTCTTAAGAAATTGACCAATCATAGTCAAATGTGGGAAGAATAATTGATTATGATCGATCAATTAAGACTTTTTACTGTTTTCCAGTAAAGATATGGTAACATTGTGTAACACATTCCGTATTTTCTAATTATACTTAACACAAATCGACACAATCGTATACAGCTAAAATGCTGTACGTCATTTTATATTACATGATGTTCATCTTATATCACTTCACGAATTTTTACATTTCATTATCATTTATTTTTTAAAGAGTGATTCTTCGAAAAAAGGTTTTAAGATTATATTCGAATATATTTGAACCATAGATATACCAGACCTTTTTTATTTCACCCTGGCGGTAAAATAAAAAAGCAATGTTTTAGTTACAAGTCACCACTGTCTTGTATTACTGCGTCATACAGTATATAAGTGTATTCTGTTGCTGGAAAACAAAGGTAATGGCTTATTGAAGAAAGGCCATTAAATCTGAGTGGTTAATGACAGATTCTTTGCTGCAATTTGATAACAGTACCCGAAAAAACAATTTTCTTAAGTAACAAAATTTAAACGTTGTTCGTGAATTAGAAATATCATGTAAAAACGTGTGACATAATTACATTTTTGCAATTTTATATATTCACGAGTTTATATATGTGTATATATATATATATATATATATATATATATATACACACATATAATTTAAATGTATTTTGAGGTCAGATTATACTTGTACGTATAATTATAAATATATTTGCGCAACTTCTTTAAAACGTTCTACAATATAACAATGATTACAATAAGATAATGATAACGACGATCACAGAGAGACGGTCTTTTGTCGTTGGAAGTACAACATTCATTTGTTTCGACATTTTGTCGACATTATACTCAGAAAATCACTTTTTCATAATAAGTACAATAGACGTAAGGCACCTGCAGTTTCACCTATTGATATTATTTGTAATCTTCGTGAAGTGTAACTTTCTTCTCGCCTCGAGCCTCGCTACGGCCTGCAACCTCTTTCTTTCGATCTCTTCCGCGGTACATCGTGTTATGGGTTGTGAACCAGGTTTTTTCGCCATTTCCCGTATATCGTTTTTCATATTACCGGTAGAATGATGCTTAACGAAATGATTACCATCGCTTTTTACCGCGCACCTGTTAACATCGGACCCACGCATTCGATTCACGCTATGCATTAACGAAATTGCCTTATTCTCAGCCTTACAATTATTTGTAACAATCGGTTTTGTACTTACGGAGGCACGCGAGCCTTTAGCACTCGCGTCCCGATTAACAGGTTGCTCTGACAAGCTCTTAGTTTTAAAGAATTTTCTATTCTGTAAGTAGTTAGCGTTAGACGTTTCAGGCTTTGTTATAGGTTTAAATGAGTCAGTGGATTTGACTTCTGACTTTAACGGCGCATTAGTCAAATGCTTATAATTGGCTTGGACTTTTGTGCTATCGTTTTTATGAGTTGAGGATACATCAGATTTCGGAAGTAATTTCTCTTCCTCAACGCACGACGCTAACCAATCGTCAAAAGAATCGTTATGAAAATCATATAAGTCTACCGTATTACTTTTTGGCAATTTTTTGTTATCACTTGACTTTCTGGTAAAGGAACGTATTGTATTATTATTATTTGGACATGGTTTATACGTATCTTTACTGTTCTGCACTGCAGAGTGTCTACTGGAGTTTGCATCTTGTTTCAATGACAATTTTGAGTACGTCTTTAATGAACTATTATCCCATAAGCGAACACTTATTAATGGATTTTTACAATTCTCACTGGAATTAGACTGTATAGATGTCTTATTGGATACGTCATTTTTGTATGAATCTTCTTTTATGACCAGCAATTGAGTAGAATTCCCTCTTTCCAGAAAATTGAATTTCTTCTCTATCTCTTGAGTGCATCTGATTATATCGTCGTCTACAGAATCATCAAATAAATCGTCATAAGTTCCGCTAGTTTCCTTTTTGCTGGTGTTGCTATGATCATTTGTTTCTCCGATGCTATCGTTTCTCTGTTCATTATCGTTTCTCTGTTCATTATCGTTACTGCATTTTTCGACGCTATTCTTGTTATCTTGAACTTTTGATGTTTCTTTCTTGTCGCTTATATTCGTTAACATTGGCACTTCTTTCTTTTCGACACAATCATTTGAATGATTATTGTTGTTTTGCTTTATAACTCTCATTCTTTCGTTCAATGCCTGCAGCTCAGCTGCAAATTGTCCAATGTTTTCTATATTTTCCATCTTGATAGTTTTTCTCTTGAGTGGCTTGTACAACAAAGGCGAGTTCGAAATCCTCTTTCTCTGTAGCAATTTAGTACCCTTGGGAGTTTCGCAGTGAACATTCTGTTTCTTGCTGCTGTTCTCAGGAGTCTTGCTCATAGAACTTTGCCAATCCCATGCAACCTCGTTACCACCTTCCTGAGTGAACGTAGGTAAGATCGGGCTTGGAGAATAATCAAAATCCGGAGAGCCTTCTTTATCCGCGTTTGTGTTTCGTTTCTTCATGATTGGCGTGCTGTGACCAGAGGTTGATTGTTCTTGGCAACTTCGAGGAGAGTCAGTTTTCTTGTCATTCTTCTTATTTACCTTGTCACTCGTCGTCATTGCCACATTATCCACACCTATGCGCAACACATGCACTCTTATTATAACGCTTATTATTATCTTAATAGCAACAAAAAGAAGATAATTAAAGTAATTAAACAGAATTAACTATAGCTACCTCTTTTCGCACTCGAATGCGATCTTTTGTCATTTCCAAAGTTTGCACATCTCATCATTTCACAGTTCGTTTATAATTTTTAAATTCTCTATAATTTTGTATCTTTTTACGGTAATAGAGCTGCCAGTATTGGACGGTCAATCCTAACCCAAATTATAGACCGGCAAAGATTAAGGAGTGCACAAACTAAGTTTCCTTGTAGATCTTGATAAGCATCAATTCGATAGTACTCGAATTTACTCGAAGAAGCGTTCATTGAGTATCGTTTTCGAAGTAAAAATCAACATAACGTTATATAAACCAATATAAACAATCACAAATGCCAAGTTTGTTTGAACAAGTCTTAACTAATATAAAGAGTAAACATAACCATGTTTTAAAGGGAACTGTTCGCTACGCCTCTGTGTACAAAACGTGCATCTATAGAGTCTCACATCTATTTTGCGACGTCGTCGATAAATTGTAACGTTTCGCTTTCTCTCTTTACAACTAGAGAGTCTCACAGGGGCTCTTAATTACTTCAATATTTATAAGGACGCGAAAGGATGTCGGTCCTTAATAGTATCTCGTCGGTGACACGGTTCTATCCTGAGGATTTAGTACCGACACGAACCACATCTACTTTCAATGATACGATTTTATCGACAGTGACAGAAAATGTAGCACGTAGTTCCCAAACTGAAAATGGCTGTACTGGAGCTAGTGTATGTATGGGCGATTTTGACGATACAGGAATAAAGGCTAGTATGATGTGGCCTCTCTCAAGTTTCTCTCTGCTAGCACTTATGTGACATATAGGATGTATGGTATGTGATCAGTGACGTGCAGATGTGTTACCCGCCGGAAATATCTGTAGCTACGATACGTAGTTCAATGTACAGATTTTGTGCACATAGAGGCGCCAGTAACGGATTCCATCTGATTCTATTCAACGCGGGCAGTTCCGGCAGTTTACTGCGTTTGTTCCCACGTCATCGTGATCATGTGTGTACATTAAACGTTCGCGTTGATCCGCGTAAGCGACGCGAGTAGACTCGGAAGGAGGGTAACAATTGAAAAACAATGGAGGTCACGAGCTCAAGTGAGTTCAGATAAATAGTACAGGTGATACTATTCGTTCAACTTCGTGTAATATAACATGATCTTGGTTAGACTTTCAGGACGTGCTGAGCGAATTGGATAGCGTCATAAAAGACGCTACGTTTCTTAGTATTGACGGCGAGTTCACCGGTCTTTTTGTAGGTCCAGATGGAGGCCAATTTGACACACCGGCTCAATATTATTCCAAGATCCGAGCGGGATCGATGAACTTTTTGATGATGCAGTTTGGTCTATCCGTCTTTACATACAACTCGGATACGCAGAAGTGAGATATTAATTCTGTGTCTTATGCCATTTCTATCATTAACTTTAATCTTGGTTTAATTTATTCTATCCTTTTCTAATTCTTAGAACTTAGAAGTTAGAAAGAAAATTAAACTAAGATTACAATTAATCTACATTAGTAGAAATGAACATTACTAATTTAATTGAAGTGAATAATAAGCATTTTCGAAAGTAGTAAAATTACATAAATGGAAAAAATGATAGGGCTTGTCTGTTTCAGATATTCACAGCGTTCTTATAACTTCTATGTATTTCCTAAACCGATAAATCGCCAGATTACAGACACTAGATTCATGTGTCAGTCATCGTCTTTAATATTTCTGGCAAATAAAGACTTTGACTTTAATAAGCTATTCAAGCATGGCATACCTTATCTCACTGCTAGCGACGAGGAGAAACTTATCAAACGCTTGGAGGAGAAACGGAAAGTAAAAGAGGAGAACTACATAATTCCAATAACGGATAATGACAAACCTCAAATAGAAGAAATATGGTAAATCTGCATCTTTTTGGTTTACCATTTTCTTTAATTTAGTAAGATAAAGTTACGAGAAAAGCTCGAAGAGACTTGAGAGCTGTCTAAAAATTTTGATTGTATATTAGAAAATCTATAGTTTATATAAATTTCAGTTCTAGAATAGAGAATTTTCTTGCCTCAGATGCAAAAGAGTTGACGATAGACCACTGTAATAGTTTTATGAGAAGACTGGTATATCAAGAGGCACGGATCAGATGGCCTAACAAAGTAATAATTGAAAACAAAATGGAGGATGGTTGGCAATGTCTTTTGGTACGGAGGGTAGGTACCAACGAGGAAGAGGAAGAAATGGAAAATCAGAAGCGAGAAAAGGAACAACTAGAAATTAAACAAGCTGTAGGACTCAGCAATCTGCTGAAAAAGATTGTAGAGTCTGTAAGTAAAATTTTTAATTATACATTAATACTTTAGTGGGCAAATATAGAATAAATAAAGTTTTTAATTACATTAATACTTTAGTGGGCAAATATAGTGAGCTTGTAGTGAGTTTGTGATATAAATATCATTTTTTTT
>NW_017305408.1:1496836-1512503 GCF_001594115.1 Trachymyrmex septentrionalis | reverse complement strand
AAATTATGTTTCGAGATCAAGACTCACCCGAACTGTGATTATTCGGAATATACGAATACTTGCGACAATTGAATTTGTTCTGTTACTTTTCATTGTACTAATGTCTGAAGAGGGCTCAAACCGGTAGCCGAAACTTGTAACTTGTAATGTATTAGTTTATAGTCTTATTTTTTGGCGTGATGTTTCATCGCGTTTAATATAATATATAATTTTATGTAAAAATTAAAAAATGTGGTTGACTCTTACTTCGCCCGTTGATTGAGTTTTGTTATTGTGTTTTGAAAGAGTCCTTTGAATTTGTTTATTCATTTTTTTTAAATCTTCAAGCTTTTTATAATATTTTCAAACTTTTTTAAATATTTTTTTTAATAAAGAGACAAGATATTGCTTCAATTATATGTAATTTTTTAATTTATTTATAATTATTTTTAAATATATCTTAATTTTCTTATTTCAGGAAAAAATAATAGTAGGTCATAACATGCTATTAGATCTGTGTCATATTGTACATCAATTTTTTACATCTTTGCCAAAGGACTATTCAGAATTCAAGACTTTGCTTCATGGTTTGTTCCCTAAGTAAGGCGCAAATATTTAATTCATTGTTTCGTATAATCATTTTATATCTTTTTATTCTAAACTTTTTAATTCTTTAATGACTTATAAATTGAGGCATATATGGGATGAAGTTCGGAATCAAATCCGGAACCTGCTATGTGAATATTTATGTTTATGAAATTAGAATTTTCTTTGAATATTACTTGCTTTAAATATTTAGAAATTAAAATTGTTGTAAAAATTTATGTCCTTTTCTTATCTAAGATTGTTAGATACGAAAGTCATCTGTCAATCGCAGCATTTTAAAGAGCTTGTGGGATCATCGAACTTGAACTTATTAATAGACATCGTGAGCAAGCCTCCTTTTTGCATTCCCGATATCGAAAATGTAGAAGGATGTAGTTATTCGATGTCAAGAGAAAAATATCATGAGGCAGGATATGATGCATACATCACTGGTTTATGCTTTATTGCATTATCCAATTATCTTGGTCAGTAACAATATATCAGGTACAAATATATCATAATGATAGATAGCATTATTGTCGATATTGTTACTCATTTTGGAAGTAATTAATTATAATAAAAATATATATATTTTGATAAAGTAGATGTTTGTTTTTTATATTCATCGATATTTTTTATGTTGATTAATTATGTACATTGATGGATAAATTAAATTCGTGATTAATTATTTTATAATTTTTGCCAATAAGTACATATTGGATTATTGCTTATTTCAGGCAAATTACAACATACTGAAAATGCTATGGTATTAGCGAATTCACCGTTACTTTATCCTTTTCTCAACAAGTAAGTATATTTTATATCAATAAAAAATAATATTTTATATTCCTATAAAATTTATACTTTTTATTTTATTTATATTTAATTATAATTATTTTATTAGTCATATTAATTATTTTTTTTTTATAGAATTCCTGTACCAAGACTGAAAGACTTTCCATACATAAATTTGGTAGGAAAAGATCGTAAGTATATTTAGTGTCACTGAAAAATTATATTACAATATTATTGGAAAGTGGTACATTACTTTCATTTAATGATATATCTTTTTCTAGCAAATCCTAGCAGAGAACATGTGTTTCATCTTACATTTCCCAAAGAATGGAAACACACGGATATCATTCAACTCTTTATTCCATTTGGCAAGTATGATATTACATCTAGAGTACAAAACAATAATTTTTTTTGTACAAATAAGACAAGAATTGACGTAGATTACATAGAAGATATGTATGAAGGTTATAATAAATTTTTTCTTCTCTTTGTTTACAGGAGGCGGATACATTTCATGGTTATCTGACACATCCGCATACGTAGGCTTATATCGTCGTGATCAGGCCGGCGTTGCGATGACAAGCTTGTCCAAGGAAACTGCATACAAAATACAGACATATACAGAATATCAAGCCACCTTGTTGCAGGCTAATGCCTCTCCTGAGGACCGCAAACGGAAATTATCACCATCAAAGTAAGTTATTGTAGATTTTATTATGACATTTAAGGTAATTCAATTTACAGATACTTTCCGCAAATGTTAAAGTCAGCTCTCAGATATTCTACTAAATTTTTTACATATACGTTTGTTTAAATATTTCCTATCTATTTAGGTTTTACTAATCAAAATTTATATTCTTAAATGATTCTTGCTTCTGAACTAATAAAGCTAACTTTTTCTAATGTTTAGAGAAAATACAAAATTTTGTAAGAAGTTTGTATTGCTCCTTTGCGATATGGATATATATGTTTATGTAACGCAATCTTGGAAATCATACGCGTTCATATTTCAAAAATAATGGTCTCTATCGCAATTTATTTTCTGCCGCGAGCTATCACGTTCGTGCGAGATGTATTAAACGCAAGGATGAATAACGCGTTATAGGTCCGCTATGATTTCCAAGATGATAGAGAGACAGGAGGGGGGGGAGGGAGAGGGGGAGAGAGAGAGAGAGAGAGAGAGAGAAATAAGGATAAGATCCTAGGCGACCTCCTAGGATTTCCTGTACACGAGAGATTTGCATAGGACTATAGACCTTGTTCTGAATTAATGCACGCGACGCTCTCTCTCTCTCTCTCTCTCTCTCTCTCTCTCTCTCTCTCTCTCACTCTCACTTCTATAGGCCTATTTAGTGTTCTTCCACTTCTCTCTTTTCCTTTCAGCTTCCTCTCACTCTGCCTGGACTTTCTATTCTTCCTTCTCCTTCTCTTGCCTCTTGGTCCGGTTTGTGAAGTATCATCGTATTAGTTGTCTATGGGAATTACTCTAAATGATGTGTACGCGTGAAATCATCTGAATCGTTTAATGCTCTTGTTCTGATTTTTTATACTCTATATAAAACCATGATTACGTTATGTCAATGTAAAGGATTCTAATTAGACTGGCGCTCGTTTTTATTTTTTAAATATAATCAGGTTAACTAGTAATCTGAGGTATGTTCAATAATTCGATGATACAAGCAAAAGAAATATTATTATTATAGAATTGTTAAAATATATATATTATTCGTAGAAACATTTTTCGAGAAAAGAATTAAAGATTTTTTTTACGAGTATTTTTTCGAACGACAATAAGTAGTCAATCGTGCGTTCAAAACGTCTATGAGAAACTCTTTAACGAGGTACTGCCGGTCGCGGTAATCAATACACCGGGCATATGTTCCAGTCAACTGTCGTTAGCCGCGGTCTTCGTCCGCCGAGCACACAGGTCGTATATATATATATATATGTATATCCAGTTTCGTTTAACCAACTGCAGTCTCTCCGCTGCATTGTAGTTACAACACTGCTCAGTCTCGCGGGCGACACGATATTAATGAATCGCCCACGTGCTCGCAATCACTGTGCTCGTAACTCTCCCCGCTGCGTTACGCGTGCACGCGTTTCCTTGCTGTGAAACGAAACGACATCAACATCAGATGACAAGGAGCTCGCGGCCACGACGGACAGACGGATGATGTTTCTAGGAAGAGCAGAAATGGTCATTGAGAGGACATGGCATTTACAATCGGTCGATTTAAATTCTAACAACAAGAGAAATTGTTAGTCTGCCTAGAAATGATCTTTCCGGACGAAAAGGGAAAAAATGATTCTTTTGATCAGTATTGTTGCACTCCAAATCCAACAAGTGACTTCGTATACGTGTGTGATTTAATTTTCCGAATAAAAATAATACTATGTTACATATTTAAATACGGAAATCCATGTTTGTATGCAATGTAGTATGTTATTTTTAATGTTATTGCTAAATCATGTACATATATGAACTTATTTATTATACACTTGGATTTGCAGTTGAGAGATAAGATATGCTTAGATCCACGAAGGGAATTGCAACATATATCCATTTCTACCGTTGA
This sequence comes from Trachymyrmex septentrionalis, assembly GCF_001594115.1. Lineage (NCBI taxonomy): Eukaryota > Metazoa > Arthropoda > Insecta > Hymenoptera > Formicidae > Trachymyrmex > Trachymyrmex septentrionalis. Next base: position 1,508,565 of record NW_017305408.1, on the reverse strand, counting down.
GTTTAATGTGGTTCAACATACCTTTGATTCTCTTCTAGTTCGAAAGAAAAAGATAAAGAATTCATTAAACCGAGATCAAAGTTAATCTACATTGTTAGAAAAACGGGCATTAGAAAAAGATAAAAGAGTAAATTGAACCGAGATTAAAGTTAATTTTACATTGGTAGAACCGGGCCTTAATGGATGAAGAACCGAGTGTTTAACATCGACATCGAGAGGCAGGAGGCAGGCACCTCGGGCGCACGAATGCGGTGGATGCAATCGCGAAAGAGAGAGGGACCAACCGACCGACCAACCGACCGATCGCTCGCTCGCTCGCTCGCTCGCGGTTGTGCATTATTGGCATTATCGTACATTACGCCCGTGGAATTTACTCGGTGCGCGTGTCGGAGCCGCTCGCGGAACTGTTGCTGCGAGGCTCGCGACTTATGAATATGCAGCATCACGTGCGCGCGTCACGTACACGACGTACGTGTGCGTGTTCTTGTTAAATATAGTCGGTATTGCAGGATATAAAGAGTTGAGGGATGTAAACGGTAGGATCTTCGTGAACGAGATAGGAGTACTTTTTACACGCGACTGTCGGCGTCCGTCGATCGATTTTTCGCGGCGATTATATACTTATACCACGCTGACGGAAATTCTTTTTTCATCCGCGTTACACGAGGGAATTGTTCGCAGGAAAGATATGAAGGATGACGAGACATCGACGACAAACGGCGTGAAGCCATCGGAAGACGACGACGACGAGTGGCAAGTTGCTACGGGTAGGTATTACACGCTCTTTTTATTCTTGCGCTTTGCATCAACCGCCCGATTTGTCTCGTACAGGTAAAAGACGCAAGAAACGCAAGGAGCAAACGACTACCGTCGTAGCCAGCAAGAAAGCTTTCGAGGAAAACGACGCTTGGAACTAACTGCGGTGTTCCGGGGAACGTCACGTTGAGCGGCACGAAATGCAGCATGATATGCATCAGTTGCATATACACAATACGTAACACAACAGCGCCAAAACGTGCTGAATAAAAAGAAAAAGAAAAAAATTCTTTGATTTCACTGACCTCCATTTCTAATCACTAAATGAAATAAATCAATACGTGTAACATTATCGTGATATATATTTATAGATATGTTTAAAAAAATCCTTAATAAATCCTTTCTGATAACATCTGAGCGCATTTTTATCTATGGATTAACATAATACCATGGCATGTCGCTAGATTTACATTACCGTTTAAAAATCTGTTGCTTTATTTTATATGTGCTTATATAAACTTAGCATTTTACAAATTTCAATATTAAAGTACAATCCTTTCCGTTACGTTTTAAATATTTTATTTTATCATGACTTATGCAAAAATTTAATTTTTAAAATTTTCACGTTTTATAAATATGGAGATAAATGTGCATTGATATTTTCTTTATTCGAGTCAAATAACGTGTCATAGTTTTTTGAGTATACAATCTCAATTCCGACAATCGACCTTGATGAGAATCTTTATATTTGGTAACTATGTAAACCGTGGCGACTACAATCGATGTGTTGATGGTTTTTTTCATTTAGCGTTCGTTTTTGTATCGCTAGCATTTAACAATAGTTCCGGCTGGAAGGTATCAGTGGATGGACGGTGTGGAGTGTGTCATTTGGAATCTTGCAAAGGTATGTAATATTCTAATAAAAAGGAAACACTTGCAAAAGTAAAGTATCATACAGAACGAATCATTTTACACAGAACTTTATTTCCGAGTAATTTTAAATCTGTTTATATTAGATCTAACAATTCTTAATAATACAAGTTAAATTTTTAATTAATTATAATCAGAAGTGAAATTTTGGTGGTATTACAATTTTTTAAATTAAGTTAATGATAAATTGATATAAATTAATAGTTATTCGCAAATTAGACGCAAGATTGTTGATATTTATATGTTGATATATAAGTAGAATAACTTGAAACGGACGCGTTATTGTGAAGTTATCTTTAACAATACCCGACATTAGTACGGGCTGTATCTATTGTATATCAGCATATAATATTAGTCAAGTATTATAGCATGTAATACATATATAATTTGCATTTGACCATGTTGATAACTTTTTTCTATTCCTTCTGTAATTTTAACTGGGTTCAAGTTAAATAAATAACTATAAACGCCATCACGAAATTATTAGCTGCATAAACTCGTAATACGTTATAGGAATCACGTTAAAAGATGAATAGATTCCTGCTGGATTTGCAAAATCTTGATTGGCAGAATCAAGAGATTGTCAGTGACACTCCTCTGCGCGGTGATCATCCGAGATTACGCAGAACCGGATTGTTGGACGGTACAAAATCGGTGAGTCCAATAGATCATCCTCGTAAATGCATCCTCCATGCTGTTGCGATGCGTTGGACTCCTTTGGGATTTCCAAGGGCATTGCGTTCATTCCGTGTCGAGGCACATGCCGCATAGAAACCCCAAAGCTGCCTCAACAAACTCGTTTCGAAAGCCTACGCCTCATTTCGTTAATAATTAATTCTTAAACCGAGTTTCAGACGTACTTAGTCTGCAGCAAATATCTTCTATACCATATATCGAGATAAAAAAATATTGCTATATATTACTAATATTAAACAATATTAAAATATCAATGTGTAATTCATAATAAAATTTAAAAAGCCAACATATAATTAATCGAGTCCTTGATTAATAGAATAATAAATAATAATTAAACTTCTTTTGTAAATATATAGCTAAAACAGTTTTCATTTAATTACGATTTCGCCAATTTTAATAGCATTTTACAAACTTTCATCTTTGACATTTCGAAGAGATTAGCTATAATAGCATTTTGCAAAAAATTAACAGATGCAAAAAGAACAGCTAAGAAACGCGGAGATTGTCAGATAGTAATTGCTGCGAGAATTATTAATTACAATCAGATTTATTGTATAGGTCAGTATTTTATCTCCGACTTTCCCGTAATCGCTGCAGGTGATCGACGTATGACACATGCACATTTAAAGATACGCACTAACAGATTGAAACCCAAATTAACTCGCACATATTATTCTGTTGTATTCTACATTATTCATATGTCAAACTTTATTTCATTCTTTATATATTCAGTATTTGATTTTTATAAACTTTTTCTAGAGACCATTTCAGAAATGGTCATAGAAGATCTCGAAAATCATTTAAAAAACTTTTAATGAACATTAAAATAACGACATCTTCCGGGTGTATCTTTCATTCTGACAAATTAATTTGAATTGAAATGACAGCTGTCGTTTTCTCTCTGTTATATATTAGGCTTGTTCTTTTTAGCTGAACTTTTGCACTAGTTCAGCTTTCTTCTTCTTTCCTCCCGAAGAGAAAAGGAAGAAAAATGAATTGGCCTATTATTATTCGAGCATTGAAAAATGTATAGGAATATTATTGCAATTGTAAGCACTAATTATTAATTTTTTTTAACCCGAAACAAATGAGAAACATTTACGTAATAGCAATTATCGACAAAGTAAATTTTTCTTCTTACATTTCTCATGCATCCACGTTATTATTGTCAGTTTAGTTTGACATGAACGTATATTGTCATATAATAAAAGGTTTATCGTTGTGTCTCAGAGATGGAGATGCTTTAAAATTTAGGGAAATTATCGCTGGACAGTTTTTTTTCGGAGAGAACGCTAGTTTCTTCACACTTATATTGAAGACAACTTGGGACTTAGCAGGCCAGTAGGATTCAAACGCAGCCACCACAGGACCACTAAGGCCCAAATCATCCCCAATACTTTCCGCCCTTGTTATCCGCTGCTCTGGTATCTGGAATGTTCCGGTATCTAGAAAAAAAGATCCCAAAAGCAATTATTTACTTGCAAAACTTCTTCGAAGATTGCGTTTGTACGCGCCATACAATTCAATTTTTCATACATTTCTCATGCAAGTTCAATTAAATGAAAGAAGAAATAATTAAATGACATTAAGACTATTTTTTAAATAATTTAAAACACGGAAAATGATATTAAATAGTATTGGGCGACAGCTATGTAATTAAAAACAATCTTGTTAATTCGATGATAGTTTTAATAAAATGTTATGTTTAATTAAATATTTAATTGCCATTCAATTAACATTAGAAGCATCAACATTTTTACTCGCTAAAAGTATCAAACGAATAAATTATTATAAAAATAAAAAAAAATGATAAAAAACTGAATTATTCATCAGTATGCAGGGATATAACTATTAATTACTGAGAAGTTAAAATATTTTAAAATCCTATCTTTTTTTTATACTAAAAATGTAATATTAATCTAAAAAATAGAAACGGTCAGTAATAATGATTGATCGGTATTTCTAGTGTTGATAAAATTTATTTTCAATAAGATTGTTATTAGCTAATGATGTTGATACATCATTTTTTTCCACGGATTACAATTTTGCGTGATGCAAAATATGAAAATGTTTCGGAAGTTCAAAATACATATATATACACACACATACATAAAATGCAAATATTAGGCTACATTAAAAATATATAAAATCATTTATACATTAACAATTATAAATAAAATTATGTCCTGAAAAATCCTGCGTTCGCAGATCGTTTAATGTGGGCGCAAAATACATTATACAACTTTTTAGGCGGTTGTAATTTACTGTACGAAAATAAATTACGCGAGAGTGTTACGGGAAGAAGATATCGAGCGTTTCTGCCACAGCCAATATCAGATTCTTTTTCTTCTTTAATTTCTGCGAGATAAAATATTTTCTGACATTGCCACATTCAAATACGTTGGAAGCGTTTAATGACCGTTCGTTGGCCGAGACTGTTCGTCTTATTCATTACGTTAAGTACTCAGAAGTGCACCTAGTCATCCACGGCGATTTTATGCACGCCATCAAGTAACGGGTGTGCCGGAAGCGTTATCGGGAGGACGAGATAAAAGGTGGCTGGGGAGAGATGCATGCGAGAGATACCTCCGTTCGCGTTGACACGGAACGATGCGTTCAGTTTTCTGGTTACTGATGTTATTACACTTCGTGAACGAGCGATAAATAAATAATAGGTGTAAAAAGATCGCTTAAGAGAATGGGAAGTTTTAAACGGTACGATATAACGTATAGGAGTTGATTGGTTTAATTTGCAACAGTTTGCGAAATAGTTTTTATACGATGACGAAGCTTATCTTCTTTAGCAAATCTTTAACTTTAAATTTTCAAATGTGTAATACATTTTTCTTTTTGTAGAGTACGATTTTAAAAATGTCTCATTTAAAAAAAAATTATATAACAAAAACATAAATTCTCAAATAAAATTATAAATTCTCTCTCTCTCTCTCTCTCTCTCTCTCTCTCTCTCTCTCTCTCTCTTCACGGCAAGAATAATTTTGCAGAAATATAAAAATTTAGACAAACACATGATCTGAAAACAACTTTGTTGAGAAAATAACTATCGAAATAATTATGTAGAAAATTTAAGCATGATGAGCAATGCTGCGAAAAGTTTTAACATTCTCGCAACCAGTTTGAGCATTCTACATAATTTATTTTGATAGCCTAACAAAATTATTTTCAGATCTGGTTAAATATTTAAATACTTCAGCAAAACTGTTTTTCCGTGTTGTTATTACGGATTACGTTCTAAAATTTGCAAAAATCCGATAAACAGCCGGTGATAAGAGTTGAATTAAAGAAATTAATTAAGTCAGTTATAGTCAATTCTCTCTTTTCAATTCTCTCATTAATTAACGTATTCAATCCTTTCTCGGTAAAAAAGCATTCTGAATGACTTTTTTGTTCTACATCAAGAAAATGGCTTTTGATTCGTCACTAGCCTGAGACATTACAACAACATGTAAATTAACGAAGCCGTTGGTTAAAATAATTAAAGAAGAATTTAACATTTTGTGTCATTTTATATCTCCCTCCCCCCTCTCTTGCGTCGCGGAAGCTTGTATATTTTTCGATAAAAAAGCATATAACCGAAAAAATACGATATTTAAGACATTATCGTTTCCGTTAAATAGGCAACAATCAATGTTCAATTATCTCGAAACATCGCAACGTTTTAATGATTAAAATTACAGTAAGCTTAATTTTTTCCGCCATTTTGTGACCTATACAACTCATTTTTAACCGAGCGAGCTTCTTGGAGAATGTTCAAGAGGCAGATGGAAGAATCATGTTTCCTTTCTCCGGCCGATTCGCGAAATCGCTTGTGCTACATCAAATTCTAGAATTTGATCTATAAATCTAAACGCTCGATACCTTCTTCCCGTAACACTCGCATAATTTATTTTCGTACAGTAAATTACAACCGTCTAAAAACCGTTGTATAATGTATTTTGCGCCCGTATTAAATCGATTTGCAAACGCAGGATTTTTCAGGATATAAATAATTCTATTTATAATCTAGAATTCTACATTGATAAGCAAATGGGAAGGGAGAAAAAAACAGGGGGATGAGAGCGAATCGATGTGGAGGACGCCGGGTGATATGGAGCAGCGTGTCGGTCCGACGAATAATGTCGGCACGGGTGATTCACGTGGGCCAGGTCCAGACTCTTGCGGAAAGGGTTGGGTTCAGGATTGATTTCTGTTGACAACACCGTTTCGTGTCATTGGAAATCAGAATTTATGCAGAACAATCGTTATCGGAAGGGAAGAAGGGGTTAATCGCCGATTGTTAGCGATGAACGGCAATCGTCGTTGCACCCTATTTTCGTTTTTTTATCCGTTCGCAGGCTGCTTCGTCCCTCGAACCTCCGACTTTTCGGTGACGCGAGGCGTTTCGAATCAGCGTCCGCGTTACCGATCTGAATTGGCACTCGAATAAAAAAAAAAAAAGGAAAAAAAAAAACGAGAGCGCATCGCACAGATCGGCGCGAGCGTCCGCGTCAAGCGTTCCAACCCGCGTTCGATGTCGCGTCTACTCACTCGCTCTTCTCTCCTCTCCTCTCCTCTCCTCTCCTCTCCTCTCCTCTCCTCTCCTCTTGGCTGCGCCGCGGCGGCGGTGGCACGTCCACGTGCGATGCATCGACGTGCTGCGGCGTCTTGTACGCAGGTGCGAAACGCGCATCGCCGAGCCCTCATTTCGTCGCGCTCGACGCTCGACGACGCTCGGCGTCGTGCAGAGGCGTCGCCGGTAAGGGAAGGCGCGACGGAGGTAAGGAGGAAAATCCCACGGAGACGGAAGAACGGACGCGGTGGTTAACGACGAGGGCGGTTTCCTTCGCACACACCAGAGAGACGCACACCACTGTTTCCGCCGCCGCCGCCACCGCCGCCGCAGCCGTCGCTGCCACGCACGGCAACATTTTTGCGCCACACGCACCGCGTGCGTACGTGCGTGCGTGCGTACTGTTCGTCTCTTTTTTCGACCTCTCACCCGATGATGGAGGGAGAGAGCGGAAAATCGATCGAGCTGACGACCCTTCTTCTTTTACGTGCCTCGATAGCGCAGAAAAGCGGCTGGACCACACCCTACGACCTATCGTGACGCTTTGCTGATCGACCGACCAGTCAGCTTCGTCTTCCCGGACCTAAGGGTGGACCCTTTACCCTTTGTGTATCCATGCTGCCGCGGTACGGGGGATGGGGTTGAAAACCGGAGGAGGCATGGTTACCGCGCGCTTATAAGGGAAGAAAGGCGAGGACGAGCGCGAGGCAGATAAAATTCTCCCTTTCCCCGCGTAATCTTCCTTCCTAATCGAAAGTACCGTGTTTGCTAAAGGAGGGATCTCGAATTTTGTTCCGTGGGACGCAGCCGAACGGAAGGGCCCTAATTCGAAAGGCCGCGCTCGAGTTCTAGGACACGCTTAATAATGCAATATTAACAATACTCTCTCGATCAAAGAGTTATTGTACTTTATAAACGCGGAATCGTTTAACTTCTGTTGCCAGTTGACAAGTTTAAATATACTCTCTAAATTCTTTGGAGCGGAGTCTAAAGAGTGAAAATTGAGTCTTGAAAAAGAGTTTCGATCTTTGAGAGAGAGATTTCGCTCTTTAGGGTGACAATTCACTTTAAAAGTTTTAGAGAGTAATTTTTTCAATCTTTAAGAGAGAGAGATTTTATTTCGATCTTTAAGAGAGAGATTTCACTCTTTAGAGTGACAATTCACTTTAAAAGTTTTAGTGAGTAATTTTATGCGACAAAATAGAACAATGTTGGGTGTGTGAGAAAGTAGAATATTATTATAAATTAGCTCTCAAACATATAAAACGAATAAGAAAAATGATGGAATTTTAAATAAAAATCGAATTCTCTACCTCTAATAACGCACATTAATACATTAATCGATGAAATTTGCCAGTCTATTAAAACTGATTCGTATTGACGAACTAATAATTTAAGAAACCTCGAGAAATTTTTATTTGAAAAATTAAAATTAATGATATTAATTAAATTCTGTAATTTTTTATTGCATTTCGGCGCGCGATTTATTTAACTGTGAAAAGATGTATTTGAAATTTACATGAAAACATTATTAAGTATCAAGATTCAGCCTCGGCCGTATTTGGCGTTTTTTATTTATATTTGTGTTAATTTTTTTAATTCTTAATTCTTACTGTCGGCTGTTTATCGAGCTTTTGCAAATTTTGTGAATTACGTAACCACAACTTGTTATAACAAGAGTTTATAACTTTAATTTTTACGTCGCGAGATATTTTGAGAATTTATTCTGCACAATTATATAAGCAGTAATAAACTAATCTAGATCGTTGTGTATGAATAAATCGAATGAATAAGGAAAAGGATAATATAAGGAAGGGCTCTTGATGCCCAAAAATATTTTTACACGTAAAATTTAAATACATTTGTCAGTTATATAAACTACGTACCGACTTGAAATGCAAAAAAATATCATAAGATAGCAGAAACATTATAAATTGCAACTGAAACAATAATATCACGTCAATTAAATTGATCATCGATTTGATAATGATTCAGTAAACGCGCTGTAAAGAACTTATGGCGAAAAATTATATAATCAATATATATTTTCAGAAGCAAAAGTGCAAAAAGAAATGTTAATGTTTAGTCTAATATAAAAGATAAAGCTTACACGTGATTTGTTCGATCTAGATAGCCACTAACGCGATTTGCGATTTGCAGATCCGCGTTCCGGAACTGGTTCATCGAACCGGCGTGTTCCAGATGGCTGGCGGTTCGGAGGGGATGGAGGTATATAAATGTTAAACCGTCGGGATATATATCGCGCGAACGGTTTGGACGGTTTCCGCCGTTTTATTTGCCGCCGGCCAGCTTCTGATTTTTTCAGGCTAGATTTTTCACCTACACGCGCATTCGCGCGGATTGCGTGACGAGCGATTTGTTTCACGATGTCTCGGCTATCCGGCCGGACTTTAGAGACAATGGCCGCTTAAAGCGCGCGCCGCGCGGCTGCGATCGTTAAGCGTCAGCATAGCTGCACCGGTGTATCGCATATTATCTGCGGCGTGCCATAGGGCAGAGTGGTATAGGCGAGTCGACGAATTATCATGGTAATCACAGAACAGTAGCCGGCTGGTACCGAGAGGTCAGACCGATGCCACGAGATTACGATGCAAGGAAAGGTACCACTGGCGGTGGACACTGTCCGTGGCGCGTTCAGTGGTATTCTCGCCTCGGAATCCGCCTCTGCCAAGCTTAGAATTCAGCCTTACTTCGTTTAGCTCGGTGGCAAATGAATGCGCTAGCAGAAATCAATTCAGTCAGAAAATTTCGCATATTATGAGCAAACGATGTCTCGTGAAAATAGCCTATTTAAAGCCTATGAAAATTCAGCTTATTTTTCTTATTCGACAGAAAACACTTGTGTTTAATCCTTAACGAAATTCAATTTAATATTGGAAATGATTTATTTGGAGTATTAAAAGCACTGAACAACAGTGAGTGTGAGATTAATCACTACTTTACAGTATTAATTTTCTGTAAGATAAGCACACACACAGATCCTTTGTTTCTAATTCTTTATCTCTTAAGCTCCATTAAATTACATGAAATTGGCAACGTTCGAAGAACATATAATTTATCTTATCATTTAAAGTAAAGGACTTTTTAAGTATTACGTGGGATTATCTATCATTACGACCTGTTCACAATTTTGTTGAAAGAGTCGTTTAAATTAGAAAATATTTCATACTTCGTCTTCTCAGGAATTAAACATTTTTTTCGACTCGCATTCAATCGCTTGATGCTTTCGTCGTCGAAAACCCGATCAAGAGAGAGTCGAGAGCCACTGCATTCTGTCTCTAAAGATAAGAGAGTCGTGATCCCGAGTAGTACGGTGCAGAGAGATACGCATCTGGTATGGCCTGAATTAATAAATAATAATGCAATATTGCCGCGTACGAGCTGGGACAGGTTCGACCTACCGGTCAACTGCTTACCGGATCGGTCGCGCTTAGACGATGCCTCTGACATGTTAGATCGTATCGGCTGAATTGCGCATTAAAACACCCGAAAGATTATAATAATCCTTCGGCAAAATATAAAACATAAAGTCTTCGACTGAGAACATTGTAGATTTTTACTTTAAAGATCGCGCCGATATTGGCTGCATTCAGCAGCTTTGCAACAATTGTAGGATTCTTTATGATTGATTCTTGCCTTTAGTCCCTCACTGAATCTAAACTGTATAACCAATCGTATTAAAGAATCCACGATTGTCTAAGGCCCGGTTCCATAAATATAAGATTAACTTTAATCTCGGTTCAACTTATTCTTTGTCTTTTTTATTTTAAAATTTTAAGCTCAGTAAAAAAAATTCCCGACGAATCAGAATTTTCTGGTCTAAGTATTAGAATTCTAATTGAGATAAACTGGAATTCTGGGATTGACACAATATTTCTGATAAAATCTACTGGAATTCTTATTTTTATCAGAACAATTATCAATCAGAATTCTAGTAGATTTAACCAGAGAATTCTGATTCATCCATTTTCTCTCTCAGAGTTACTATTTCATCCAATCAAACCATTCTTCTCAGTGTGTTGTTAAACGGTAGCAGAATACTCCGCGTCCAGAATATTTCGTCGTGTAGAAACAACGGGGGGGGGGGGGGGTTTTAACGATTGGCTTCCTCTTCCGCGAGCATTGTCGATGCTTTCATAAATTCCGGATCGACAAATGTCGAATCGGTACCGGTTGGAGACGACCGAAGCGAAGACCGGGAAGGCCGCCGGGGCTGGTCGGCCTCGCTCCGATAGCGCTCGCATGCAATAAATATCAGAGCTCTCTAATGGATCCTAAGCTTAACAATGGCGAGACACGCAGCTTCTGGATGCGCTACGGGCGCGGAGGAGTGCCGCGTGTGCGTGCACACGTATATACAGAACACGGTTGCCTGCCGGGGAGGATGAGGAAAAACGTGGAGGCCTCCCCCCATCTCTTCCGAGACGAATCGCGGGGGCTGTGGCGTTCATTATCTTAGCTACTATCTCTTATCGCTCTATCTTAACTACTGCCAGAAGTATATCCTCTTACACGATACGTTTCCAAGGATGACGCTTAAATATTTAACGCGAGTGTGCGCTGTAGTATGCGCGAGTAAAAACGCGTTTGCAAGTGGCAAGCGTCACGATGACCGAGACCTTCGGTCCGAATTGACCATCGACATATAATACAGAGGGCTTGCGGCGAAATCCCTTTGATCTTTCATTTTGACAGATATAGAAAGAGAAAGGTAAATACATGGGCCTCTTTAATTGTTCGATTGGCTGGAATTTTATTT
>NW_017305408.1:1494815-1496489 GCF_001594115.1 Trachymyrmex septentrionalis | reverse complement strand
AGGGAGAGAGAGAGAGAGAGAGAGAGAACAGTAGTGTATTCTAGTATTTTAACCATACATTGTTCCATCTTTTTCTGAGGGGCTTATTCTGTAACTATTATGTCTAGTTCAGACTGGACGCAGCAAGTAGCAGAACAGCAACCAACCAGCAAGACGGTATTTTTTTACTATAAACATCGCTGATTGGTTGCTGCGTCTGAACTACACTGAGAAAAATGATAATCTGGTTAGATGAAATAATAACTCTGTGGTGGAAAATGGACGAGTCAGAATTTTCTGGTTAAATCTATTAGAATTCTCGTTGGGAATAACTAGAATTCCGATTGATATGATAATTCTGGTAAAAATAAAAATTCTACTAGATTTTATCAGAAATATTGTAAATAGAATTCCGGTTATCTCAACTAGAATATTCTAAATAAATTTAACCGGAAAATTCCGATTCGTCCATTTTTAATTAGAAAGGTTTTTCAGTGTAGGCAACATCGTTTAATTGTATGTCATATTGCGCAGATTTTGTACGTAGCAAAAAATCGGGCAACGTTAAAGGTTACTGAAACATGCTCCTAGTCTGTTAAAACGATTTCGATATACGCTCCGTGTAGTAGTTTGTGCCAATGGGTTCGACTCTCCTGAATTATCCGTATTTTCGTATTCGAAGCGGGGCAGCGAGGGTGGATGAGGGTGGACAGGAAGCAAAGCGCGGAGCCTCGTCGAGAATCTCGTTCGGTGGTGCGTCACGCACGCATCGGGGGCAATAAATAGGAAAGAGCGCTCCGCCCATGCTCGACTGTCTACCGTGGAAGTCGTGTCGTGAGTTATGACTGCTCCAGGTGAATTATAACACGTATAGCGCATACCAGAATCCGCACGTGTGTACCGCTGCGCGGACCATTAAGGCGCGCTTGCGGCTCTCTTCCTCGACGAGCGACAGCGCGTAGCCCTTCTTCCACTTCTTCCTTATTCTTCCCTCGAGATACGTTCCTTCAGTCCTTTTCAATTTGATATCAGAGAGCCGAGTTCGCTATCGGCAACGATCTCCTCGACTCGCAAGCGCCCTCGGCTTGCTGAACGCCGCGCCGCGCCGCGGAAAATCGATGCCTCTCGACGATAGCTCGGATCGTCGCTCATCCCTCTTCGTCGCGATAGACGAAATCATAATCCTCGACTCGGGATACGCGCGATCGATCCATCAGAGGGAAGAAAATGTCTAGAAATTACAAGAGCCGGGTCGACTTTCCGCGAGAGTGAATCCCTCTTGAGATAGTCCTGCGGATTTTCGTGGCAAGCGATATTACTTGAAGAGGCTACGGAGATGCGGAAGAAAAGGAAACGTGCGTACGACAGCGATATTTCAGAATTAGCGACGTAACGCGATGCAACGCGACGAGCCGAAAGGTCAGCCGAGTTCTCGGATGGAAGGCCGGCCGCGTAGTCTTGGCGTAGTCTAATCCGGTTAACCGTGAAGGAGCTACGGTGGTCTCGTGACAGACAAGCGGGACGGAGTTTGTCATAATTATTGACCGCGGTCTCAGCGAGCGGCGCATTAGGGCGCTTTAGTGCGGATCAACGCTAATAAATTGCAGCGAGCGCTCTTAGCAGAAGGTATAAAAGGCAGACAAGAGAGAACTTCGCAACGTAGCTTTTAATTTTTTAAAATATATTATATATATA
>NW_017305408.1:1492780-1494701 GCF_001594115.1 Trachymyrmex septentrionalis | reverse complement strand
TTTACTCTTCAAAATGAGATTTATTTTAAAAGTTTTAGAAACTAATTTTTTTTTATATTATCTTTATTTTATATTGTATATATATTTTATATATACAGAAAACGTAAAACGATAAAGATTCATTCTTGTTTGTTTTCGCTAACAAAGTATTAATGTTCCACTCGTGTTTGCATTCCTACCGAAGGCCGGAATTCGTTCGAGAAGAGGAAGATTTCTCAGGAGCAGTGAAATGCTCGTTGCCCTATGACACTCGAATGACGATGCTATCAAAGCAGAAAGAGAGAGAGAGAATAGTTATAGGATCGGTGGATGATCGAAGGATACAGCCGTAGGGTGCTTTCACGCAGGCACGCCTGACAAGATGGCGTCCGCTCAACAACTTCCCCCTTTCGTGGGGGAAACGCCGAGGCGTATAATCTGGTGAAACAACGTTAGATTGATTCCTGACATTGGCTGTTCATAACTTCAACCTTGTCTTCGTTGAATCGATCGCCTAATAGAAAGAGCTTGCAAAAAGATTGCAGTTGTAAACAAGCCGTTCTTATCAATAACAATAATTTGTCTGAAAAGTTTCGAATTAAATTCAGTAAAAAAGAAAAATAATGCATTTTTTATTTTATTCAAGTTTTTATTTTATCTTCCAATAATTGACGAAATAAATAAAATTTAAAGCTGTAGAGAAATTGACTGCTTAAGCTTGCAAAAAATCATTGAAATTGTAAAGAATAAAATTAAAAATTTGTCCATTTAACGATCCTTTAAAAAATCTACTAATATAAAATCTTACTCTCTCAATTTTTTTCAGTGGAATCTCACTCTAAAGAGAGAAAATTAAGTTAATCTTAAAAAAGAGTGACTCACTTTTGAATTTTTAAGAGTAAGATTTCACTCTTCAGAGTGAGATTTACTCTGAAAGTTTTAGAGTACAAGAGAATTTGAAAATATTTCATACCTCCGTCATTTACATTTTTGGTTTCGATCTCATTTTTGCATTTAACGCAACCAAGAGTAAAGATATCTAAACTGAATATGTTCTTGTGCTTTTTTCATTAGCATTAGAAGCTCGGGAACATGAAAGGACTCGTGTCTTTTATCTAGAAAACCTGGTAGAAAGCTGACGAACATATCGTATACGTTTTATGTATCGGCTAGTCGTAACGGGAAGATGTTGTAATAATTATCGTAATATATTGGAATGCGATGCAGTGTTCCATTAAGGGATAAATAAATGCCGCGTACAGTCTTCTACGTCCGTGCGCATTTGCGAGAATATGTATTCCGCTTGGGAATCGAGGCTCGAAACTCGACACGACATCCGATACTGGGGAACGAACATTGCGGCCAGTGCTTGCCACGAGACGCGTCGTTAATTATGCAATTAATTACCACCTAATTACCAGTATCTTCGCTCCGTAGCTCGTATCTACCGCGGCTCTCGGTTATGCCATTACACGAGCGAACTTTCTCTGACGAACGAAATATAAATGGAACAATCAACGATTCTGCGAAAGCACGAAACGCACCCCGAAACGCATCTGAAATCATCTTTGGAAAAATCTTTTCCTCTGAAACAGCAAACAATTCTTTCTATTTTCCAACACGATCAATTTAATTCTTCAGTGTTGTACTACGGGAATGATATATTCTTTACAATATTGTCATTTTTATGAAAATTATAAGCATTCAAATTGGATTGGGTATGATATACCTACCAATCCAACTCGATTGTTTATAACTTTCATAAAAATGAACTGTAAAAATGAATTGTAAAGAATGTATTGTTTCCGTACTGTGGAACAATATGTAAAGAATATACACATAAAGAATTTTTTTTAATCGAAATACTAGACATTGGCTATGTTCAACAGAAAAAGCAGCTTTGTAACTGTTGTAAAATTCTTTAATATGATTGGTTTACACA
>NW_017305408.1:1472736-1492744 GCF_001594115.1 Trachymyrmex septentrionalis | reverse complement strand
ATATATATATATATATATATATATATTTAGATCCAATGAGGAACTAAAGATAAGAACTAATCATAAAGAATTTAACATGATCCTTTTTTTTAAGGAATAATATAACACCAAGTCAATGTGTGTATCATTATTAATAGAAAAATTATAAGCAATGGAAAAAGTATTGAAAAAAAGAAAGCCGGGTATTCATCGAAGGGTTAATCAAGCTAAGCAGCCTAGAAACATTCAGTTTCAAAATCAACATATCGGAGATCTCTGAATTGGCGAACTCGCATCGATCCTATTGTAATGCACGAAGCATTACATCCCCGGCAAATAACGGTGATCTTTTGGTTTATAATGTTAAGCAATGTTAAGCGCGAGTTCACCGTTTGGAAACTTATCTGGCTATCGTCCGATATAAAGTGTCGCGTTGGCGCGAGTAATGCGAGCCTATTTACTCGTCATACAGATGACCAGTAGCAAGCTCCAGCCTTCTTTTTCCTTCAGGCCGAGTTTCATTACGGCGATAAATTACGGGATGGCGAGGCGAGGGACTTTCGAATAGCCGAAGCGAGGTCCTTTTATGTTGGACACACAAATGTCCGCGGTATATGTGCGTGTTGGTATAGAAGCGTATTAAAATTGCAGTTGCAGTTGTGTGCCTAGTGTGGCTTTTCATTGTTTAATACAGTTTTGTAACGAGAGAAATTATCTTACAAAGACACAAGAACATGTTCAGATTGTAAAGAAACATTGATAATAGTACATAACATGAATAATCACAGGAGACATTAAGTCGCTTTGGATGGGACGCAAATCTAGAATTATTTCGAATATTATTTAAAAGATTTTTGAAAATTTTTACTGCTTGGTTACTTCGGTAGTGTTGGACGTTTAAAAAATATATCTTTTTCTGTTATATTTCACATATTATTTCAAATTATTTTTATTTTACATATAAAGTAACATTATTTTTAAAAATTTTACAAGTTTATTATATGTATTGCCTGAAGCAAGTATCAAAAATCTTACTTAGTTTTTGAATTTTTTTAATTTTTAAAAAGTTTCAATTTCAATTTCTTTGTCTCCAAGAATTTCTGCTATCAAATAATATTCATTCTATTTGATTTTTTAAATAATTACACAATTTGAAGTACTTAAGAAGGACTGACTTAAAATACTTAAGAAGGCAATTGTCATCATTAAACATTAATAACATTTGAAATATATAAAAGCAGAATTAAAGATAAAGTCTTGAAAACATATTTATCATGAAATGCAGTCACAAATATCTAATAAATAATTTTAAAAAATTGATGTGGAATAAATTGTAGGTCAAATTATTGATATTTCTTTCTGCTAAATCCTGAAATTATTCATCGCATGGTCATGAATTTTACATAAAATGTAAAATTTAATGTCGTGATAAAATAATAATATTAACATATTATTATTTTAAAGCAAAACTATTTTAATATTTTTAAGGAAATTCTAAAATTGAGATTCCTAGTTAGTTCTGTGTAGTGGCGTTTATCTTATGTATTTGGCGCCAGCGAACATTATCACGTTTCTAGATCTCTTGTCACTCAAGCGGAACGAAACTGTATGTATTTGGGCCCAATTAGTAATTAAGGATTGAGGTGACACGATCGTTATTCTATTTGTTACAGCAAACACCTAATGACCGCAACAACACCGGTCGTTATCGCGATCGATAAACTATGTATTTAATGAATTCAAAACTTCTTGTAATATATATTAATGACTTATCTCCGTTTCTTCTAAACTCTTCAGAAAGACTTTATATAATTATCCAAAGTTTCATAATTGCGATTTATTTATATGTATAAGTCGGAAAACTCTGTGCTCAAATGACATAAAGAACTAGTCTAAAACTGTCGATTTTAACACATATCTATATGGAAAGAATGTTATATTGACAACAGCAGTCTAATTGAAAATAATTCTATTAATTCAAATTAATAAAACATTAATGAAACAAATAACAAATTGAAACATAATTTAGAGCATAGCTATGTTACATAGAGTACTTACTTTACTAATACTCTCATTGAATTAACAAAATATTTTTAATTAAACTGCTCTTGGTTAATACTATTAATACAACATCATGTTTTTCATCTATATTGTCATAATAAAAAAAAAAAAACAAATTAGATACAATATAAAATAGATCAAATTGGAGCTGCTGAATAATTACCCGACGATTTATTATCCAACGCAGTGAAAAGTGTATTGCTGTAAAAAAAAGAAATTCGGAATAGATTGAATAGTACGTTATCTCAACTCTGATTAAGACATTCCTTTCATGTTTTTGCGATTTTATATCAAATTTTTCTTTTGATAGACAAAGAAAAAGGAAAGTTCCAGAGTAGATTGAAGACGTTTTCCTTGATATTATCTCAACCCTCAATCCTGATTGACTTCACTCTCTTGTTTTTACGATTTTATATCGTGTCTATCTTTAGTGGACGAGAGCTAAATCAGAGCAGCAGTTCGAGGAAAATATTAGCTACCGTGCTAACACACGTTTACGCACTCGCGAGGTGTCACATCACGTTGGAAAAAGTACTACGAGCGTCGTCCACGTCGGCGGTGGTTGTCCTGTCGCGCGAGACGCCAGGTCGTGAAACGGACGGCCGGAGCGGCTGGATTTATAGACCTTTGCCGGGGAGTTCCTTCGATTAACCCTGGCCTCTGCTTAACCGGGCGGCCCCGGCTACGCTTCGCAACTCTCCGCATTGTGCATCGCAGAAGTCTGAACCCTGACGCGGCACGATGGATAATTTATTAGCCGTCGACGATATTAACCCGGATCAAATTATACTCCGAGTTCCGAGACCCGCGGACGCGGACCTGAAATGCCTCGAACGTAATTTCGACCTACCCGAGTATATCTCTAGCATTTTTGGCTGTTACGGCGAAAGTAGCACTTCCCGAGAGCCGAGAACAGCTGCGAAAGAATGCGAGGTTCATTTAACATCGTGCAAAATGGTGTTTGTGCGCGGTTTAATAAATTTTCTTGATTATATACCTTTCCACCGTTTTGCGCTCCCGTGATTTCAATCCCGCGAATTCAATTTTTGAATATTTGATTGATCAATCGGAAGAAAGAACTTCAAATTGACGACCGATATAATTCTGTGGCGTAATTTCCAGCTTCAGTTCACGATTGCGAATTTCAAGTCTGCAGCAAACCGAATCTGCGCGCAGTTTATAGAACTGAAAAATGTATTGCAAAATTGAAATATGAACATTATCGAGCACCGAGATCTGCTTTGATTGAAAATGTACATAAGATTATCAATGTTATTCGACTTATTCTTATCGATCTAAATTTTACGTATAATTAAAAAAATTTCCCGGATTGAGCTATTAAAGAACGCTTCAAAGCATTTGTATCAAGCGAACCGTAACCACAATCTCTTAGCATACCGTTATCTTGCCAACAAAAACTCGAAATAATACGCAGCGATACTTTTTAGCCCAATAATTTTGCCCGCAATACGATTGCGTTGATCGAGGCAATTAGCAACATTGCCGGTTAAATGTCAAAACGATGGCGCCCTGCCCGTCATGATGACGCGGAATGCAGCTCGCATTAGCCTCACCGACGTCATTCTGATTTTTCAGAGCGTCGTTATTCACCGTATAACGTTATTCGCATTCCTCGATCTTCGATAAACGGTCTTCTATTTCAAGCTAACAGACTCAACAAAACTTTATTTTTAAAAGTGATTCATTATGTTTGGTGGAAGTTATTATCCGCGAGGAAATTACTCGCGCGTATTTATTAACCAAAGGAAGCTATTGGCTTTTTCTCTCAAGGGTTATACTCGGAACTTATAACTGCGATTTTATATAATCTCGTGTATTATTAATTATCATGTTTTGCTATATTAATATATTTTAAAAGCTGGCTCGCGTACGTTTGGGATAAGCGCTGTGTGAAAGAAAGAAAGTGCGTTTTACGCCTCACACGATACTCGCGATGCTCGCGATGTTTCTTATAAAGCCGTAACGCATAAAACAAGAGGCCGTTCTGACTTTTACGGCTCGTTGTTTCGCTGAGAAATTATCAGGCAAATACTATGCGCCCTTCGATCGTTCGTTTCTGCATCAACGTCTTGATAATTCAATTACGAGCTTAGCGCTTGTCAAAAGGAGATTTGTCAAATGTCAGCTGAAAATCGAAGCAGCTAAAACAATTAATACTAAAATTAAGTACCAACACTTTTTACTCACTAAAAAAGATTAGGCAAATAAATTACTATGAAATAAAAAGTGATGTGAAAATCAAATATTTCATTAATAGGAAATATTGACAAATAAAATGTTTCAGAATTCTATATATACAATATTTTACACAAAAATATAATTATATTAATCGAAAAAATAGAAATGATCAGTAATAATCATCCGGTAGTCTTCTAATGTTAAGAGAACTGCAAAATTATTGATTCTAACTCAAAAGTTGCGGAAAAAATGTATTAGTTCAATTTTAATCTATCACAAAGTCAAGATGTTTGATACGAATAAATTTACCATCACGCATGATTTCGAATCTATTTTAAATTTCCATAGAAAGAAATGATGGATTTGTTATACTATAATCGATTGAAAAAGAAGTTCCCTTTTTTGTCCGTTTTTTCAATGAGACTATCGTGATTACGGAAATTCAATTAGCTGAACGTGTAACTTAACTATGGTCGATATTCCGATTATGAAGCCCATTTTCCGAAGTTCCTCGGCATATTACAAATCATTCGGCCCCGAAAGGGCAGAAAAGTCAGATTTGTTCGTTCGCACGTTCGCGATATATCGTTATTAATATAATGGCGGTTGGAGGAGCGGAATATATCGCGTGACTACCAGAGGAGTCGGTTGCATCGCTGGGATTTTTATTAGTTGCGCCGCTACAACTTTGTGAGCAAGTAACTTGTACCGGCCGTAATTCTGCGTGTGTTGGGCCTCGCGTTATTAGCGTCCATCGACTGGTTCTTCGTGGCTGGCGGACCGGTTCGGTATTTAAAAAAGCGGATAACTCGTTATCAGTCGAGTTTCGTGATCGGTGTGCGACTTTTTCAAATGCAGCCCCTCCGACAGCTCGCGATATCGAACGGAAGGTCGGGCAGAAACATCTGCGATGCTGTAAGCTTTAAGCTGTGTGTACCCATAATGTGTAATTATGTATAATTTCAGCATAAAGATGTTAAAGAGAATATTGATTATACCTTGCCCTTCGTATCTATTTGTAAAAAGTGCCTCTTTTTTAGTACGTTTCATGCTGAATTTATTAATAACAAACGCAAATCGCTATATATTTATAGAGGAAAATTCTCTACCAAGAGAAAAGGTATTTATGACTACAATTGCATGGTAAAATATTGGAAGATTCTTTTTTACAGTTATTATTACTATAATTTTAGTGATAATAATTATATTTATAGTTCTTTATGTTAAACAAGTGTATAGTTGAAAACATATGTTCTTCTAACAGTAATATCTTACGTACAATTATAGTCATAAATATTAAAAAAAATTGCTCCCAGTGTAACGTTAGGTTCGATAATTATTACTTAAGAAACAGCAAGTTAAGAGAAAGTGAAAATTATTTTATTTATTTTGACGTCATAGAAGTCAAAATGATAGTTTTTAGTTACAATTGACTGTTTATTGACGTTAAGAATCGAAATAAAGTCATTTTGAATTTTTGTTGATTTTTGATACGTTCTATGAGTAATTCTATTATATTGGATGCCTTCCAACGAGAGACACGTGACACGATGCATCATTACTTCTTTCTTGTTTGCCAATGTCAAACAAGAATGAGATGATCACTGTATTGTATTGAGTTGCTTGTTGGAAGACATCCATTATTAACTATATATTGTCCGGTAATATTATTAATTTTGGATTCCCAAAGAAGGTCCGGAATTTAGAAAGATCTTATATCACATTGATCGCAGATTGAGTTCTTCCAGAAGACGAGGAAAAAGCGTATCGATCGCGCATCGGACATTAAAAACAGAATCGCAGAAGCGGAAAAACTCACGAAACGGTATGTCAAATCAGTCTAGATAATTCTCATCTGATCTCGCGTGAAATGTTTAGCGCCGCTCGCATCGCGGGTCCATTTTTATAACGGATTCGATAGGACCAGTCGGTACTCGGCCAAGGCTGGTCCAATCCTGGCGCTCAGCTGTTCGTTGCGCCTGTAGGGCAGCACGAAACCGGTGGATGCGGGAGAGAAAAAAAAGAAAGACGTAAGAAAGAAGAGAAAAAGGTCGGAGCTTGCACCTGCCGTGACGCGGTCGTACAAGGCCGATTCGGTCTTGAAGAAACTCGAGGCGGAGAGAAGACGATAAACAGGATTCGAGTCTTGCCTTAAGCGGCGTCTCCCCCGTCGAAATTATCGTAATCCATGGATCCCCCTCGTTTTCGGGGACAACCCTCATTGTCCTGCATCGATAACTCGACGATCGCGGGAAGATCTTTTTCTCCATTTTTCCATCCTGCCTGGCGATACTTATATACAGCCGTATATATTATTAAATTATCTATCGTTATGAAATGTCAAATATGGAGTTTGATTGGATATAGGTAATTTAAAAGCACAGACAACACGAACGAAGAATAACAAATTTTGAAGTACTGGAAGGTGTGTATTCTGGTATACACGGTTTTCTGACAAGTTAGAATCTTTTTAATTGTGTCTCAAATCTAATTCACAATTGAAAAGTATCGTGTATACCAGAATATACAGTTTCTGATAAGTTGAAATCTGTTCCTATCGCCTATTTCTATTCCCTGTTTCTATTGTCTGTTCCTGTTCCTTGTTTCTATTGCCTATAATTTTCAATTGTATCTCATGCTTCATAGGCCTTCTATACGATAAACCTTTAGTTTGTGGTTGGTCAATTTTTAACTTCTGACTTCTGATTTATAACTAATGGCTTTTATTGTAGAAGGCCCATAAGATTTAATTTCGTTCAATTTGAGAAAATAAATTTCCCAAGTAAAACTTATAAGATTTTAAAGGCAATGTATTAATATAATTGTTTTGCGATATACTTGCGATATACTGCTCAATTTTGATAACAACAAATTTTTTTCTAAACAATTAACTCATTAAGAATGTTGTATCTCTAGATAAACTATGTAAACTAATTTACTTATTCGAATAAACGAAAGAGTAAAAGAATAAAACATAAGAGAGTAAGAGAATAAGACAGTGAGCTGAAGTTTACCGGAAGGTAAAACAACTCAGCCTATGTATATCATATTATTTTTTCTAAAACTTGTTAGATGATTTATAATTCGCATCGGATCTCAGGATAGAATTCTATTTATAATTTCAATATACAATAAATATATTTTATATGGATGTTTCTAGTTTTTAAAAATGCTCTTTGCAATATGCATCGTATACAAAGTTATAAATAAAACTGTCGATCTAAAATGGGATTAAGCTTAAAGTTTCAGAATTTATAGATAATAACGAGAAGATATATTTCGCGGAAAATTTCTCTTCGATCTCGCGATCTTCCTCCACAAATAGATTACGCAGGTATTCACATTCGGGTTACGTGAATACAAATAGCGTGCACCACAGCGAGCGTCGCGTAACTTATTAGCGACTGGTCGCGATAAACGTGTAATCGCGATAATTTATTTTAGCAGGAGAAAAACAAGCCGCGCAAAGTGAAAATTAAAATATCGCGATGTTTTTTCGTCGATCGGCCGGTTCTGCAAATTTATTGGACTTCTTGCGACGCGCAGACCGGCACGGCCGGGGACCGGTCCAATAACAATATTAACGTCGGCTCGACCGCGGCGAGCTTATACGGAACACCACTTACGGGAACAACACTAGTTCCACACTCGCGGTGTAAGTCAACCGCAATTAACCGTGTAATGTCAACGCCCACCGAGAAAGCCCGACCGATTCTGGAATGCGTGATGCTGCGTAACGCGCGCTCGCTCGTCGCGAAATGCCATCGCGGAAAAACACCAAACTGATAATTAACACGTAATCACGTGTAATCACCGTAAGGTGGAAAGCAATTTGCACGCAATATACGCATGAACGGTGACAGCGTACCGTTAGCGCAGTAGATCTGTCCGTTTGATCGTTTGTAACCAAATTGGAAGCGAGAGACCAATCTATGGCGGTCGTAGTCACTTGATCGACGATGAAAACTCTGGTAACGCGTACAGGATGATTCTCAAAGGAACACTTTGTACACGCCGTGACTTCTTCTTCTTCTTCTGTTCGCCAGAATGGTTTTCCAACTCACATACACAGGTCGCGGTATCAAACTTATCTGTGGGTAAAATAACTCAGCAATTGCCTTTTTAGGAAGAAGGGAAGCTGCACTTCTTATAATAAACGCTATTTCTTCTAATTTCCGTAGCAAACGATCACCACTGTGATTTCGAAGCAACGAAGTTCGAGATCGCGAAGGTCAACGTCTCTTCTATTTGTCAACCTGAAGAAAAAAATGAGCTCGTTGGGAGAAAGACTGATTCACAATTGCATGAAATTTAAAACTAAATATTTAAACTGTTCAAGCTAATGAACTTGACTAAACATTTTATAGCGATAGAAGTAGCAAGTTATTACTCGCTATTATGTCGGTAATTGAAAAAGAAGGGAAGCTCCAGATAAGAGACTAGTACCCGTTTCTACCAACTTGGATTAATTTTAACTTACTCTTCATCTTTTTCTTAGAGCTAAGAGGCTGAAAGAAGAGCGCTACACTGAAAGGAAAAATTGGCTGAATACGGCATAGTATTTTTAATTGGTTGCAGCAGCCAATTAAAAATGCTATGACATATTCTACCATCTAATTTGCTGGAGCAACCAACCTTTGCTTTCAGTGTAGTCGTTTACCGAGATTAAAAATAAACTACATTAGTAGAAACGGGCATTAGTCGATCAATGTGTAGTTAGAGTTACATGCCGTGTCAACGGTATTTACGACTGTGTCCTACGCGAGAGGCCGCCCGCTTCTTGGGTGGCTCCTCGGCTCCCCAGGGGGTGCCTCTCGACCCCTTAATCTTCTCTCTCTTCCTCGAGAAAACGCCGCGACATGACGTATCCCAATGGTATCATCCGCGCCCGCAGATCGCGTCCTCGCATGCTCTCGATCCTCTCGATCGAGGCGAAATTATTTTTAGATACACGACGTTCCAGCGTCAATCTGCGGGCGATCGTCTCATCCAGCTAAGAGACGCAATTAACTTTCCTCTCGCTTACGTCGCAGATTATGTAGAGGGGAGCCGTTCTATTTCAATGATCCTACCGTCATATTTTGTCCGATCATCCATGGAGGGCATCCAGATTTAATCTATCGACGCGGCAGAAGGGAAAAAAAGGGCCCTCTGATAAATCCAATCAGATCGGCTGTCGACGTGCACGGGGGCTTTTTTCTCATCTTCCAGTTCCAGTCTCGGTGTAAACTAGTTTTGTGAGAGTAGACGGGTAAAGAGGGAGGAGTGTGCATCCTCCAGTGATCACATAATCGTACGTTCACCTCCCGGGGGCCTTCCACCTTCTCTCTCTCCCTCTTTCTCCTCTTCCTCCTCCTCCGCCTCCTCCTCTTCAAGCTTCTTCTCTCGTTTCTTCTTCGTTTTCTTCTTCTTCTTCTTCTTCTTCTTCTTCTTCTTCTTCTTCACCTTAGTCGTCTTCGTCTTCTTCCTCCTTTTCCTCCTTCTCTCCCTTTTTCGTCGACCTTCGTCGAGTTTCTATCTCGCCATGCCAATCTACTATCGAGCATTCTTCTAAGGTCGATCGAATCGTCCCTCCCGCTCCGATGCGGCTACCTTACACGATGCTGCTTCGTTCAAAGCGACTCGCGTTTGCACGATGTTGCGGTCGTCGGATTATCTATGTACGTCTCTTTTTCCATCTGCTTATTTGTCGTCGTATAAAAAAAGCACAACGTAGCTCTCGCGTTTCTTCCAAGGCAATCTTCCTGCATATTTGATGCAACTTGAATTTGTACAGGATGGAAGAATATTTTCTTTAAATGTACAAAATGATAGAATTTCGTCGATACTAACGGGGTAGGGGTGTGCCGTTCGTTTCTATCGGTTTCTACTCTTTTTTTTTTTTTCGAATGCACATAACGGATCATAACTGCAACCGCTGCTCATGCTGCAGCTACGCGCACGTTATCGAATGGAATTTCGTGGGACGGTCCGTGATTCCTCCGTTCGGAACGAGCACGTAGTAGTAACACAGTCGCTTAATAAACGACGTCGACACGTTCGAATTAGCAATGGATACAGGCTAATCGCGTATTGCGATGGGATGCGACGTATTCGTAGAATGCGGCCGCGAACTGTCTTATCCGGAATACGAATTTCGCGCGATAATGATGGTAAGGTCTGTTTTTAACAGATTAGCATTTACATTAACTCATCTCTTCCCATTTATTTAGACAAAATCTTTTTAATCTTCTTTTGTCCACATGTATACACTGTTAGAAATGTTTGTGAATTTGCAATACCCCGACGATAAAAAAATATGCAGTAAATTTACAAATCATATAACGTTTGCTGTGATTTCGCAATATTTGCAAATTTATAATAGCAATTTGTTGTGAATTTACAAAATTGATGAGCGCCGCGCATGCGCATTAGAGATTTGCATATATATTTTACCACAAAATGTTATTATAATTTCATAATATAACTATTTAAATTTACAGCACATTGTTGTTGGATTAAAGATTCTAACACTACTGAAAGTTTACAATAGAAATTTCTTACAATGTAAAAAAAAATGAGATGTTTCATATGGAGAAAAAAATTTTAAAAAATGTCCTACACTGAAAGAAAATATTGGCTGCTGCAGCAATTTAGATAGTAAAATGTGACATTTTTAATTGGCCGTAGTAGCCAATTAAAAATATTGTGCCATATTCAGCTAATCTTTTCTTTCAATGTATAAATAGGAATGTTAGTTAATATTTAATTGCCAGGTTTCAGATATTATTTATTCGGATAGATATTATTTTCAGATATTATTTTATTTTTAAATGTCGTTTTAATCTAATAAATCTATGCTAAAGCACTTACATGTGCATTCACTGATATACTTTGAGAAATTTAGTTCGTTATTTAATATGCCCCGAATTGAAAAACGCTCCTCTAGAATATCCTTCTTAAAGGTAATAAAGCTTTTTTCCTTACTACAGCTATTGAATCGCCATAAAGGAGAAATCGAATGCGAATTTATTTCTTGCTTTCGCCTATACATCAAGATAAATCTTGGTTTTTTTTTTTTTTTTTCGTTATACGCCACCGTTCGCGTTCGACAGCATGGACTGCAAAATACACGGAGAATTCCGTTTTTTTCTTTTTTTTCATTTTTATTATCTTACATTAGTTGCAAATGTTGGAGTAACTCAATCTGTGTCCAACATTTCCAACGCAGATAAACTTTATGACAGTTGATTATAAATTTATATTGCCGATTCACGAGTCGAAAAAAAAGAATACGTTATGCCGATCTGTGCTTACGTATATCGAATATACGTATCGTGAGAGGCACGCGAAGAAACAGATTTATTCCGATGTGTGGTACGAGGAGGAGAGAAAAAAAAAAAAGTTTCGTACAATATCTCGTTTCTGACGTAATTCAATATGCATATAGGAAATGGGAGGCCTCGAGGCACTCGCGACGGCGAGCGCGCGTGATTTCTAAGTATCCCGATTCGGATCTGAGGTGTCAAAACCTCAGTTTGGCTCGGTTCGTTCGGCTCTCTTCGCGGCGGATTAATACGGGCTAACGGCGAATAGCGAGTGCTCGGCTATTCCGTTCCGGCGGTTCCGTGAATGGAGGCGAAACACGCGCTTGGCTGGTTCACGTGGGGCCAACGCGGGCCGTTGGCGGGTCCCGACAGGTGCTTATTGATGGAGATAAGGCCGCTGGTTACCGAACGGCGGCGTTGCTCCATCGCGCCACGCCGGTCCGCGCTGTATGCGATGGATCGTTACGGCAATCTCCGCGATTAAGCAAGAGCAATTATCGATGGTTGTCGCTTAAAACGCGATTAATCGAATTGATTTGGGGGAGTGATCGTGCAAACGGCGGCGGTATTCCGCCGCCGATCTCGCCGCGTTTCTGCTCCGCGTTTCTGCTCCGCCTTGAATTCTTTCCAGTTTCGCCCGCCGGTTTTTCGAGCGATAATCGATCGCCTCCGACTTAATTATCGTTGCCGAGCCATTGGCCGGTGGATTGCCACACGCCTTTTAACTCGGAAACCGTGCGCGGGAGGACACGGGGTGAGATCGTGCTACCGATACATCCGGAGAGGGAAAAGGATAGATAAAGAAAGAGGGAATTTAAAGAGAGAAGAGAGAGAGAGAGAGAGAGAGAGAACCAGAGTGGATATCGCAAGTTTCTGTTTCTGCGATAGCGAGACGAGTGGCGAAAGAGCTCGTTCGCCATTCGAACGAGTGGAACCGTAAGGTTCACTTGATCGCGAAACTATCGCGTGAGGTGTGCATACCGAGTCACTGGAATGCATGGCGCGGGTTACCCGCGCGTTATCCCGGTGCCTTAATGCGCGGTTTCACGCGTAATGGCGCAATGAACTTGTATCAATCCGCACACGCGAGCTTTGCATAAGCTTCGCCGTTACCTCAGGCCAATGCTCAGGAGAGAACGATACGCGACAAAGTAATAATTATTCCTTTGACATTGTAAACCTTTAGACCCGTTTCTGCCAATGATTACATTATAGCTCTAATCTCGGTTTAATTTATTCTCTTTACCTTTTTCCAATTCTAATAATTTAATCATTTTTGTTACAATAAAAAAAAATATTTAGAATTATTACAGTCCATTTCAAAACGTTTTACAAGCAAGAGCTGTTTTATTATACACGATGTGACACAGTTATTGACTTTGATTTGAATTCAATAGACTATTCTATATAAATGAACAATATATTAGGATAGTCGTTGAAGGAAATCTCGATCGAACTGTCGCATGTTTTTTATAAAATCGTTGACTTGAGCTGGATTGTCGATTAACAATCAAGGATTAGGAAAACACACTGTTTTACAATTCGGACTTCAAACTTCTTACTAGATACTTATTTCGGTCTGTAACATCTAAATGAAGAAATAAGTATGTAAGAGTTAGCCTAGGGCGATAATTTTTATTATTATATTATTGTAAGTTCGTTGACTTTACAAGGGATTTATTTAAAAATGTTGTTATGTATTTCACTGAGGAAGACTAGACTTTGTTAGTCGAAACGTTTGAAAAATTTTTTAGTATTGTACTTATTTAATTAAGAAACGATTTTTATTTTATAAATAACTATAATTGCTCGTTTAAAAAGTCTTGACTTATTAATTATATTGCGTTGCATGTACACAAGCCTATTTTTCTATATAGAATTATTGTAATCGACTATTATAACGATATTATTTACCGCCCCGATTCCAAAATCGTCGTCCCTCGACTGTATCAGGTAATAAATTTTGATTAAAGAGTTGAGGAGTCCTACAATCTAATTAATTTAATTTATTGTATCTTATTGTTATCATTTTTATCTTTTTTTCTAAAAATCATTTTTAATTTTTTCTGAGAATTAGAGAAAGATAAATAATAAGTTAAACAGAGATTAAAGTCAGTCTTACATCGTAAAATAGAGCCTTAATTCTAGCACGTAAATAAAAAACGATTCGTCTCTCTTTTAGTGAATGACGACACTTAAACATTACGCGCGAGAAGAAATATTGTTATTTAACAAGGTGCATTATATTACAAAAAATTATGTCGCTAAAAATTGTAAACCGAGAAAGCACTTGAACTTTCTTTAAGGCTAATCTATAATGTGCTCTTTGCTTTCCGCTTCTTGCTTTCTATCACTTTCCAACTCTTACCTTTTTTCCTCGTATCCTCTGTTCCTTCATTTTCTGTCGCTCGAGACAAACGTTAACAAACTTCGAAAGAGACGAGAAACGTGATATTGTCACGATGAAACCGTTTTTCAAATAGGGAAAAAAGGCGAAAGGTGTAAAGAGCAAGGAACAGGAAGCGAAAGAGCACATTGTAGATTAACCTTTGTGCCCCGTGATAAAACTGTATCTGAGCCGCTCAATTATAACTCATAGCCATGTGTCACGAGGCCGCATACTTCCGTTAAGAGTTAATTAATATACGAATGCATGAGGAATTACATAAGCCGCGAGGTTGCGCTGCAGATCGGAAGGGTTACGACGAAAGAGATATATAACCGTTTGACAAAGACAAGACAGGAACGCTATCGCCGCATGCGCGCAGCGAGCATAACCGCGCGTTTGCTACAACAGATCGATCATCGTGACATACCGTCGGGGCAGGGCATCGCTCGTGTTCGTAGGTTTTCGAGGGATTTTCGGGGGGAGGTGGGGGACCTCCTACGACGAAACGCATCCCACGACATTCATCTCATGGAGCAAGGGTGGAATGTTTAATAAGGAATTCTCTCTAACAAGAAAGAGAGAGAAGCAGAATGGAAGTGCATTCCTTTTAATTACGTGATACAAGTTCAAAATGTCCAATCCTAACAATTCTTAATTTCATAATTATTGCACACATATGCTGATTTTTATAAAAATATATATATGTATAAAATGAATTACGTACGGAAATCGTTACAGTAATTAAATATTAAGTGTACAATATACATAAAAGTGTATCGCTTATTTATTATTCCAACAATGACGCAGCTCAAGAAAACAGAGTTTTGCAGAAAATAAATTTGAATGTTTTGAATCATTGAAATTTTGTAATATTAATTGCAATTTTGATGTCATAACTAATCCCAAAAAAGAAAAAAAAAAAACAATTTCAAAATAACTATTTTTTTATTATGTTGTTACAGCAAATGAACGATATATAATATACATTAATATGTACACAAATGCATGTATTAGTCTGTAAAAATCCAGGCATTCTTTAATTCGTACGACCTGTTATCGAACACCGACGGGTTACTCTCGGACAGGCGAGGAAGCGGGATAACAGCGAAGGGGTAAAGGGGGATACGTTATCAGCACGTATAGAAAGTACGCGAAGTTATTGCGCAGCTAAGTAGTTGAGCTATGCTCTAAATCGTGGTATCTGAGGGGCCCAAGGTGGGCCCCATCGAAGCGGCTCGGCTTCTGGCACGGCTCTCGAGTATCGCGTGGTCTCTCGCGGGTACCCGTCTCGCGGTACCCTCTCCTCCCCCTCCCCCCCTCCCCCCGTTGCCGCGTTCCCGGAGGTACGGGTCCGCGGTGTGCCTCGCGAGCTGCTAGCTACTCCAATCGAGACGCGCCGCTTTTCGCTCACAATCGCGGGAGGAGGAGCGCAAGTAGGTGGAGAAAGAGTTGCGAAACCGAGCGTAGAACTTCTAACGCGAGCGTAGGTTGTTGCCGCGACGACTCGTTAGGTCGGCGGAGAAGCGACCGAGTCGCCACGGAAAGTTATTGCCGCAGTTAACTCCATAACCAGGCGAGTTCGGCGTTGTTACGCCGATGTTACGCCGGGATAACGAGTATTTACCCACTCGCGTGGCGTAAAATTCCCCTCGCTTCGTCCGAATCGTTCCTCGATCAGTCTCTGTTCGAAATGAAATAACCTAAGAAACATGAGAAGCGTTTCCTGGATTTGTCCCTCCTGGATTGGTCAAATTATATGCACTGAGATGTGCTTTTTCTTGGGTTATTTCGCTTTAAAAGCTCGCTGCTGTTGAAATTCAAGTGACTTTTAGATATTTACCGAATTTCAAACACTCTTAGCGTTTCAACTCTTGGAAGAGTGCAAGAATGCACTCGAGTTTTTATCAGTTAAGAAAGGAGAGAGAAAGGAATCGATATTTAATTAGCGGTCTGGAACAAAGTCTCAAGCGCTTTCGACTCATTACAAAAATATTATTCCATCTCTAAAACTTTTATGCCCGTTTCCACCAATGTAGATTAATTTGAACCTCAGTTCAACTCATTCTTCACCTTTTTCTAATCTTTAAAAGTAAGAGTTTAAAGCCTATAATACGGTCGAAGCTGGATCTTAGATACTTAAATAATTTCTATGTAAATTTATACATTAAATATGTAGTCATTTAAACTGCGCGCCGAATTGATTTTTCGAACTTATAAACGCAATTAAACTACTTGTAGTAATATCACAAATTAAATTGATAAGCAATTTAATAATTTGATGCTCAATCAGGCATTCCATTAGAAAGATGTTAATATGTTAAAAAAACTGTAAATAAATTTATAATAGCCGTTGTAAATTTTGTTAAACTCTTACTTGTTGTATATTCACATATACAATTCATAATGAATCGTTTATTATTGTTAATCTTTAGAATTAGGAAAAGACGAGGAGTAAGTTGAATCGAAATTAAAGTTAATCGATATTGGAAATGTAAAAATGGACATTAGAGTGAACATCTAAAGAGTGAAGAGTTTCACTCCTAAGATATTAAAATAAAAATTGAGCCATTCTTTTTCAAGACCGGCTCGATTTTTTCACTGTTCGAAGTGAAAACTTCCACTCCAAAGAATCTAAAGAGTACGAAAATCAGTACGAAAAAATTGCGTACAAAGAATTTGAGAACGAGAGAAAGAGAGAAGCGAAACCCGAGATCTCTGGCAACAAAGTCGTACCACCAAGTTATCGCCGCAGTTAACTCGATAACCGACCAACTCGCGATCGTCCTACCTCGACAGGATTAAGAGCGCGTGAGGTCGGGATCGCCGAGAGGTCTGTATTTTACAATAGAAGGAGTTTGAAGTTTATCGCCGTCTTCGTAATGACTGCACTTGGCGTTTCATGAACTCGCACCGCGTGCGGCGGAAGTATCTAAAATCGAATACCGCGTTTCGAAACCAGTTTCGCCAAGGAAGAATCGATCCTGAGCTAATCGAAGAATCGCTGAAAGATGGCAGATAGCCGTCTTTCGCGTGTCATTCTTAATTCCGACTTCCGACATGTTCTTACGTTTGCTCTTTTCCGCGTCACAAACCGTTGAAAACGGATCTCCGCTTCATCCCTCGGCAATTTTTGCCGCGCAATTTTTGTCCCCGTGGATAACAGCATAATACGACGAAGAAAGACGTCAGTACACCTCCCGTCGTAGTTCGAAGACCAATAACGCATGTAAGGCAACGATAATTAAACGAGTTTTTGTCAGGAGGTAATAACACAAAATCATGCTGACGATAGCCATCGTGGCTATTAAGAACGACGAGCTCATGAAAAAAAAACCCTGCTTTTTCATTAAAACAGCATCCCGTAAAACAATAGCAGGGTTGCGTTTCTTGCTATCGGGGAATTATCCGGAGAAAAAAAAACAGCGGGGACGCGGACAGCCGCCGGGGGCGCGCACGTTATTTTTGCGAGAGGGTGTCACGGATGGGGAAATAAACATGTAACGCTGTTCCACGATCGATCCGTAGATTAAAACGTCCAAAAAGAGTATTTAATTAAAAACATTTCATTATTCTGTAACCGCGACCCTGCTTTAACATCTATCATCTTTTTAAGCTTACATTGAGAAAAGTTCTTTGTTACTATGCCTCTTATCACGATAGAAAAGAGATGAAGCAATTTTTTTTTACATACTCAAGTCAATTGGACGCACATCAAAGCCGGTCGTTTGCACAAACTGATGTAAAAACGTGTGTTGTTAATGTAAATGTAAAAGCGAATCGAATTAAACCATCAAGTTCTCAATAAATTTTATTCTGCTATAAATTCTGTATTTTATAATTCGAAATATTTGCATTTCACTTTTACACAGATAAAATCGTGTTCAACCGCTTTAAGTACTCATTAGTAAGCTAATAGTTTGAAATCCAGTCGGGGGGGAGAGAGCTCGGTGCAGATATTGCAACTTACCAGCGATGTTCCTGTGCACGCGTCGAAGTCTCTAGGGACGTTCCCTTCTCGGCGAAGGTGGCGCGAGGCCCATTCCTGTTCGCGTGTGCCTCTCTACTTCTCCGGAACAATGTTGCGCATTTATTCTTTCACGTGTCACTCTTGTCTCTCCAGCATCTCGCTTGCGAATTCTTAGTACCTATCCAGCAGCCGCTTGCGCGCTAAATTCTCTTTATATAAATTTCTCGCGCAATCTTTCTAATATCAAATTTAAATCCCTCTTCCGTTGAAGAATTTCTTCTGTTTCACTGGACGAATAGCGGATACTTTTAATTTTTTTTCGATAATTTATAAAAAAAAAAAAAGAAATAATAATAAGACACCTGGAAAACCGAATATCGATTCGGAGCTTTACAACTCAATTTTGTTGCTCGTCTGTTCGAGGCATACGAGGTGGTTGCGAGGCAGCCTTTCTCTCACGTTTCCAACTCGCAGGAAGTTAGGAAATCCTTCCTTTTTATCGACCACTCTTTCTCCCTGTGTGGAGAAAATTTCTTGTATTTCTCTCTAAGTAGCGATTCGATGAAAAACACGAGTAGAGACGCAACGCCTCTTTCCAGCGCCGTAAAGTCATCCATCTTTCAATATCCGTCTAGCGGGAGCGATGGGACCAGATCGTGCGACTTCACATTCATAAGGGTCTCATTTCGCGCGTACTCGCTTACCCGAGGAAATTACGCGCGATTATATTCAGAAGAGAGACCGGGGAAAACGTTAAAACGCTTAACTGTATTTCGCCGGAGAATTCGAAAAATCATCGCACCGGAGATCATTGATCCTTGATCTTTGTAACGACGCGAGGCCTCCGGGATCCTCGTTTGCCGGAATGATTTTTTGCCTTTCCGCTCGATCGATCCCGACCGGCGCGGCGCGGCGCGGCGCGGCGCGGCGCGGTGATCACAGCCGACTCCCACTTCCTCGATCACTCCGTCGAGTAACCCCGCGGCGTAATCCAACTCGGCACGCACATCGGAATCCAAACGCACTACGTAGGATCGCGATCATATCGCGTAGCGGCGACGTCGGCGATGGCAGCGATACACGCTCGCGATTCCACCGGAAATATCCCGCAATAATCCATCGATGTTCGACAGAAACCGTTTTTATCGTGTGATCCATTCGTGGCAAACTCGTCTCTGACGAACCACGCCTCGCCGAGACATTTTTCATCGGCCGCAAGGTCCTGTTCAATGTCAAGATCGTCGATTTTCCATTTGAATACACCGTTTGATATCCTCCAATACTGTGCAATATTACATCAGTGTTTTCCTTTCTTTCTTTAAAGATCCCTCCGCTTTACACACTTCGAGAGTTCAGAAGTTAAATTCATCTCACACAAGAAATGATGACAGGATACGAAATATTGACGTTGATATGAAATATTAACGTATCCTGTTTGCGCAGAAGATGATAACGAGTTACGGGAAGCACCGACTTTTAAATGAACGCGAAAGAAAAGTTGAGACTTTTCATCTAATCTTGTGATCTTCTTGCGGGAGAAGGGAAGGGAGTTTCTTCGTTGTGCCTTTAGCTATTAAATTGTCGTCTTCAACGTCGATAACTTGACTATCGAGGTAATGACACGGTAATAATCTATAGTAAATTTGATTAAACGGTAAATTGCACTGTCAATCGACACTTCTGGATAGAATATTTGTATATACGTCTATGTCTTGTTATCAATATCTCGATGCTCCATTTCTAATTTGGCGAAGACTATCAGTTAACTACCTGTTAAGGGACCGATTGATCATTGATCAGGAAATCACAGAGCAGGAATCAGGGATCGAGATAAAAAAGAATGTGAGGATCGACGCGAAGTAACGATCATCGAATCGTATCGATCCTGTTTCAAGATCCAAGGAAGAAGAAAACTCATTTCAGGTTTTCTTCCCACCGTCCCGTTGCAGCCACTAGCAACTCGAATATCCTGGATTATTCTCGATGATCTTCGAGAGCCGGTTTCAATTATTCGGTCGGCCGACTCAGGATTAGCGAAACGGAGAGAACGACGATCGGCCGGAGTGTCGATCCAAAGTCGGCGCGAGCGCGAATCATTATATCTTC
>NW_017305408.1:1469395-1472636 GCF_001594115.1 Trachymyrmex septentrionalis | reverse complement strand
CCCCAAAAAAGTGAAAAATTGGCAGAATCGCGACGAGTCCTGCCCTAGGATAACTCGACACTCCAGCTCGTCCAAGCATCAGCGAGCGACTGAGGGCTGCAGACAGCGGGCCCAGAAACGGGGCCCGCCACGCCACGGCCCCGGCTCGCCACGAGCCCCCCTCGCCGTGTCTTTCAGGACCAGTTCGGTCGCTTCGTCGCTGCCTGCGAGGGAAGGATGCTGTGCACCGGAGGACTCCCCACCCGCGGGAAACCTATGTCCTACGTCCTACGTCGTGCATTCCGCGTCCTGCGCGGCCTGCGCGCCCCGTCGAAGCCGCGCCGAGGGCCTTCCCCACCTGATGATCTTGGCGCACGCATTTCGCGCCCTCGATCGAGACGCGCGGGAAGATCCCGCTCTCGTGTTTTTCCGGCGCGTCGCGAGATTTTGTCCCTCCATTAGGAATAAAATAACATTCTAATGCGTATTTTCTAAAAGTACTTCTAGAGTACAATTGCACTCTTAAAAATTACAAATTGAGTCACTCTTATTCAAGACTGGCTCAATTTTCACTCTTCAGAGCGAAATTCCACTTTAAAGAACTTAGAAACTATTTTTATATTGCAAGAATGTATGATATTAAAACTAGTTTTAGTTTAAGAAGTTAGTTGAAAATTTAAACGCAGAATTTTAATAAAACATTTATATTCACAGAAGAAAGTTTTGAGAAAAATAGAAATCGTGACTTTGTTATCCTTAAATGTTTTACTAATTTAAAATTTAAGGTAATTAAAGAGAATTCAAATTAATTTTGTTGAATTCAAAATAAAAGAGAATTCACATTAATTTTGATGTATTAAAATAATTCGCAAGCTGTTTTTGACTAATTGATTTGATCAATATTAAAATTCAATGCCAAATAGCTCATATTTTGATATCTGTTTTCCTTAAACGAGTACAAAATATTCACATGAACAATACGTATTGAATTAACATATTAAATAATTCAAATAAATGTTTTATACTCTAAGCAATTAATAAAAATATTATTAAAGTAAACAAAAAAATAAAAAGTAATTAATGCTACAGATATAGTTATCATTTTCTATACTTATAGATTTTTTAATTAATTTTTTTATTAGCAATGTTCTCCTGCAGAAATAAGATTATATAAAACAACTGTGTTCTTGTCCCTAATTAATAAAGTGTAACCTAATAACCTTAATTAATTTATATTACGCTATAATTTATATAACGCTGTAATCGCTCCGATAATTTATTCATCTCGTGAATCAACGGCAAGTTCATTAATTAATTAGTCATTCTCCGAATGGAATGAGCTCATAAATAAGGGTAACCAGTGAACAAGGCAAATAATAATTCGTTTATGGTGAAGCTATGGATACGCTAACTCGTATGTCCCCTTCCTTTGCGGCTGTTTGTGCTGCCAATAGCGTCATGTGCCCCCTGATGGCCCACCTGGCCCAACCTCTTCGCATCCGACGGGAGCCAATCGCGTGTCTAACGTACGATCTAATGCTACGCTCGTAACGGGTGTCGAAAGTGGAGGGAGTTCGTCGCGCTTACAAGTCGCTTGGCTCCGAGCGATTTTAGATCGTCGCGCTGCGTCGCGCGATCGTACCTGGCCGGCGCGGTGCGCTATCATTCGTTATCGCCCCACGGGATCCCGTTTCAAAATTAAAATTTCTTTTCCAACGCTCGGGATATCCAAGAGAAACGAGATCTCGACCTCCAACGTTCTAAGCCTTTCACGCGTGCAATAAAAATCAATCCCAGATGAACAAACAAGCTTTTCAAAGAACAGGAACTGCCCACGTCTTTTATTCATATTTAATAAGATCTTTACATACACAAAATCGCGTCTCGGTATTTTAGAGACTTTTCTTTCTTCTTTAATAATTCTCGAAATTTTACACTACATATTATATAATTGTGAAATTAATTAAATATATTACTTTTGCATAAATAGTAACGATAAATCTTCTTATCCCCGTAACGTAAACACATGCGCGTGAAATCGTTGCTCTCGTGAGAGTTTATTTAATACCTTGCTAAATTAAAGTTTTATAAGACGCGAGCGCACGGGAGCGTACTCTTTTCTTTTCTTTTTTAAACGTGTGTATATATGAGATTGGTCCAGCTACGGGAATCAGGTTCGGTAACTTGTCCCATCCATCACTAACCCGGACAGCCAGATGTTCGCAGGGGGTACAATGGTCGGTATAAGGTATTACCCCTTCGTGCATAATGCCTCCAGCAGAAATTATCCAGCGGCACCCTCCGCTCTCGGACATAGAAAATTTTGGATTTTACGTCTGGTAGGATCTTTTCTCCTTCTGTGCGATGCAGTCTCCTGCCTGTTACAAAAGCGCGAAAACTGCTTCCCCCGGATGATCCGCTACTTGAACGCGAAGCAAAGCGTGCTGTAAACGGGAAACTCCGTCGAATCCCCCTCCCGATGGATGCTGGGAAGAATCAATTTTGTCTCTTCAATCTCGTTGCTTGATTTTTTCTTTTAAATAGCTCGCGCGGCATTTTATACGAATGTTTGAAGTTTCGCTGAACGTTGCAAAATTAAATGTCGAGTTAATTACAATGTGTTGAACTTGGTGGAGCGTTTGCTCAAACGTTCACGATAAAAATGCTGTTTATAGATCAGGGCGTCATACAGCTCGACTATCGTAGCTCTCTCTCTCTCTCGTTCTCTCTCTCTCTCTCTCTCTCTCTCTCGTTTTTCAAATTTATTGTCTCTCATTTCAAGGAGCATCCCCTGCAGGAGACAGAGTTTTGCCGCAGGTGGTACGGCCCACGAACGGAGCGGCGCGTATGCGTGGCGTTTTCGCATCTCATAATGTCGTCGCTGACCGGTTCGGGGCTCCACCGTGTTTTCTACCGATTCACCGTGGGAATGAAGCTTTCAATTAGCTGCGACGGGCTAACGATTGAGTGGCGATCGATCGATCATACTACCGATGTGCCCTGGGGAATTAGTCTTCGATCTTCGAATAAATCCGAGAAATGTAACGCGTTTTTCTACCCGGGATACTGAAGAGCACATAGGAATTTTTGCGTGAAATTTAAAATATCTGCAGCCTGCAATCTGTTTTCAGTTTGCGAGATCCTAGTGCTTTATTGAACGAAACATTTTCATGAGATATTTGATCGAGAATGTATTAACTGTTCCGTTTTGCCCAAGTTGTTGTTAAAGATTTAAGGGAAAAATCTGCGCTCGAATTTTCCC
>NW_017305408.1:1466587-1469295 GCF_001594115.1 Trachymyrmex septentrionalis | reverse complement strand
TGTAAATGTATATATATCTTTATTTCGTATATATGTCAGTCAGTGTTAATTTTAATAAATGTATACACTGACAACAGCAGACTAAGTGTATACATTTACCGAGTTAAAACACTTTGATTGTGACATATACACCCAGGAAAAAATGTTATATATATGGACATATTTTCTATATAATTATATATAATTGTATATAAAATATGTCAATGTTTTAATTATATATAATTAAGATGTTTATAATCAATGTTTATATATATATTATTTATATACAATATATATATAAATCAATGTTTATAATTATATATAATTTTATGTGTGTAATTTTAAATAATTGTACATAATTATACACGTAACATTTTTTTCCCGGGCATATATACAATTTTTATGTTTTATCAAGATTATTCCACGGAAATGGCCTCTGTTATCTACCAAAGAGGCTATCAACGAAAATCCTGAGCAATACAATGCGCAGAAATTTCGGCATTCAAACTGTATGAAAATCAAAGCGTGTACGTCGATATCGAAACAGATCTATTTGGGGGACAGATTTTTACCTTCTCGACGCAATTATAATTTCGATATGGCTCATTATCTGTTAATGAAGGAGAAACCAACAGAGAAATCGAATATAATAGACGTTTGTAAAGAGGTACGAATGTACAAAGCAATATCCATTTATGATTCCAATTGCGTATTTGATTCCGTATTTTGATTCTCTTAAAAAAACAGGTTGATTTGCTGGATACTACATACCGACGTAAGGCTTTGCGTGCGATAATGTTAGAACAGGTTTTAATACCAGGTAATGTTTGATTATAGTAAAATGTATATATCCAATTAATTATATAATTGTTCTAATTATTAAAGCTAATTAATACAAAGGTATACATTCGCCTAGAGTAATTCTTCTGTTTACTGTTATGTATCTTGTAGTTTCTAGATAAAAAGAATTCTAAAGACCATTATAGGCGATCTAGAATTCAGATTTCAGAATAAAATTTTGCTTATAATTCTTTACGCTATGTATTTTGATACACGAGTGTAAACTTATATATTATATATATTTTATATAATATATATATTCTAATTTTTCAAACGTTTCTCACATTGCAGAGACATAGAAAATTATAAACAGAATTACAACATACAAAAAACCAATAATTACTATTTATTTTTATATATGAAAAAAAAAATATTCTGAAAGAGTAAATTATAGATCGTTTGACATTATTTAAAGAAACAGTTGCTTAGGATATTTTTTAATGTATTTTCGTCTTTTAAATGAACTTTTTGATGAACTAATAAAATCGAAAAATATGCTTCTCGACAGAATTAGATCAAGACAAGATTTTACGCTTTAGCGGCTCGATGGTGCGACGATCTCGGAATCCGCCGCGTTCGGAATACGAGAAGAAAGATGATTGGAAGTGCACACCTCGCAAGAGGATCCTGATAGGAAGTGCGGAAAAGATGTTGTCTGTGCCCGAAGATGTAGTCCCTTTGCAAGGTACGCAATTGGTTCAAAGTAATTCAGATTTACCTGTTAAATCCGTATCTCTCAGATGACTTCTGATATTGAAGGGAATAATAATATGGCGATGGATTGGAGCTGCAATAGCATGTTGGCCGTGTCCAATAATGATTGCCTGATTATATATAATAGTGACGGTGAAAAGGTGTCATCCAGTGTCATCCGATGTAATTCGGTAACTTATGATATCATCAATCAAATCATCGACATTAAATGGGCCAGTGACGGTGAGTGTAACATCAAAAAGGACGGGTAACATGTTACTTGTCATTCTTGAATACAAAACGTGACACGTGTCTCACAAAAACAAATGATTGTTTCGAATAATTTAATACCGGCGAGTCTACGCGATAATTACAATACTCTTTTTACAAGTTACACATTTCTTATATCACGTTTTAACGTTGAAAAAAAAGTTTAGCAGGTGTAACAGTAAAAATGATGTTTTGTTGCATTATTAAGGTCTGTTGAGAGACAAGTAGAAAATAATTATACAACATGTCCCATTTTAATTTAGATAATAAGCATAAATTGTTCGTATAATTTTAGGCAATAAATTGATAATGTCTGTCTTCATTCCTGAAAACGACATCTCGTCGCTTGTGATGTATGATTTGAAAAAGCAAAAAATCTTGTGGGACGTCATGTGTAAATGTCGGTTGGAGGAAAAAGGCTGTATTATGCGTTGCGTTTGCTGGTCAGCTTGTGATCATCAGATCGTCACGTAAATATCGATTTTATGATTAAAAACTATGGCATACAAAAAAACGTAAGGCAATAAACAGTAAGTGAATCGGTCAATCGCAATAGAGATGTAAGGTAATAACGTAAACAGTAGCAAATCTAAAGCTCATTTTATAATTGCATTTTATAATAGACGTATAAATTGTAAGTGATTGTAGTTAAATTAAAAGGATTGACCTGATAGTTAAATATGAAGAGAATATTATAGGCCAATAAAATATTAATTTACTTACTGCTTAAATTTTTTTGTGCGCTATAGTTTTAATTCTTCAAAAATTCTTAGTAAAGTACGTATTAGATATCCTAATTATTTTTTTTCGAGCGTGGAACAAAAAGTTTTAGCTAAAGTACTTAGCATTATAATGCTATAAATAAAATGCATTTCAAATTCAATGTATCATAATTCATTACGTTAACGCATTTAAAGAGATATATT
>NW_017305408.1:1454012-1466487 GCF_001594115.1 Trachymyrmex septentrionalis | reverse complement strand
TATATATATATATATATAAATAAATCGTAAGGTCATAATACGCTTATTTAGCACATTATGATCTGTAAATCGGATAATCGGAAATATATAAATAAATATAAATAAATAAAACGGTATTATAATAGACTATAATAATAAAATGCTGATGATGTAAAAAATATAAATGAAAAATTTATAATATTACATTTGCAGCGGATGCGCCGGTAAAATATCAATATTCGACCCTGACACGGGTATATTGCTACACACCAGGCTCGAGCTTACGAGAGCCCAGATTCTGAATCTGAGTTTCTCGCCA
The DNA here is from genome assembly GCF_001594115.1 of Trachymyrmex septentrionalis. NCBI lineage: Eukaryota > Metazoa > Arthropoda > Insecta > Hymenoptera > Formicidae > Trachymyrmex > Trachymyrmex septentrionalis. The sequence continues at coordinate 1,466,189 of NW_017305408.1, read as the reverse complement.
AATTGCAAGTATCTTGTATCGACCGGGGAGGACAAAATCGTCCGATTATTTTCCTGGTCGGAATTGACTCCTTGTTTCAATATCAGATTCTTTAAACCTGTAAAGGTAAGCCGGTGAAACGCTGTTCAATAATCTTCAATAATCTCATTATAATCTTCATCAAGTTAAAGAGATTTACTCACTCAATGTTACGAAAGTAGTATTCAGATTTCATCTCGAATTTTATTTCACAAATCTATAATTATTCAATATAATTAATAAGAATATAATAATTGCGAGTGCCACACAGAAAATAGAATTTTGCTAGAGTATCTAAAAATTTAGTTAGATACAGACTCGAAAATAATTTGGATGAACTATCAAAAGATTCTTAGAATGCTCAAACATAATGTACAATGCTGCAGAAAGTTTTGACATTCTAACAGCTAGTTTTAGTGCTCTATAATTATTTTATAATCTAACACAATTTATTTTCAGAGCTGTATCCAGCTAAATTTTTAGACACTTCAGCAAAACCATTCTTTCCGTGCAAGTAAAAAAATGATGCCTCAAATAATTTTCTGTAAAATAAATTCAAGAATCCGCCTACTTTGAATGTTGCTCGTAATTATAAATTGATATTAATTTTTATTTTTACGATTATCTTCAACTGCCGATACTGTTTTATACAAATCACATTTTTTTTCAACGATAAGTGGAACGTAAAAATGTTGATATTCGACAGGCGGTCGCTTGGCACCCGCAAGTACCCGACTTACTTTGTATAGGCGGAAGGAAGAACGGATCGCTATCATTATGGAATGTCAACAAGTGTGCGATGACAGCCTTTGTGCGCGTCAAATTCAATGGTCGTGTGGAAAATCTCGCCTGGAATAAATTAAGTGGCGAGTTGGTCGTACATTGGACTTACAAAGAAGAGGACAACATATACACCATTGTCGCGGTGCTCGCCAGTTTTAATCGGATTGTCGACGTGCTGCCATTGGATAAAGAAATGCGGCTCTGCTTCTTGAAGTTCAATGCCGCGCACGAACAACTAAGTACATAAATCCTATCTTTTTTCTTTGCTTTTTTTTAAAATAATTTAGTTTATAGAAGTCCACAAGGTGATCGTAGTACATTTTAATTTTAATAAATTAATTGCCGTTTGAGTAAAAGTTTTCTAAAAGTGTCCGACTTTAAAATGTTTTAGAGGATATTATTTCCTTACTATTAAATAAAATTGGATTCTTTTTCTACGTGAAAAAAGGCATATTTTATTATTAAAAGTAACTAATAATTTGTTTAAAAATTAAAATCTATAAAAATTGATTTTATCGTATTTTGAGAGATGCAATTAATAACAAAATCAAGACAAAAAAATATGCAGACGTTATTATACAAATTAAAAAATATTGTATAAAAAATAATTAATTTATGAAATTAATTTATTGTATACTTTAATTTAGATTGAAATCTCCTTTAATAGTAGATAACCAATTAAATTAAAACCATGAAACTCTTATAAGTCGCTTTTATATGATGTCAAGCAAAATAATAAATCTTAAACTCACAATTTATTTTTTAGAGATGATTACTTCTTAAGTGTTAATATTTTAACTTTATAATATTTCAAAAGATCTTGAAATCCTCATTTTCTTGGATACTTGGTAAACTTTCTGGTTTAAATTTACCCGCAATTTTGCCATCTTGAGTGACGTAGTATTCTGTTTTTGCTTATATATTGTCAGAGTTCTTTGAATATTTGTGCTATTTAGTATCTTCTCGCCGCATGGCTCGCATATTTATTTTTGTGCCTTTGAGTTTTCTGTTTCCATTTCTTTTGGCTTGGAATATCGTGACTTGCGACATGATTTTCAATAAATTTTATTAATAACGCATCGGTTGTTATAAATTTTCATTATTTTTCGAGTGATACGGCAATGGACCACAATGGTATGTAAGTGCAATTTTCTTATAATTTTTTTCAATTTCTCTTTCTTTTTCGTCTAATTGTGTGTTTTTCAAAACACGTTGCTTCTTATCCAATACATTATAGATAGACGATTTTTTCTTTGATTTATCAAGCGTTTATACATCGAATTTATCACTCAGGTTTTCTTTCTACGTTAAAAATTTCAACATTAAACTGGCATTAAAATTAAAATTTGCTTGTGCTGGCTTGATAATATTATAAAAATTGAGAGGACGGAATTTTTATCTCATTCGACTTGTTTTATAGAAGCGATTTTTAAAACTTTGGCTTTTATGTTATAATTTGTTTCGCATTAGATGGATTCCAATTTTAATCAAAATTAATAAATTAATATAAATTAACTAAGTATTTCACATATTGTTATACCTTATGCATTGTTTCTTATTATTCTTGTTAATTTGAGCGTTATGTGTGTATGACTATTATTAATTTTGATATTATTTATCAAAATTATTATTATTATTAAAAATAATATAATCTGACTATTCCCGTCTATGTCACAATAATACGAATTTATTAATATTATAATATCCGTTAACAATTTTCTAAAGAAAATTCAAAATCTTTCTTTGTTGTTGTGTGTCTGTTGACTTTTCGCGTTCGATCGATTCCATCTCGTAAACAAACATAAAAGCTCTTCTCAACAATGAGAGAGAAAAGACGAAATAAAAATTTGTTTACGTACAGAGTTCGTTATAGTATATATCATTTTACATACAATTTCTGAAAAATTATCTAAAATTTTGCTATTACTATTCAATTACTATAAAACTATTTTCTATTCCAAAAACATTAGTTTTTAAATTCAAATTTTTTAAAAATTGGCTAATTATATCACGAATAATTAAATTTTTTCAACACAAACTCGCATTTTGTGTGATGTTAAAAAGAACGAAGAAAGATGTATGATATAGACAGATCAAGATATAAGAAAATACTGTTTTTATTTTCAACGTTTTCGTTTAATTTAAACTACATATTTAAATATGTAAGATGTAAAACAGTTTATTTAATATTGTCATTCGAAATACATAGTTTTTCCTTTCAAAACACTTCTCTTTAAATGTACGCAAGTTAATTATGTTCGTTACAGTAACATTTTGCAGCAGTGTGAATGTCTACTCAATATGGAATTTTTTTGGCCACGAGAAATCATCTCGAAAACGACACATATCTCACGGCAGTTCTACACAAGGAGTCATGGTCCGTAATCCGATTCGATAATTACTCATTTATTTCAAAAACTTTGGACGATCTGATGGATATAATTCATGATATGTATCATGAATAGAACGTTTATCATTGACATCGATACGTACGATTGATAGATCCACATTGATAATTCCGTGAGTGCATACTATCAAATATTAACGTCTTCGTATTGACATCATCAATCTCAAAATATTTAAAGACGCGCATAATGGCACATCTAATAATAGTTGCTCCAGTCTGTTATCCACATATATGTCAATCTCATTATAATTATACTTGTATTTCGTATTTGAATACCGTATGATATTGCCAAATCGAAAGATGAAGAAGATTGTGATTTTCGATTGGTTCGGTTGTATTAGTCCTGGGTTCGTGATTTTCAATTAATTAATTGATTGTTTAATACAAAACTGCAGGGAAGTTTCTACTTTATCAGTTATTTTCGAATAGTTATATTTGCTATAATTTTAAGTCAATATCTAAGATATTCGTTCTTTTAACTTCACAGAGATTCTTCAAATCTTTTAAAGATTCTTTTTTTTTCCAAAATTTGTTATATCAAATCCTTATGGCAACAAGAGCATCAAAGGAGATTTCAAGAGACCCTAAAATAATCTCTTAAGGAAATGAGGAGCAAACTTTCAAAAAACGTTTTGTCCAAAATTGCATTTTTTTTAGTTAGAGATGTCGGAGTTTTTAGTATTGAAAAACTCATATTATAAGTTACTGTGAGATGTTCAGAAAGCATTTTTTCATCGTTAATTTATATGCTGAAAAAATATAGATATTTCAAAGTGTATTATGTTTTTTAATTAAAGACAAACAAAATGCATTTGTTTAACACTTTTAGCACAATTTTATTTAATATTATTTTATTTATTTTATTTTTAACTGTTTAGCAATTTTATTTAATATTTTTAAGTGTTTAACAATTTTGTTTAATATTTCATATCGTATACTAATTGATGTATTGTTATTTTATATAAACTGCATAGTTTTCTTCTGTGCGTAGTTTCTTTCCTTTTCTTTTTCTAAAAATTACAAATCTTGGACAAAATACATTTTAAAAGTCTGCTCCTCAAATATCTCTGTACTACAGATCTCTTTTGTATGTCTTATATTATCGATCGATTCTAATAACTGTTATTGAACTTCTCGGCGAAATCACTTTCCTCTGTGTCAAACTTTGAAGTACTAACGAATTTTAATGAGTTGATATATTTCGTGGCACACACACATCACTATATTTATGTACAAATTTTACCAAAAAGTATAACAAATGTTTATAATGTTAATACTTCATAATCTAAAAATATTAATTTTTAAATATATACTGAGAAAATTATTTTTTAAATTTCTTTTAAATTTAAATATAAATTTTTAATGTATTTATTTTTTGCTTACACACACAAAGAGAGATTGATTCGGAAACGTCAAATTTTATGATGTATCGGTATTACACTGGCGAAATAGCATATCAAAATGTATGTATATTACTGAAAATTTACGTGGCATCATCAGATATGGTAGGCACAAAATTACAAACAAGTATCATAGGTCGTAAAAGGCTTATTCTTAAGTGATCATCACTGCCGCAATTAATACGACGCATAGCACAGATAATTGCAATTCACTAAATCTAATGGCGCTAAGAAGGCCCATTCAAAAGCGTTAATTTAGCGACGATCGTAAAATGTAATTTTGCACAGCGCTGTGAACAGTCGACTTATCTTGCAATAGATCGGCAACAGCACGCTGTGCAAGAAAAATTCACGTTGACACCCGATATGTTGCTTGGGAAAAAACTGTGCTTAGACTGTGCTTAACTGTAGCCCAAACAACTTTTCAGATTCCATCAAAATCATTATGTTCTAATGGAACGTACAATGATTTAGTTCATAATTAAGTAAAAATTGAAGGAGAGAAACAACGTTAAATATTTTATAGTATTATATAATGTTGCATCGTGCTTGTATTTTATCATGATGTTTTGATATTATTTCATGCAAGTATCAAATTATTGCCTTAACAATGTTGTTAAGACAAAATTTATGATTTCCTGCCTAAAAAACTTCCGCTAAAAATAATGAATAGATTTATATTTGTTTTCATTAAACATACTTAAAAATTATGGAAATTAAAAAAACTTTTGGGTATCGATCCATCTTTTTATCGTAATTTTTGCTGTTGCTTTTTAATATTAATTTTTTTTATTTCACTTGGCCACAGAGTAAGCAATTATCTTGTTGTTGTTTGTATTATGTTGTAACCTTAGTTTAATTAGGAAGTATAGAATTTGCATTGCGAATAATTTGATTCGTTTCAGAATCTTATAAAAATTTTTCGGTTATGTATACAGAATTTTAGATACTATTGTATCAATTCAATGCTGAATCGTATAATTTATCAGATATGTTATTGTTAATTTTTATTGTAAAAATATGGTTTTTAGATATAAAACTTTTTATATATAAATAATATTATAAGCAGAATACAATACCAAAAAAAATTTTCTACATATTTATACAATGTTTTAAGAAAATCAAATATCTTTTTAAAGTGGTTAGAATCGATTTTTTTTCGGTGAAAGAATATCGTGAAGCAATGATAATAATAATATATTATAAAGATATATAGGGTGTCTCACAACTACAACATTTACTTTTAAGTACCATACATATTCTTGAGGTAATTTGGAGACAAAAATCTTAATACAAAAATGTCGAGACTACAATAATTTTTCGAATTGAGAGGAATAAAGGCACAATTTTACTTAGGATCTTTTTCCGGCAAGTAGCAATTAGCTTATTTATATGTAATATTGATTGTAATAGAAAAAATTTAGAACATATAACTTCTTAAAGACATTACGTAAATTCATTTAATATTGTATCCATTTATGTATAATAAAAAAAAAGTAGCAAGTTATTTTAATTTTTATTAGTATCAAGATTTTGTAATTAGATCTTTATTCCGTCAATTCCCTCAATTATAAGCTAACTTTAAATGTTTATAAGTCAAAAACCATTTTACTTTTATAGCCTCTATTATTATTTCTGGATTCTTTTGAACATTTTAAGACGAAAATTCTAATTCGAAAATATCGAGGCTATAATAATTTTCGAATTACACATTATCTTTAACCAATTATAATTCAAAAACTATTGTAGCCTCGACATTTTTGTATTAAAATTTTCGTCTCAAAATTATCTCAAAAATACGTTCTTAAGAGAAAATGCGGTAGTTGAGACATGTATATTATTAATGTAATACATATAGTTATTATTAATATAAATCTATATTATTACCATATATAAATATATTACTATTAATTTTAAAATTATAAGCAATAAAATATAAATTTTTCGATAATTAATTTTGGAAAAAAATTTATTTTAACAAACTTCTAGATTAAAGTTTATGTAATAATATTAAACATCGAAAAATTTTGTATTTTGTCGTACTTTCTCCAAAGAAAAATTAAATTATAAAATATAAAGAATAAAATATAAAAATATAAATTATTATTAAATTGGTATAAGAGAGAGAATTGTCTACTAATTCAAGGTAGACAAAAAATATGTCGTTAAAAAGATATTCTGATTCTTATAATATTATCACTTTATTACTTTGTCTATAATATTATAGTTAATATATAAGAGTTTTATATTTTTATTTTACTTTATTATTTTCATATAATTAAAGTAAAACGTATTCTATTTATAATATACATTAAGTTTGCGAGTTATCTTGTTACATTGTTAAAAGTTTGTTTGAAAAAATATCCGTATAAGTGTCAACAGTATTATTGTGCAATAAGTTTGATATTTGTATTATTGTTGCCAACTGTTATTTTAATAATTGTATTATTATAATATATTATAATATAATAATAATATAATATAATTGAAGAAGATGATTGTGATATTAAAAACATAATTTTAATTTTCTTTTAGTTCAAATTAAAAATCAGAAATTTACTTTCTTGCATTTAATTCTTTTACTATTGGTTTATATAATGCTTTATATTACATAGAGATCTGTTCTAAAAAGATATTCTCCTCTGTAAGCACATGCAAAAAAAGGATAAATTGGATAATCGTTGTTTTTTATGTGAGATTCTAAATAGAAAGAACAATTTTATGGAAATATCTAAAAATTCAGTTAGCCACAGATCTGAAAAGTTTTGTTGGATCATCAAAATAATTATTTATATAGGATTCAAACATAGTAACGCTGTAAAAAAATTTTATATTTTAACAATCAACTTGTGCGTTCTATACATAATTATTTTTTTCTAGTTTACCAAAATGTTATGTTCAAATCTGTATTTATTATAATTAAATTTTTAGATATTTTTAGCAAAACTTCTCTCTGCCTATTCTCGACTAAAAACTTTTTTTCCAGTTTGACGAATATTCAAATCTCTCGTGAATCTTTTTAACATCCTTCATCGACATCCCCCGCGTTTCGTAGGGCACGCACACGTGGACGCGTGGACGCATCAATGATTGTGCGCACGCTGGCTATCGGCGATGTTGCACGTCCCGGCTCGTCCAGCCACCCACACGCTGGACAACACCCGCTGATACACGTGAACGGGAGAGAGAGAGAGAGAGAGAGAGAGAGAGAGAGAGAGAGAGAGAAGAAGAAGAAGAGAAAGAGGAAGGAGGAATATACACGCGAAGGAACACGCGACACGCCACGGAGAACACGCGCAATTTCGCAACGCGCGAAGAATGCCGCGAGTGCAGCTGTGGGTCGTTCGCTCGCTTCTCGCTCGCTTCGCTCGCCTGACCATTCGCTCCTTGGCATCCGGATTCCAATGTGAGGAAACCTCGAGCGAATCGGATAGAAGCCGCCGCGCCGAGCCGAGAAGAAGATCAGATCGCAGCTCGCGAGGGACAGTAATCTTCCGAATTCAAACCATTTGCGTTTGCTCGCGGGGAGAGAAAGAGAGAGAGAGAGAGAGAGAGAGGGGGGGGAAGAGGAAGAAAACAAGAGGACCCGAGGAGAAGCCGGAATTCGGTAGTAATGGTATACGGGAAGCTCAGCGTAGGCGGACGTCCTTGATTCCGATGATAGTGATCGAGAGACTCCTCGTCTCAGCTCTGTCCCTTCCCGGACACCGCCTGATTGGGCTGCGACGGAACTGGATTGCAGGACCGGTCGCGCAGTCACGTGTCGATGACTTTAGCAGGAATCGATGACCTAGGGGGAAGTGTCCTTCTCGTCATTGGGCCGGAAGAAAAAATCTTGAAATCTCGCGCGTCGTGTTTTATTTAAATATATGTATTTTATAAATAATTTATAAGTACATATATTTCTTTCTGTATATGTACTTTTATATTTTTAGTTCTGCAGATATCTTTCACTAATATATATATATATATATATATTACATCTCTGCTAGTTTATGTGTAATAAGTGTACCTTCATATTATGTGTTTTGATTTAATTTTTGTTTTGCATAAAAAGTGGATTTATAAAACAATTATGTAGGGAATTAAAAATGAACAATGCTGTGAAAAATTTTTGATATTTTAGCAATGAGCTTGAGCGTTCTACATAATTATTTTGATTGCTCGACAAAATTATTTTTAGCTCTACCTAAATTTACATATTTAAACGTGTACGATATAATATGATGTTTTATTTTTATATAGAACTAAATTGCACATATGTAAAGCACTTATCACACACTGGATTTGCAGTGTGGACAAATGAAATGCATAAAATCATACGTGAATTTCTATTCTGATTTCTGCGGTTAATTGTCGGAAAAGAAAGGAGATCCGAAATAGCGATGGCTCCCGGAAAAAGAGAGATTTGCTGCCGTGCAGATCGCGATAAAAGCCGCGAATAATTCATGCCATTAATAATCTTATCGACAAACTGGCGCTACCATTTAAACGCATCCCAGGCGGATGCAACATCGATCAACCGCGCATCGCGAAAGACTGACAAATTATTGTCCAGCGTAATGCATCGCTTTTACATCTATCGCTTATTATAACATATCGTTCGTGTCAGAGCGAATCGCCGTGGCTTTCGATTAAATCGTTCAATAGAAATAAACCCCGCATTTATATATGTGGCGCACGCACAAATGTTTTTTGCAGCAATCTCTTTCAAACTTCCGGTAGATAAATTGCCAATTTAGAGCCGCTAGACTGTACAATCTTGGCTAAAAGGCGCATCTTCAGTTTATTACATTTTCTTAGAGAAGGCAATAATAAAATTCCAAAGGAAAATTAACAAAGTATTAAAATATTAAAATACATAAAGTATTAAAAGATGTGTTAAATATTATTTTTCGATAAAACTGTTTTATTATTGATTTATTGTTAGTTACGTTTACATCGACAAATTGCGGAGGTGCTTTATACTTTTGGCCAAGGCTGTATATTTCACGTACAGATCTGATGGAATAACAGATTACGATGTATCGGGTATCTTTTAAACGAAAGACCTGCGAGATATGCAATAGCCACGTAAATGAAATTGTAAAATATTAATACGCGGAATCGAGCGTTACGTCTATAATTATATGTGGATGGAGTACCCTCGTCCTCCCAGATACCAAGCAAATTTCACACCGCGAAGGATGTCAGCAGCCCTCGTACCCTCGTTCGTGCGAGAGTGTACGGATCGTGTCGCGATACCATGAATTTACGACGGTCACTGAGCGAATCCATTTGTTTCATCTGCATCTGCTTAGCACGCTAATGTCCCTTTCCTCGTATTCCTCGCCTCGCGTCGCTGGATCCTTTTCTTTTTCTATTCCGAACGGGAAACTACGGGCTGGCTACTTGGACGTTACGTTTGCTGGAAACGAACCTGTCTACCTGATAAGCGGAAGCTGCGATATTGTATCGAGATATAGGATACGCGAGAGAAAGATATACGTACGAAGAGGATTTTATAATCGCGAATATAAATAAAAGTTATTGCCCTCGCAGTCGTGAGTGTCGATCTTTTATTGAAACACAAAAAAAAAATATCTCCTTACGTGGGAAAGAGTAGAAAGTATCGCCTTGAATTCATGCGAAAGCGACTTTCGTTCGTTCAACCTTTGCGGAACTTTTTGGAGAAAGGGGTCCGGCAATCAGAATGAAATCTAACGTAGCGAAATCGGACGCTAACGGCAGATACGGTAGGAAATATTCCAACCATGCACTATCGCCTATCGATGTTCGTTAGCACGAAACATAGCTGCGTTTCTCAGAGGATTTTCGTATAGCCGTCTGTAATTAAAGGAATGTCCATCCGCTCCCCGGTAACGATTATTCATAAAGAAATACCTTTGCACCGTTTTGCATTTCTATATATTGGCCGTTACTATAGCTTTCTAATGTCTGTTATTGTACACCAAAGTTTCCGCATGAAAAGAACGGTTTTGCTGAAGCATTTAAATATTTAATTAGATACAGATCTGAGAATAATTTTGTTAGAATCATTAAAATAATTATGTAGGACGCTTAAATTGATTTTACATAATTATTTTGATGATTCAAACAAAATTATTCTGCATCTCTGTTAAATTTTTAGATGCTTTAATGAAATAACACGGACATTGCTTAATTAAGTTTGTCGTCAATTAGAATATAAATTTAACGACGTCATCTTTAGTTTTCTTTTTATAGCATAGATTTTAAAAAAAGTTTCAAACGTTATAAATAGATGAATTAAATTCGATTCAAGGTATTTTTCATTTTTAATTTTTACCAAATACGTATATTTTTTAAACCAATCAATAATTTAAAATTATAATTACAGTTAGTTAAAGATAAAATTTAATTTATAATTTTATGTATACCGTATAATAAAAAGAACCTTTTAAGAATCAAAATATATAGACATAAATAAAATATACGAATAATCAAAATACTCGACACGTAAAATTATAATTAGAATTTTATATTTTAAAATCTATGATTTTAGATTAATTTATTATGTTTAAAATGATTTAAAAGGATTTATATAAATAAGTGTTTTTGTTTAATTGTTAATAATTTTTAATTATTGTCAACATAAGAAGTACCCGGCTACAGAGTTGTTAATGCAAGGAAGCTGCTGTATTCATTATTTTGTTTGGCCAATTATATACTACAAAATAATAACTGAGTATCCTACACGCAAAGACTTTCAAGTATCGATTATAGAAATCCATCTTTGCCGACCGCCTCGGAATCAAGTAATTCGTCATCCTGGATGCCGAGCGCGAGCGATCGCTGCCTTTGCATTCTGTAACATCGATCGAGTCTGTATTGCCACGACATCACAGCAATGCCGCCCGGTTGACGTTCTACTCGAAAGAGAACGTTGAAAGGCAAGAAATTTCCAATCTCTCGAATAAAATAAAATAGCTACAAAAAAAAAAAAAAAAAAAGAAGCAAAAAAAAAAAAAAAAAATTCCGTCCCAATAATTCTGTTATCACGAGTGCGTCGCTTCTTTTTTTTTTTTCTTTTAATTTTGAAAGATGGTCAACTCGTGGACGACGTCAAATTCGAAAGATCCGCGTTAATATTCTGATAAAACGCCGCGTAGTCGCCCTGTCGATTTTACAGATATAATTTATAAAGAAGCATTTTATAAAGGAAACTTGTGAAAGGTGCACGAGGGCGTGGTCGGCCATTCACGGTTGACCACTGGCCCAGTGGGTCCAGTTTACGGTTGAGCGATTGCGACATCGTCGTATCGACAACGCCGGCCGACTGGTTCGACCACTGGCGATTATTCGATATCCGCCAACCTCGTTCTCGTAATTTTCTGACTTTGTGCAACTCGCCCCCCCGTAAACGTTCCCCATCCCCTCACCCTCTGTCCTTCCACCTGAACAGTGGCACCTGAATAACATCTTTTATCTCTCTTCCTTTGAGAAATTTGGAAAAAACCTGCAAGGACGATGAGTCATTTTTACGTCAATTTTGAACAGAGGGAGATTATTATTTTTATCATTTTTTTTTTTTACGAGGGCAGTTTCACA